>NC_041386.1:368326360-368374482 GCF_002162155.2 Triticum dicoccoides | reverse complement strand
GTGGAAGTCACTGCCGCTGGTTGAAAAAGCCAGGCAAGTGGCATTCAAGAAGGAGATGGCGGAGGAGGAAGCCAGGTACCAGGCGGCCTATGAAGCCCGTTATGCCGCCTGGAAAAAGGATGCGGCAGAGCTTTGGAGGTGGGCGCGTCATCGTGCCGAGGAGGTGTACGAACATGGGTACTTCGCAAGGAAGGTCATAGGCGTTGGGCGCCTCGTCGCTGCATGGAGGTGGGCCGATAAGCTCTAGCGTGCCAGCGACGAGGAGCTCCGGTGGGCGCCCAGTGAAAATGCAAGATGGTTCGCGTGCATCCGCCCGCAAGAGGCAGATCAGTACGTCAGGCATTGCGAGGCGGAGGAGGCAGAGTACTGCCTCCGCACTGGGAAGACGTCGTGCAACAGGGAGCTATTGGCGAGGGGCTGCCGGAATACTGGCCCTAGGAGGGATTATTAGTTTTAGTATTGTTCATTTTCAATTTTGTGCATTGTACATAGGAGTTAAGTATCATCATGTATATGTGATGGTATTATATATATATTCTGTGATGAACTAATGAACAATTAATTTATATATATTATGAATTCCATTTTCTATCTATTTTTGTATACTAATTTGAATCTAGCTGTTATCATCCACATATATAGAATGGAAGACATATATGCACACATTGAAATAGAACATATAAGAACGGAAAATGGAGTACACACATTGAAACAGAGGAATAAACAGAGCAATATTATGATTGCTGTGAATACATAGCTATCCACGTCGAAACGACTCAACAAAAATGCGTCGTTGAGACCATGACCAGTAGCTCTTGGCTCTGCCTGAACTTGTGCAGGCGTTCGTCCAAGCAGTCGACATGCTCACGGTACATCTGGGCCAATGATGCGACAACCAGGTGGACACCTGGGCCAAGGAGGCAGCCGAGCCTATGGACCAGCGCGTTGGCATCCAGTGGGCCGCGGACAAGGCAAACGGCGCCACCCATGCGAATGGTGCGGCGGGCGTCCGGTGCAAGTGCGGCACGGCCGGACTCTGGTGCAAGTACGGCACTAAGGGCCTCTGCCCACTCCTGGGGAGGAATGGGGGTACTGGCGGGATGTGTACCTAGCTGCGACGCCGTGTCGACAGCAAGAAAGCGCCGATGGATCCGCTCTTGCTATGCAGCGCACCGTGCCTCTCGCTCTGCGGTGCTCCAACGATCTCGCCGTGCAGCGAGCCGTAGCCTATCGGCGCAGACGTGCCTCGCTTGCTCTGCGGTGTGCCATCGATCATGTTGTGCAGCGAGCTGCAGCCTGTCGGCGCTGACATGCCTATCTTGATCCGCGGTGCTCAAGCGCCATGCGCCAATGGTCTACTCAACGTTGGCTATGACGCGCATCACAGCATCGTCCATCGCGTTGCTGGGGAGCGCCTCGGCCTCGATGGGCTATGGTGCCTGCTCGTTTTCCTTGTCAACGAGGTTGATGGCAGAGGCGGCGCTTTGGTGGGTTGGCATGCTTGGAAAGGTGGATGTGCTACAGGCTGCGCTTGTCGCCTCCGTGCATCGTGCACCTTCTAGGTTTATGCGCAATATCGCTGGGTGGCGGGAAACAAGTGAGAAAATGGCGGGACATAGTGGCGTGTTCATAAAACACCATCAATTCATGGAAACTTAGCATAGATGGAACATTGAGCTAGTAGAAGATGCAGAGATGATCAGATGAACACGGACCACACTAGGGAACCCGTCTGTGATGAATTCATCAATCGCAAACGGTTGAATACTAGCAAGTGTTTTCCCACAACACACACGGCTTATTCCATCACAAACTGATCGGATGGATAAACTGCATGCCATGTATCGCACATTGTCAAAAAGTAATGCGGTAGACCTTCTTTAACATGTGTTAAAAAAACAAGGACCTCCAGGTTAAATTAACTCATGGCTGCTCCATCAACACAACTTCCCATCCAGTCACCCATCTGATGGTTGCTCCAGCCCGAGCACACTTAACTTGAGAGTTCTCTTACATGAGCTAGTAGTGGAACAGCTAGGTCTTGCTGATATAGGATGCCTCTTCGCATCCTTAAGGCGTATCCGGATGACCACCCGACCCCCAATGGACAATAAATGTTGTGTAGACAAAGCATATCACATACATCTTATTAGAAGCAATCGTCTGTGTTATTATCGGTCTTCGCACACATTTCTGATTATAGACCTGTTTGCCACGTATCACACACCTATTGATATATTGAACCATTTATGTTCTCTTTTCTCAATGCAAATAGTTCATCCAAGTGAACCGCATGCCGTATATCGTGCACACCTTGATATGGCTGACCATTTGTTTTGTGTTGCCTACTCACAAACAGTTCATCCGAGTGAACAGTATGTTGTATATCACACACACATTCATCTGGCTGCCCATTTCTTTTGTTCATCCTTATCGCAAACAGTTAATTGAACTAAACCGTGTTTGATGCATCCTCCATCGCAAATGTTTTGCACCTTTTTTGACAGTTTTTTAGACCACCGTTTGTGATTATTGCATCACACATAGTTTTGTCGAAGAGTCTCTGATCGTAGTGTCACGTTAGCAGCATCCTACAGTAGTGTGGGTCCCAATAGTCAGGGGGAAACGTTTTTTCGCAAAATATGGTGACCTGTCCGGTGGGTCCCTACTGTCAGGTGGAGGAATCATTATTTTGCGTGTAATAAGGAGGCACTTCCTTGGTGCGGCCGTGGACCCAGCTGTTAGCCTCTCCACGTACAGTACTCCTCCGATGGAAGTCGTACGTTGACCACATTGACCTCGCCGCGCGAAGAGCATCAAGGCGGGCGGAGAGGAGTATGATGGTTCACTAGTCCGGCTTTGGTGTGAGGCTACTGTCGTCGTAGAATAACATGGGGTGTGGGTGAGTAGAGGAATGGCCTGGCCAGCGGTGGGAGTAGTAGGGGGCGGTGAGGCCTCCGTGGCAGCACAGCCGGCCACGGGGGGCAGGAGCAGGCAACATGACCGGCACTGGTTTGGGCGGCTGGAGCAAGAAGACCAAAGGTTGAAGAATCACTACGGCTGTTGGATGGACATCATACGGTCCCTGGAGCTAGAATCGTTCATATTGACTAAGTTGACAAAGCCCTCCATCCGCGTCAACTTAGTAGGCCCACAAGTCAGCCTCCCATATGGTGGGTCCCAGCTAGCAGGGGGGAGTATTCATTTTTTTTGTGAGTAATAAGGAGGCACTTCCTTGCTTGCGAAGATATAGCTGGTGGGTCCGAGCTGTCAGAGGGGGTAACGTTTTTTTCACGAAATACAGAGGCCCTTCCGGTTGGTCCCAGCTGTCAGGTGGAGGAATCATTATTTTGCATGTAATAAGGAGGCATTTCCTTATGTGCGGCCATGGACCCAGCTGGCAGCCTCTCCACGTACAGTGCACTTCCGATGGATGTCATTCGTTGACCATGTTGACCATGCCGCGCCGAGAGCACCAGGGCGGTGGACGACAGCGAGGCCTACGAAGGGAACGACAAGGAGCCGGGGAAGACACGACAGTGGCTGCTCGCACGGTGGGGAGTACGAGGGTTGACTAGTTCGACTGTCGTCGCCGGAAAATAACAGGAGGTGTAGGTGAGTAGAGGGATAGCCAGGCCAGGGATGTGAGTATTGTGGGGCCATGAGACTTGCCCGGCAGCACAGCCGGCCACGGGAGGCGGGAGCATGCGATTCCGCCGGTGCTGGTTTGGGCGGCTGGAGCAGGAAGATCAGAGACCGAAGAAGCACGATTTGTTGTTAGTTTGACATCTAACGGTCGCTGCTGCTAGAATAGTTTGTGGACTAAGTTGACAAAGCCTTTCGTACATGTCAACCTAGTAGACCCACAAGTCAGCCTCCAAATCTGTCCCAAACAGCATACAAACCGAAATTTCTAGCCAAATTCAAATTAATTTAAAAAATAGACATACCATAATTTAAATCCAATGAAATTTTACCCGCAGAAGAACAATGAAATTTAAAATATCAAAATCCAATATAAAAAAGTATTTTGGAACTAATTGCCTGTTTGCTATATTTTTTCATTTTACAACCCATTTATTATTATTTAGCCCATTTCTTATTACTTATAGCCCATTTTCTGGGCAAGCCCGAATGCATCCCTCCTCGTCTTGAAAGATATCCATTTTCAGAAAAGCAAGGAGGCCTACGTTGGTTATTCTGCAAAAAATGAAATAGCTGGACTAGCCATTTTCAGAAAGGAAAAAAACAAACTGGGCTGGTATTGTGGTAAACATATGAAATAAAAGCCTAGGCTAGACGGGCCATAGCTCCCGCACAACCCATTTGATACCCTTCTCTTTCCCAAAAAAAATAAAATTATTACGCGCACTGCTGGTTCCCTACTGTCATCCTCACCATGTACAGTCATCTCCTTATTCCTCTCGCTTGTTGACCATGTTGACAACACTGGAGGGTGGCATCGCGGTGACCGAACCAGGGCAGTGGATGATGGTGAGGCCTCAAACAGGAAAAAACATGAGCCGGGGAAGATGCACAGAGTTTTAGGGTGCAATGTGGCCACGATGCGTGCGTGGCAACACAGCCAGCCGTGGGAGGCGGGAGCAGGCGGTCCCGCCGGCGCTTGTTTGGCTTTGGCGGCTGGAGGAAGAAGAGACTGAAGAAACACGATAGATGTTGAATGTCAATCCAACAGTCAAGGTTGGCACAATCGTTCGTTGACTAAGCCGACACCAAGTAGCATACTTTTTTATATATAGCAAGAAAACAAAACTGGGCTCGTTCACCTGATAACATTCCCGAAACTGTGACCATTCGATCTTGCATCGCAACTAAAACTGCGAGGAAAATGCGTTGGTCTGCCATCCTCCTCCCAGGGAATGTTTGCCACATAGGTGACTAACACCCTTGGTTTTCAACCGAGAGGTCTTGGGTTTGAGTCCCAGGAACTCTCAATTTTGTCCTCCTTCCTCGCAAAAAAGAAAGAAAATCAAAGACTTGAGAAGGCGTACAGAACAACCTAGTGTACCAATAAAGAGACGTTGCTGAGTTTTAGAAAAAGAGAGATGTGCTCCTATAGCTCATTCGAATCCAAACCTAGACTATGACTATATAAGATGCTTAGTAATGAAACTGACATATCCAACGTTCGCTTCTCCTCTTCTCTACTTACTCTGCCTAGCATCTGAAGCTCTGGCCACAGCAACCATGTCCGTTGGCTGCTCGTCCACCTACTCTTCAGCAAGCAACAACCAGATATGCGCCAAGTCGCCACCTGTACCATCGCATGTGGGTCTCATCACACCCCCGCATGCACACGCACCACAGCCCGTTGCTCATCGCAACCCGCTGTCGTTGGTGTGGTGCCACTGCTGCAAATCACGTAATCATCCGTCGCATCTCAACCACAATCCTCAAACCTGGCCGAGTCTTCTACAAATGCCCGAATCATGGGGTAGTAATATGTTTAAGTGTAGTTTTGCTGCTTTCAGTTGCTGATTTTTTAATAGTTTGTTTGATGATCTTCCAATTTGATTCATGCAGAAAAGGGAAGATTCGTGTGATTTGTATTACTGGGAAGTTGCTAATGTGGGGGAATGCAACTACGCTGATTATTTGGTTAGCCGAGGAATCCCAATACCAACAGGTTGGGGTGTTGGACAAGTAACTAAAGGAACGGTAGAAGAGGAAGATGTAGAGCAGAAGGTTAAAGATGTAGTTCCTCTGATCATGGCTAAGCAACAGTTGTTGAACGGCCTTGAAAGCAATGAGGAGATGAAAGAGCTTGTGAAGATAATGGGAAAAATCAATGTGCTCTGTAGGATTATTATCTCTGTATTTGCAGTGTATGTAGCACTCGTGATGTATTGAGTGGATATGACATGAGCACTTTGCTGAAACTAGTAATGAATGAAACCTGTGTAGCAGGTGTCGGTGTCAAAACCGGCGGATCTCAGGTAGGGGGTCCCCAATTGTGCATCTAGGATCGATGGTAACAGGAGACGGGGGACACGATGTTTACCCAGGTTCGGGCCCTCTCTATGGAGGTAATACCCTACTTCCTGCTTGATTGATCTTGATGAATATGAGTATTACAAGAGTTGATCTACCACGAGATCATAATGGCTAAACCCTAGAAGCCTAGCCTATGAATATGGTAATGGGTACATGTGTTGTTCTTTTCGGACTATCGCCTTCGGTTTATATAGACACCGAGGGGATCTAGGGTTTACATGGAGTCAGTTACATAAGAAGGAATCTTCGGTCGCCAAGCTTGCCTTCCACGCCAAGTAGAGTCCAATCTAGACACGGTGCAGTCTTCGGCCTTCATGTCTTCACAGCCCATCAGTCCGGCCCATGGATAACAGGCCGGACGCCCGAGGACACCTTAGTCCTGGACTCCCTTAGGAGCCCCTGAACCTGGCTTTCAATGACGAGGAGTCCGGCATGCTGATTGTCTTCGGCATTGTAAGGAGGGTTCCCCTTTCCCTGAACTCCAAGATAGTCTTCGGATGCGACGATAGTATCCGGACCTGTCACATACCACACACAACCGCAGAGAGAATATATTTTTTCACACGAGTTCTATCCGCTGACCGCTTTTTACAACACGACATTACGTTTGTTCGGTCATAATTTCGAACCGCTTTTCGTTTGCCGCTCCACGTCTTGAGACACGGTTGCCACTGGCACGTCTTGTCAAAGCAGAGATCGTGTCCCCTTATCGCGGGATTCTCATTAATGTGTGCATGGGTAACCTAACCATGCCGTTTATATAGCCCTTCGGAATAGGCAAATTTTTAGGACGAGTGGGGAGGCGCTTGATATTCGCGGCCTTTATAAGGCGATAAGGACACTCTCCCTTTACCCACACCCTTCTTTATCTTCAGTCCTTCCGTCCTTGAGCTCTAGAACCCAAGCTTTTAGCTTTTCCTCGTTCGAGAAGGCACTCCAATCATGTCCGGATCCAGAGCTGGAGGCAAGTGGATGGCCTCCTCCATTAAGAAGAAGGACATCACGGAGCTTCGGGAGGCTGGCGATCTAGCCAAGGAGATTGCTCACCGATTCCCGGCAAAAGGGCAAATCGTCCCTACCCCCGAGCCCCATGAGAGGGTTGTGTTTCTCACACACTTCGTTTGTGGGCTGGGATTTCCTCTTCATCCATTTGTCCGTGGATTGATGTTTTACTATGGTTTGGAGTTCCACGATCTGGCCCCCAACTTTATCCTCAATATCTCCGCATTCATAGTTGTGTGCGAAGCCTTTCTCCGCATCCCACCTCACTTTGGCCTATGGCTGAAGACTTATAATGCAAAGCCAAAGGTGGTGCGCGGCCAACAGGCCGAGTGCGGAGGTGCCATGGTGGGCAAGATACCCAATACCACCTGGCTCGAAGGCTCCTTTGTAGAGAGGGTGAAAGGATGGCAATCGGGGTGGTTCTATATCACCGAGCCGTGCGACACCAACTAGGCGGCGGCTCCCAAATTTCGATCCGGAGTCCCAATGTGTCTTACCTCCTGGCAAGACAAGGGCCTGACCTAGGGATCTTTGGAAGAGATCACGGGGCTCCAAACGTGCCTCCAGAATATGATAAATCGGAAGATCAAGCTCGTTGATGTGATCCAGGTCATGCTTGTACGCCGGATCCTTCCATGTCAGCACCGGACCTGTTATTTGTGGGAGTTTGATTCGGCCGAGCACCAGACGCTGCTAAGGCTTTTCGGCACGATGCACGAAGATATCTGGAAGGTGCTCTTCAAGGGCAGTGAGACGCCGCCACCCTTGACCAAAGATCGCGGGCTCAACTTTAAGCGTCAGGCCAATTCGGTAAGCCAACAAGGTATAGTCTTGAAGGACACGCTTTGAGGAAGGATACTAAGCCTTCTTATCAATTTCTTTTTCAGGCCTAGGTCGACCTAGCGGGACAGATTAATAGTCCGGCTCCGCTGCCCGAAGACGTAGAAACCCCACTCCTTACGGAGATGCTATTTTTGGCGCCTTACGACATGCCGAAGAAGAAGATCAAAACCACAGCCAAGGGGACCAGGAGTGTGCTTCGCCGGAAGAGCACCTTGGTCATCTCGTCTGACGATGAGACAGACCCCTCAGCCACCAACAATGATGACGAGGAGGGAGGCGACTCCCCTGCGGTGAGAGGAAGGGAGAAAAGGGAGGCCTCCACGAATTTGGAGGCGGAGGAGCCCAAGAGGGGGAGAGGCTCCCTCGCGGATAACTCTGCGTGTGATGTTGATAGCAGTCCGGAGCGACCTCGTCGGACCAAGCCTCGGGCCGCCTCGTGAGTACCAGAATAAAAAACATCTGTCCTTCTCGGTTTGTAATATTGACACATCTTAAACCTTGTCATTGTAGTCTGGCACGCGATGGCTCCCCGCGATCCTCGACAAAGGATTCGATGGACTCGAGGGAGATGGCTAGCTTGTCTCCACCACCTGCTCATTCCATCTCACCCAAGGGTGATGACGAGGTGGTGTCCAAAAAGACTTTCCCAGGCCGGGGGAGATTCTAGAGACCATTGGGGTGACGTCCCAGGATGACTCCTCGGCCGCCGGACATACGGGGGAAAAAGTCCCGACGAGGACTCGTGATAGGGCCCGAGTTCCCTTCGGGCCTCAGCCGAATGCCATTCCGGAGATCTACATGGCTCCAGGGTCAAGGGAATGGCATTCCCCCCAAGGAGGGAATGTGCCTATTCCACCAGTGACCTCTGTCCAACTAGAGGCACCGGATAATCTATTGGAGGCGCTACGAGGCGCCTCTATCGTGGATGAGCATCGTGTCCTTATGGACACGGTAATAGAGAAGGTTTAGTTTGTCAAAAGCAGACTGACCGAAGCCTGCACCAGCCTTCTAACAGGCTTTGAGGTGAGTAATGTGATTGTAGGAAAAATATCACCGTATAGACAGTAGCCCCTGATGCTCTGTTTGGTGTTCGGGAGGAAAAGCCAAACAGAGGATCTAGAATAAATATCGCAGGAGTCTAACATGAGTTGTCTATGTGAATAGCAGGTATCACTGTAGGCTACCACTGCTCATGCTGCGAAAGTTTTCGAACTGAAGAGGAAATTGGAGCGGGCCGAGGAGGAGCTCGGCCTCGTGAAGAAGCAGCTGGAGGATAGCCAAGGTATGCAGTAACCTGTGGGTACATTTCGAAAAAATGAGTAGTCCAGCCAGACTAAAGTGTCATAAACTTTATTAGTGGCCACGACCGATGTGGCGGCCCTTAAGAAGGCGCTAGCCGAGGCTGAGGACAAAGCGTCCAAGGAATGCGCCTCATGCGAGGAGCACGAGGCTCGGGTTGGCGAGGCGCAGCAACAGCTCGAGGGCGTGATAGAGAGGTTTGAGTCCTTGGAGCGCGATTGTAAGGTGCAAGAGTCCGAATTGGCGAAGGCCCGCCAGAGCACGCAGGATGCACGAGCCGAAGCCCAGAGCGCCCTCCAGGAAATTCTGGCGGCCAAGAAGATTACGACGGGTAAATTTTTCATCATGCATAGCAAGGGTGTAGAAGAAACGTTCCTTGTACTTATCCTGAATTTGGATTTTCCAAGGGCATTTACAAATGTGCCGCATAGTGTGTTAAATGCTGCCGAGCATTATAGAGCCGAAGAAGGGATGTCTACGGAGAATCTATTCTGGTCCCAATATCTGGGATCCGAACATCCGGTGCCCTTCAGCGACCAGCTAAAGTAGTTGGTCGAGCTGCATAGGTTGGGAGAGCTAGCCATGAAGGACCTGATAGTCCGGCTGTGGCCTGTCGATCCTATACCTAGCAACTACTCCGGGGTTGTGCAGCGGCTTGTGAGTGCCTGTCCACTGTTGAAGCCGTGAAGCGGTCGGTCTATATTGAAGGTGCGTGTATGGCCTTGGCCCGCGTTAAGACGCATTGGGCGAAGCTGGATGCCAAGAAGCTGATGACCGAGGGGCCGCCGGAGGGCAAGGAGCATCGTTGGCCCGAGCACTATTTTGATGGTGTCCTAGAGGGGTCCTGCATTGTGGCAGAGCAATGTTTGAAGGATATCATATTCCCATGAGAACATGTGTATTACCTTGCCCTATAATATGGAACAATGGTGTTATGTAGTATAATTCTTATGATTTAAATTTACCTCCTGTGCGGCCGTTTATTAACTCCGAGGGTTGACCAGTCGTCGGCTTCTGCCCCCACGTAGATAGTACGGGGGTGTTAGGGATAAATCTAAACACTCTTTACTCCACATTCTAGTCCTTAAAGGAGGTGTTTAGCGCAACGAACAAGGCAATCCGACTATGCGGCCTTTACCGCCCTCATGTAGCCATAGGAGTTTGACAATTAAGAAAGTTGGAGAAGCCCCTGGTATTCGAAAGACCGAACTAGGGGCGCTATGCACGCCTAATCGGGGGAACCGATTCTTCGCAAGAAGTGGAGAAGAATCTCTAACGATTTGGAACCACTCGAACAGCTGACCGGCTCTCACCGCATCATGACAATCAGTTTTTCGGCTTTCTCCACTGAGGTGCTCGTCCAGAAGAACCGGGACACAATCGTAGTAGTTCTCCCTTTGCTACCCTAGCCGATATAGCGGAATGTAAGGTAGCAAGCACAGGAGCCAAGCAACCCAACTATTGACCAAAGACATGATTCAGAGCCGATGCATATAATGCTATAAGTTCGGGGTGCCGAACTATACTATAAAAGTGTTCGGACTTTTTATTGCCGTAGTGTTGGGTGTAATGAAGCCCGTGGCATAGTAATACATAGCATGGTGTACGTGTGCAATGATTAATTAATACCGAGGTGAGTAAACGGAAAAATGAAATAATAAGCTGACGCTCCCCTGTATTCACCATTGTGATGTAACTAGTACGTCAAGGCGTACTTTGTACAAGTAATGCGATAAGAAAGTAGGGCTATTTAACATGCCGCAACCAAGGGCGAGCTACGTGCGGGTATGAAAAGCAAGTATGGCAATCGTTTTAGTAGAGACCACCTGGGGATTCCCTTGTAGGCTAGAGCTCCTTGCCTCCTTGGTGTGTTCTGCAAGCGGGTTGTCTGCATAGACCTTTGAAAGAGATGATGTCACATCCCTAGTTCTGGTATGACCTAGACCAGCTAGCCATTTGTGCATCATGTTTAAATTCCCTTTAAATTTGAAATGGGGATTTGTGAAACCCTCAGAATCATTTCTGGAAATAATCCAGATAAAAATTTTTCCAAAAAGGTACAAGAAAATGTTCATGTTACTCTCTGAAAATATTGGTCAGAGGTAAAAATCAAACCAATATTTTAAGGAACTCATAAATATTTATTTTGGACATTTGGAGTTAATCCAGTAATTATTTGTGTTGGATAAATATTTATATATATATGAAATATTGTCCAATAATTCTGAATTTTGGTGAGGGCTTTTGGAATAATCCCTTAGGCCCTGCAAAAATTGTCAGAATTAAATAAAATGATTTGGTATTTTTTATCAAATCAAAACAAATGTCAGAAAATAGAAAACAAAAACAAAATAAAAGACAGAGAGAGAATGACTCACCTGGGCCTTACCTGTGCCGGCCCAGCACTGTTGGCCCAGGCCAAGTCATCACCTACCTCCTGCCAGGAGGACGGCACGCGTGTGCCCGACGCGCGCGTGCACGCGCCAGCCACCTCCTGCCTGCCTGCTTCGCCCCCTCGATGGCCTGGACGCCTCTGGCGTCGCTATGCTACCCCCATCTCTCTCTTGCTCTCTCTCATCCCCATCCCCTCCTCTGCTCTCTCTCCCTCGCACGCACTGAGCGGCTCCGTCGCCGCCGCACGCCGTTGCAGCGCCCATCGCCAAGGCCTCGCCTCCCCGTCGTGCTCAGAACCTCCGCCACATCGCCGGCTACCTCCTCGTCGAGCCACGCACCTCCGGACGGCCTCCATCGCCGCCATCGCCATCGTCTTCGCCACCGGCTACCCGAGATCGCCGACGATGCTACAGCCGCGCCAGTGCTTCCCCGAGCTCGCTGACGCGTCCGCTAGATCCGCCGTGAGCTCTACTTCATTTCCCCCTCCTCCCCGTGCTCATTTGCCCCATGCAGCAAGCTCAACCACCGCGCTCGCGAGCTCCTCGCCGCCGGCCATGGCGCCGCCGTGGCCAGAGGCCGAGCCAGCCGCTCCCGCGCGCGTCACCTTGCTCCTGGTGACACCAGGAGGCCCTAGAGGCCCTCTGCAGTCCCTGCCATGCCTCGTAGCTTGATTCCGCCCGAACCTGTGCTCCGGCCGCTGCCGCGAGCCTCGCTCCGGTGAGCTCCGGCCACCCCTCCTCCTCCTATCTACCCCACTAGATGCGGGAGAGCACGGGCTATGCCCCGGTGCTCTCCGCCGTCCTTTTGGTCGCCGAAACGGTGATCCCGAGCCCCTCCGCTGCGTTCGGCCTCGCCGGCGGCTAAACGCCGGTGGGGTTGACCGGTCTAACCCCCCCCCTTAGTTGACCTAGGTTTTGACTACCCAAGGTCAATGACAGGTGGGGCCCGGCCCTGCTAATGTTTCTATTAGGATTAGTTTAATATTTAATTAACTCTGTTAACTAACTATGACACTGACATGTGGACCCCACACATCAGGTTTGACTTGGTTAGCGCCTTTGACCTGCTGACGCAATGCTGCTGTCATGCTGATGCAATATATCATTTTCTGGTATTAAAATAAATTAGGAAATTCTAGAAAATGATATAAACTTCAAAAATTCATAGAAATTCAACCGTAGCTCAGATTGAAATAATTTATATATGACAAATGATCAGAAAAATTCAATCTATCCATTTGTACCATTTTCATGCATGACAAGCCAACCTATACATGCTGTATGTATGAAAACACACTTATGGCATATTTAAGAGCTTAATTTGGAGTTGTATTTGAACCCTTAGCTCAAATGGACTTCAACCAAATAAATGCTAGGTGCTTTAACTCAAACAACATCACATATTCATGCCATGATCATGCATCATATTGTTGCATATACTTGTGTTTGATTTTCGACACCGTTCCTTCTCGATAGGTCCTGCTCCGAAAAGTGTTCGGGAGCACCTATCAGTGGAGCAGTGCCCCCCTGTTGATCTACCAGGCAAGCATCCCCCTTGTTCATTCTGATACAATCCTACTCTCTCTCTCCTGCTCTCATTTATTGCATTAGGACAATAACGATTCAACCGCTACTTTATGCTGCGGTAGTTGAACCCATTCCTTTGCATGACCTGTCATTGCCACTGTGAAGAGTTAAAACCCACTAGCATGTGTAGGAGTTGTTTGAGCCATGTTGTGTTCCTACCATGCCATGCCTGCTATTGCTTAGAGTTGTGTCAGGTCTGATTCATCAGGAATGAATTAGAGTGTTATGATATGTTCTGGTGCTGAGAGTTAAGCGTGTGAACACGATTTGGTAAAGGTAGCGGTGAGAGGCCATGTTGGAGTACAAGGTGGGTTGTCTCATTGGGACCGTCCTTAAGAACTAAGTTTTGTGTAAGTTGTCCAATGACTAGCTACTACCACACATTGGGCTCCGGGCGCTCCAAGCTCTCTCTGCTTATTAACCGCCTTGAACTCTGTCCAGGAGTTGCAAATAGTTTCTGGTGTTTGTAGGTAGTGCTATTTTTTCTACCGAGTGGCACCCGGCAGGGTGGGCTCGTGACAGACTAGGCACAGGTGGCACGATGTACCAAGTGGCACCCGGATGGTGGGCTTGGGAACCCTGCTCACATCGTTTGGGGCCGTGAGCGACACCCCGGCCGGATCTCCTTGTGGATGGAACCCAAATAGGTGATAAACCTGGACTAGAGTCTTGCGTGGTTAGTCAGGTCGTGGCCGGCACCCTCGCCAGGCTTCCGCTTGAAGGTTGCCGAGATACATGCCGTGTATATGGTGATAAGTGGTGAGAGCATGTGTGAAGAAGTACACCCATGCAGGGTTATCATTATCTATTCGAATAGCCGTGTCCTCGGTTATGGACTTCTTGGATGCTTACGTGGTACATAGACAACTTAAAGTGGATACTCTAAAATGCTCAAGACAAGTGTGAGTGCTATGGATGGCCTTCTCGTAGGAGAGACGGGGATGAATCCATAGTAGTGTATTGATGTGGTGATTAGTGGACTCATGTACACTGCCTCACCTCAAAGAAGTTTCTCATTGTCGTAGAACAGGATAGCCACTGAGTCAAAGCTGGCTTGCTGCAACTAAACCCCACATTACCTTCTTGATACAAATGCATGTATGATAGGAACTGATGTAAGTCTTGCTGAGTACCTTTGTACTCATGTTTGCTTTATTTATGTTTTGCAGGTGAGACATCTATCTCACTAGTAGTACCGCTTGGACTTTGACGAGTAGCTTGTTACCTCAGCTACGATCTTTTACCTTGGAGGGACTTGTAGATAGTCAGGCTTCTCAGCCTTTTTCTTTTGTAGTTGTCTGTACTCAGATATGTAATGCTTCCGTTGCTTGTATGCTCTGAATGATGGGTCATGTGACCCCTGTTTGTATTTAATGCTATGTGGCTCTTCCAGGCCTTTATCTATATGAGTTGTGTTACGTTGTGATGCCATGTTGTACAGCACATACTTGCATGTTATGCGTACGTGGGACGTGTATTGCTATGTGTGGGATCCGACAATCTAGTTGTTTATCCTTGGCAGCCTCTCTTATGGGGAAATGTAGTCTAGTGCTTCCTTGAGCCATAGTAGTCCGCTACAGCCCAGTTCACCAGAGTCCTGCTAGCCCAGCACTACTCCTCAGAACACTTGACTGGCCGGCATGTGTTCCACTTCGTTCCTATGTCTGTCCCTTCGGGGAAATGTCACGCGGTGACTTCCGGAGTCCTGTTAGCCCAGTGCTACTGCCTGGATTCATACGCTGCTGACCGACATGCTCTATGTGATTCATGTATGCCTGTCTCCATAGGTCTGTGCCGCTTTGGGTTCACGACTAGCCATGTCGGCCCGAGATCTCTGTCATATGGATGCTAGCGACACTATCATATACGTGAGCCAAAAGGCAAACGGTCCCGGGCCATTGTAAGGCGACACCCGTGGGGATCCCGTGCGTGAGGCCGCAAAGTGATATGAGGTGTTACATGCTAGATCGGTGTGACATAGAATCGGGGTCCTGACAGCTTTGGTATTAGAGCCTGACTGCCTGTAGGATTACCAAGCCAACCTGGTTGAAGTTGAGTCTAGAAATTCTTTAGCTATATAGGGGAATTGATTGTGGAAGAGAACGTAAGGCTCTTTTTACTCCTTATGCCTCATGCCTTCTGATCTGAGTCATCCTATCTTTCCTACGGGGTTAAGGAACTAGGCTTTCTCTTCCGTCTATCAGGATCACGTGTTACTACTCCGTAGTCTCTAAGGTTTGGTTGATCTGAGTCATATCCCAGTTTGAGTACCTCCGGTGTAGCCTCTTTAGTAATATCCCAGAACCTTGAGTGATGATGTTGAGTATGGTGCTACCCCGTCTTTGGCAAAATGTCTCATTTCAAGCATTTTACTGCCGTTATGCTGCCGAAATTGTCCTAGGAGTTCAAGAGATAGTATTTTTCCTCGTACTATAATCACTTATGATGATGCTGAATCCATCCTTTGTTTCCTTGGTTGGTTCTTTAGGATGTCGTCAGTTAACCGAAGTTCTGTTGCTCATAGTCGGAACCCCGGACATGGTAGGGATGAGGATCCTCCCGACCAGCCTTCGTTGGCAGAGTTCATGTTAGAGATGGAGAAGAACAAGCGAGAGTCTAACCGCTTGTTAGCACATATTTAGGAGAACACCTCCCGTCAGCACAAAGAGTCAGCGTCCATCTATGATTTCATTGGTCTGAAAGCACCTACCTTCCATCATTCCATTGAACCACTCGATGCAGATGACTGGATCCGTAGTATCACACACAAGCTGCGTTCAGCGAACATAGCTGAAAGTGACAGGGTCACCTACGCTGCTTATCATCTGGAAGGTCCTGCTAGTATTTGGTGGCAGAACTATGAGGCTATGCTTCCAGCTGGCCAGATAACCACCTGGAGAGATTTCAACAAGGCTTTTCACGAGCATCACATTCCTCAGGCTCTCATTGACCGCAAGAGAGAAGAGTTCTGTAGTTTCACTTAGAGTAAAATGGCTATTGATGCTTATAGTAGAGAGTTTGAGAACCTCGCCCGCTATGCTACAGAAGAAGTGTCCACAGACGCCAAGAAGCAGGCTAGGTTCCGGAAGGGTCTCAACCCCAAGTTGCGTCGTGATCTCCACTTGCACCATTGCAATACCTTCCAGGCTCTTGTGAACAAGGACATTAATGCAAAGACAGCTTAGCTCACTTACGAGGAGTCTCGTAAGCACACCCGTGATTTGGTTTCTTCCTCCGGTTTTAGTTCGCAGAAGCGCCGGATTTGGGTTCCGAACTCCGCTCTTCCACCCGGATATTCACCAAGGCCATCTTATGTGGTGCCTCACCCATTTCAGTCATATGCTCCACCCAGACCTATTGGTAGACCACTTGTCAATGCGGGCGCACATCCTACTTCAGGGACTTGCTTCACATGCGGAGAGCCAAGACACTATGCACGTGACTGCTTTGAAACCAACTATGCTCCACCCCAGCCTGAGAAGTCTGTTGGCCGTGGTAAGCCATCATGCAAGATGATTAGTGTCAAGTCAGCTCCCACTGAACGTGGATGTGTGCATCACGTCTCAGCTAAAGACGCTCATGATGATCCGGATGTCGTTCTTGGTACACTCCTTGTCAACTGTCATCCAGCTTCGGTTCTGTTTGATACCGGAGCATCTCATTCCTTCATTTCCGAAAGTTATGCCAGCTTGCACAACATATCCTTTTGTGATATGCCCTCTCCACTAGTAATTCAAACTCCTGGATCCAAATGGCAAACTTCTAGTGTAAGCCATGGTAATGAAATCCTTGTCGACAGACTTGTATTCCTTGCATCACTTATAGCCCTCAAGTCTACAGATATTAACGTCATCTTGGGCATGGACTGGATGAAAGCTCATTATGCCAAGATTGATTGTTACACCAGGTCTGTTCAGCTCACACATCCATCTGGCAAGATAGTCGCTGTCTCCACCAAAGTTGCAAAGCGTCAGCTCTATTCTCTTAATGCCAACCCTCTTCCAGACCTTGAAGATATCCCAGTAGTCCGTGAATTTCCAGATGTCTTTCCAGAGGAACTGCTAGGCATTCCACCTGACAGAGATGCAGAATTTGTCATAGATCTTATCCCAGGAACCGCTCCAATCTCTAGGAGACCTTACAAGATGGCACCCTTAGAACTAGCCGAGCTTAAGAAACAACTCGATGAATCCTTGCAAAAGGGTTTCATCCGTCCTAGTTCTTCTCCCTGGGCTTGCCCTGTCCTCTTCGTCAAGAAGAAGGATGGTACGGACCGGATGGTTGTAGATTATCGTCCCGTTAATTTGGTCACGATAAAGAACAAGTATCCGCTCCCCAGGATCAACGATTTGTATGATCAGCTCACTGGATCCTCAGTTTTTTCCAAGATGGATTTGAGGTTAGGCTACCACCAAATCAAGAAATGGGGACATTCCTAAGACGGCTTTTGTCACTCGTTATGGCTAGTATGAGTACACCGTCATGTCCTTCGGTCTAACTAATGCTCCAGCTACATCCTCTCGCTTGATGAACTCGATCTTCATGGAGTACTTAGATAAGTTCGTCGTGGTTTAGCTCGATGATATCCTTATTTACTCGAAGAACGAGGAAGAGCATGCCGAACATCTTAGACTTGTGCTAGGAAAACTCAGAGAGCACCGCCTTTATGCCAAGTTCTCCAAGTGCGAATTTTGGTTGCCAGAAGCGACCTACCTAGGCCACGTGATATCTGGTAAGGGCATTGCCGTCAATCCCGAGAGAGTTTAGGCCGTTCTTGATTGGACTCCGCCTGAAACAGTTAAGCAAGTTAGGAGTTTCCTTGGTCTAGCCAGTTATTGTCGCCGCTTCGTTGAGAACTTCTCCAAAGTGGCCAAACCTCTCACGGAACTTCTTAAGAAAGATAAAAAGTTTGAGTGGTCCCCACAGTGTGAGCACAGTTTTCAGGAACTGAAAAGACGCCTGACTTCTGCTTCCATACTTGTGCCACCGGATTTCACTAAGGACTTTGTTATCTACTGCGACGCCTCATGACATGGACTAGGTTGCATTCTTATGCAAGATCGCCATGTGATGGCCTATGCATCTCGACAGTTGCATCCACATGAGGAGAATTATCCTACACATGATCTAGAGCTTGCAGCCGTAGTCTATGCACTTAAGACATGGCGACATTACCTTCTCGGTAAACGTTGCGAGATTTACACCGACCACCAGAGTCTCAAGTATATCTTCACCCAACCAGATTTGAACCTTAGGCAAAGACGTTGGTTGGAGTTGATCTCAGATTACGACTTAGGGATTACCTACACCCCAGTCAAGGGGAATGTCATGGCTGATGCGCTAAGTCGTAAGTCCTATTGCAACAATCTCATGTTGCAGCAGGGCCAACCACTTCTCCATGAGGAATTATGTAAACTTAACCTTCACATTGCTCCTCATGGATTCCTTTCTACCTTGGTGGAGAAACCTACTCTTGTGTATCAGATCATCTCTGCTCAGAAGCAGGATACGGGAATTTCCCGGATCAAGAGAAACATTAACAAAGGAGTTGGTGGTAGTTTCTCTATAGATGATCGTGGTGTTGTTTTCTTTGAGAGTCGCTTGGTGGTTCCCAAGAATCAACATCTTCGACAATTAATCCTTAAGGAGGCGCATGAATTTCCTCTCACGATTCATCCCGGTAGTACTAAGATGTATCAGGACCTACGCCAGAGGTTCTGGTGGACTAGGATGAAGAGAGAAATTGCTCAATTTATTGCTAACTGTGATGTTTGTCATCGCGTGAAGGTAGAGCATCAGAGACCTGCTGGCACCCTTCAACCTTTAGCTATTCCTGAGTGGAAATGGGATAAAGTAGGTATGGACTTCATCACTGGCTTTCCCAGGACCAAGAGAGGGAATAATACTATCTTCGTAGTCATTGATCGTCTTTCCAAAGTGGCTCACTTCCTACCTGTTCGAGAGAGTATCACTTCTAGTCAGCTCGCTGACTTATATATTTCTCGAATAGTGTCACTTCATGGTGTTCCACTAGAGATCAATTCAGACCGTGGTAGTCTTTTCACTTCTCATTTCTGGGAGAGTTTCCAAACTTCCACGGGCACTCATCTTTCCTTCAGTACCGCTTTCCACCCTCAATCAAGTGGTTAGGTGGAAAGGGTCAACCAAATTCTCGAAGACATGCTTAGGGCTTGTGTTATCTCATTCGATATGGATTGGGAGAAGTGTCTTCCCTTCGCCGAGTTTGCTTATAACAACAGCTACCAATCCAGCCTCAGGAAAGCTCCTTTTGAGGTTCTGTATGGACGAAGATGTCGAACACCTTTGAACTGGTCAAAAACCGGTGAAAGACAATTCTTTGGACCGGATATGATCCAGGAGGCAGAAGAGCAAGTTCGCATCATTCGTGAGAATTTGAAAACAGCCCAATCTCGTTAAACGAGCCAGTATGACCGTAGTCATAAGGAAGTGGCTTATGAAATTGGCGACAAAGCTTACCTTGGGTTACCCCTTTGAAGGGTACCCATCGATTCGGTATCAAGGGCAAGTTGGCACCTCGTTACATTGGTCCCTTTCTCATTCTCGCTAAACGAGGAGAGGTTGCCTACCAGTTGGAACTACCACCACATCTTTCTCGAGTTCATGATGTCTTCCACGTCTCTCAACTCAGGCGTTGCTTCTCGGATCCCATCCGCGGAGTGGACCACGAAATGCTTGATCTCCAAGATAACCACACTTATCGAGAGTACCCTGTCTGCATCCTTGATCAAGCAGAGCGTGTCACCCGATGTCATAACATCAAGTTTCTCAAGGTTCAGTGGTCTCATCATTCCGAGAGAGAAGCTACTTGGGAGCGTGAAGATCGTCTTCGACTTGAGTACCCCACTTTCTTTCCGCTGACTCCTGAATCTCGGGACGAGATTCTTCCAAGTGGGGGCGAGTTGTCACATCCCTAGTTCTGGTATGACCTAGACCAGCTAGCCATTTGTGCATCATGTTTAAATTCCCTTTAAATTTGAAATGGGGATTCGTGAAACCCTCATAATCCAGATAAAAATTTCTCCAAAAAGGTCCAAGAAAATGTTCATGTTACTCTCTGAAAATATTGGTCAGAGGTAAAAATCAAACCAATATTTTAAGGAACTCATAAATATTTATTTTGGACATTTGGAGTTAATCCAGTAATTATTTGTGTTGGATAAATATTTTTATATATATCAAATATTGTCCAATAATTCTGAATTTTGGTGAGGGGTTTTGGGATAATCCCTTAGGCCCTGCAAAAATTGTCAGAATTAAATAAAATGATTTGGTATTTTTTATCAAATCAAAACAAATGCCAGAAAATAGAAAACAAAAACAAAATAAAAGACAGAGAGAGAATGACTCACCTGGGCCTTACCTGTGCCGGCCCCGCACTATTGGCCCAGGCCAAGTCATCGCCTACCTCCTGCCAGGAGTACGGTGCGCGTGTGCCCGACGCGCGCGTGCCCGCGCCGGCCACCTCCTGCCTGCCTGTCTCGCCCCCTCGACGGCCTAGACGCCTCTGGCGTCGCATGCTACCCCCCGTCTCTCTCTCTCCCCATCCCCTCCTCTGCTCTTTCTCCCTCGCACGCACCGAGCGGCTCCATCACCGCCGCACGCCGTTGCCGCGCCCACCACCACGGCCTCACCTCCCCTTCGTGCTCAAAACCTCCGCCACATCGCCTGCTACTTCCTCGTCGAGCCACACACCTCCGGACGGCCTCCATCGCCGCCATCGCCATCGTCTTCGCCACCGGCTGCCCGAGATCACCGACGACGCTCCGGCCGCACCAGTGCTTCCCCGAGCTCGCTGACGCCTCTGCTAGATCCGCCGTGAGCTCTACTTCGTTTCCCCCTCCTCCCCGTGCTCGTTTGCCCCATCCAGCTAGATCAACCACCGCGCCCGCGAGCTCCTCGCCACCGGCCATGGCGTCGTCGTGGCCAGAGGCCGAGCCAGCCGCTCCCGCGCACGTCACCTTGCTCCTGGTGACACCAGGAGGCCGTAGAGGCCCTTCGCAGCCCCTGCCATGCCCCGTAGCTCGATTCCGCCCGAACCCGTGCTCCGGCCGCCGCCGCGAGCCTCGCTCCGGTGTGCTCGGCCACCCCTCCTCCTCCTATCTACCCCACTAGATGCGGGAGAGCACGGGCTACGCCCCGGTGCTCTCTGCCGTCCTTTTGGTCGCCGGAACGGTGATCCCGAGCCCCTCCGCCGCTTTCGACCTTGCCGGCGGCTAAACGCCGGTGGGTTTAACCGGTCTAACCCCCCAGTTGACCTGAGGTTTGACTACCCAGGGTCAATGACAGGTGGGGCCCGGCCCTGCTAATGTTTCTGTTAGGATTAGTTTAATATCTAATTAACTCTGTTAACTAACTATGACACTGACATGTGGACCCCACAAGTCAGGTTTGACTTGGTCAGCGCCTTTGACCTGCTGATGCAATGCTGCTGTCATGCTGACGCAATATATCATTTTCTGGTATTAAAATAAATTAGGAAATTCCAGAAAATGATATAAACTTCAAAAATTCATAGAAATTCAACCGTAGCTCAGATTGAAATAATTTATATATGACAAATGATCAGAAAAATTCAATCTATCCATCTATACCATTTTCATGCATGAAAAACCAACCTATACATGATGTATGTATGAAAACACACTTATGGCATATTTAAGAGCTTACTTTGGAGTTGTATTTGAACCCTAGGCTCAAATGGACTTCAACCAAATAAATGCTAGGTGCTTTAACTCAAACAACATCACATATTCATGCCATGATCATGCATCATATTGTTGCATATACTTGTGTTTGATTTTCGACACCGTTCCTTCTCGATAGGTCCTGCTCCGGAAAGTGTTCGGGAGCACCTAGCAGTGGAGCAGTGCCCCCCTGTTGATCTACCAGGCAAGCAACGCCCCTTGTTCATTCCGATACAATCCTACTCTCTCACTCCTGCTCTCATTTATTGTATTAGGACAATAACAATTCAACCGCTACTTTATGCTGCGGTAGTTGAACCCATTCCTCTGCATGACCTATCATTGTCATAGTAAATAGTTAAAACCCACTAGCATGTGTAGGAGTTGTTTGAGCCATGTTGTGTTCCTACCATGCCATGCCTGCTATTGCTTAGAGTTGTGTCAGGTCTGATTCATCGGGAATGAATTGGAGTGTTATGATATGTTCTGGTGCTGAGAGTTAAGCGTGTGAACACGATTTGGTAAAGGTAGCGGTGAGAGGCCATGTAGGAGTACATGGTGGGTTGTCTCATTGGGACCGTCCTTAAGAACTAAGTTCTGTGTAAGTTGTCTAATGACTAGCTACTACCACACATTGGGCTTCGGGCGCTCCAAGCTCTCTCGGCTTATTAACCGCCTTGAACTCTGTCGAGGAGTTGCAAATAGTTTCTGGTGTTTGTAGGTAGTGCTATTTTTTCTACCGAGTGGCACCCGGCAGGGTGGGCTCGGGACAGACTAGGCACAGGTGGCACAGTGTACCAAGTGGCACCCGGATGGTGGGCTTGGGAACCCTGCTCACATCGTTTGGGGCCGTGAGCGACACCCCGGCTGGATCTCCTTGCGGATGGAACCCAAATAGGCGATAAACCTGGACTAGAGTCTTGCGTGGTTAATCAGGTCGTGGCCGACACCCTCGCCAGGCTTCCGCTTGAAGGTTGCCGAGATACATGACGTGTATAATGTGATAAGTGGTGAGAGCGTATGTGAAGAAGTACACCCCTGCAGGGTTATCATGATCTATTCGAATAGTCGTATCCTCGGTTATGGACTTCTTGGATGCTTACGTGGTACATAGACAACTTAAAGTGGATACTCTAAAATGCTCAAGACAAGTGTTAGTGCTATGGATGGCCTTCTCGTAGGAGAGATGGGGATGAATCCATAATAGTGTATTGATGTGGTGATTAGTGGACTCGTGTGCGCTGCCACACCTCAAAGAAGTTTCTCATTATCGTAGAACAGGATAGCCACTGAGTCAAAGCTAGCTTGCTGCAACTAAACCCCACATTACCTTCTTGATACAAATGCATGTATGATAGGAACTGATGTAAGTCTTGCTGAGTACCTTTGTACTCACATTTGCTTTATTTATGTTTTGCAGGTGAGACATCTGTGTCACTAGTAGTACCGCTTGGACTTCGATGAGTAGCTTGTTACCTCAGCTACGATCTTGTACCTTGGAGGGACTTGTAGATAGTGAGGCTTCTCGGCCTTTTTCTTTTGTAGTTGTCTGTACTCAGACATGCAATGCTTCCGTTGCTTGTATGCTCTGAATGATGGGTCATGTGACCCCTGTTTGTATTTAATGCTATGTGGCTCTTCTGGGCCTTTATCTATATGAGTTGCGTTATGTTGTGATGCCATGTTGTACATCACATACTTGCATGTTATGCGTACGTGTGACATGGTAAGGCGACACCCGTGGGGATACCGTGCGTGAGGCCGCAAAGTGATATGAGGTGTTACATGCTAGATCGGTGTGACGTAGAATCGGGGTCCCGACAGCAGAAAACCCGTAAAAAAGAAAAAGTAAAAGCGTGCGAATCCCAGGGTCGGTCAAGCCGTACAGTGGATCACGAACGAGTTATGCCTCCGTAAATTCCCATGGGGTTTTGAGTGCGTAGTTTATGTACGCACGACATTAGTGCCATTGCCTCATCGGGGCTCGGGCAGAGGTCAAATTGCTAATTCAGCACTTGATGAGCCGAGCTGTCCTGCTGCAGTGTGGTCCGGACCCTCTTGATGATGTCCAGGGGCTCAGCAGCCGGATTATAATGCTGCTTGAGAAGGCCGCTCTGTACTTGTGCTGCTAGGGCGACAATGTGCTCCTTTGTACGGAGGGAGCGTTCCATGTTTCCATTCACTGTAATGATGCCACGTGTGCCAGGCATCTTGAGCTTGATATAAGCGTAATGTGGCACCGCATTGAATCTAGCGAATGTTGTTCGTCCGAGCAGGGCGTGATAGCCGCTGCAAAATGGGATGATATCGAAGATTAGTTCTTTGCTTTGGAAGTTATCTGGGGAACCAAATACTACCTCCAGCGTTATTGAGCCCGTACAACGGGCCTCTACGCCTAGTATGACTCCTTTAAAGGTAGTCTTCATGGGCTTGACCCGTGAGGGGTCGATGCTCATTTTACATACTGTATCCTGATAGAGCAGGTTGAGGCTGCTACCACCGTCCATTAGGACCCGTGTCAGGTGAAATCTATCAATGATTGGGTCGAGGACCAGTGCGGCTGAACCACCGTGGCGGATACTGGTTGGATGATCTCGGCGGTCAAAGGTGACCGGAAATGACAACCATTGATTGAATTTCGGGGTGACTGGCTCTAACACATAGACGTCCCTAAGTGCACGCTTGCGCTCCCTTTTGGGGACGTGTGTAGCGTATATCATGTTCACTGTTTTGACTTGAGGGGGAAATTTCTTTTGCTCCCCAGTGTTCGGCTGCCGGGGCTCCTCGTCATCGTCCTCGCTCTGTGATTCTCCTTCCTTGTTTCTGCTGTTGACCTTGCTGGCTTGTTTAAAGACTCGATAATCTCTGTTAGTATGGTTGGCTAGTTTGTCTGGGGTTCCATGTATCTGGCAAGGACGATCGAGTATGCGGTCCAAGCTGGATGGTCCTCCGCTGCTCCTTTTATACGGCTTCTTTCGCTGGCCAGACTTGGAGCCACTGAATCCGGCATGAACTGTAGTGTCATAGGCGTTATCGCCATTGCTTCGGCGTTTGTGTCTATTGCGGCGGAACTTGCCAGTGTGGTTTTTGGCCTCGGAGGGGCCTATTTCCTTGGTTGTGTTTGTACTGCGAGCCAGCCAACTATCCTCATCTGCGCAAAAGCGGGTCATAAGTGCCATTTGGGCTGCCATGGATCTCAGCTTTTCCTGGCCGAGGTGGCGGGCAAGCCGTTTGTCTCGGATGCTATACTTAAAGGCTGCTAGGGCTTCAGCGTCCGGACAGTCGACGATCTGGTTCTTTTTGGTCAGGAACCTAGTCCAGAATTTTCTGGCTGATTCTCTGGATTGTTGAACTATGTGGCTTAAGTCATCGGCATCAGGTGGCCGGACATATGTACCCTGGAAGTTGTCGAGGAAGGCCTCTTCCAAGTCCTCCTAGCTTCCGATGCAGTTCTCAGACAGACTATTTAGCAAGTGTCGAGCTGGTCCTTTAAGCTTTAATGGGAGGTATTTGATGGCATGGAGGTCATCTCCTCGGGCCATGTGTATGTGAAGAATAAAATCTTCGATCCACACTGCGGGGTCAGTTGTTCTGTCGTATGATTCAATATTGACAGGCTTGAACCCCTCGGGGAATTCATGATCCAACACCTCGTCTGTGAAGCAGAGAGGCTGTGCGGCACCTCTATAGCGGGCCGCGTCACGACGTATCTCCGACGATGTCCGTCTATTGTTATCGGCCCGGGTGTGATTAGGTTTGTCACGTCCGAATAGGTAGCTGTCGTCCCGAGGATGGAAACGTCCTCGTGATCCATATATAGATCTGTTGTGTCCTTCTCTATTGTCCGATTCCTACCGAAGATCGTATGTATGGTCCCGAGTTGGTCTGTCCCTGTTTTTGTGAGGCGGTGGGGCGGGCTGCTATTCGGCCTGAGTTGCCGCTTTATCCCGACCGCAGGGTGGCCATTCAGCCGCCCTGTCCTGACCACGTGGTGGTCGGTCCGCATTACGCGAGGGAGATATGTGCTCCGGCGCCTCCTCATTGAATTGAGGTAGCAGTCTGCGTTTTGGGTAGCTCTTGGCTGGGCGGTTAAGGCCGTATTCCTCGGCTGTCAGGACATCAGTCCATCTGTCGACGAGCAGGTCTTGTTTAGCTTGAAGCTGCTGTTGTTTCTTTTTCAGGCTCCTTGTCGTGGCTATGAGCTGAAGTTTAAAGCACTCCTGCTCGAGAGGATCCTCAGGAACGATGAAGTCTTTGTTGCCAAGGCTTGTCTCCTCCTCGGAGGGTGGACGGTAACTATCATTCTCCGAGTCATCTTCTATGGCCTGTTCATCAGGGTTGTCTTGCCTGCTATCGTGTTCCTGTTCGGATGTAGCCCCGACAGGGTCTTCATTGTTTTCGGCATCGCTCGGAGTACTTTTTGCGCCGGTGCCAGTGTTGTCGTCCTTTGAGCGGCGGGGCTTGGGGCGGCATTTGGTCCGCTGGCGCTTAGACTTTGTCTCGAAGGTTTTATTCGCATTTGGTTCTTCTTTGTCGTCGCCAGATCCTTTAGGTGTATCAACCATGTACATGTCGTACGAAGAGGTAGCTGTCCAACGTCCAGTGATTGGCGGGTCTTAGCCTTGCTCCTCGTCGGCATCGTCGTCCATACCGTCGATGTCTTCGGAGCCATAGTCAAGCACGTCGGTTAAGTCATCGATGGTGGCTATGAAGTGGGTGATGGGTGGGAAGAAAGATTCCTCATCATCCGTCTCCAGCTCAAACCGAACAAAAGTTCGGCTATGAGTCCTTCTCCAAGGAAAATTTCTTTAAAGATTTTAGCACGTCACCCAAAGGCGAGTGCTGGAAAACGTCAGCGGCGCTGAACTAGAAGATCGATAACCGATCTAGCTCGGTGTCCGCGGGCATACATAGTCCAGAACTTATAGCCGTAGACGAGTCCGAAGTTCCATTAGAGTGAATATTGCAGGGCGTCGAGTCCATGTGCGGCTCCAATGCCGCGTACTCTGCGGCCTCAGATGGCTCGATATGCTTCGGCTCTAAGGTCGTTGCAGCCGCAGGAACCATCTCCAGGGTGTGATCCAATGACAGATTTAAGTCACGTTCATCGGGATGAGGAGGAGCGATCGCCTCGGGTTCAAATTCCTCGAAGATCAAGTCTTTATGGATATCCACGACGTAGTTCAACCTTCCGAATTTGACCTGATGGCCAAGGGCGTAGCTGTCGATCTGCTCCAGATGGCCAAGCGAGTTGGCCTGCAGTACGAAGCCGTCGAATACGAAGACCTGCCCAGGGAGGAAGGTTCCTCTTTGGACAGCGTCATTATTAATGATTGAAGGGGGCATCGAACCTTTTGTCGACGGCATAGTGGAACTCTCAATGAAAGCACCAATGTCGGTGTCAAAACCGGCGGATCTCGAGTAGGGGGTCCCGAACTGTGCGTCTAGGATCGATGGTAACAGGAGACGGGGGACACGATGTTTACCCAGGTTCGGGCCCTCTCTATGGAGGTAATACCCTACTTCCTGCTTGATTGATCTTGATGAATATGAGTATTACAAGAGTTGATCTACCACGAGATCGTAATGGCTAAACCCTAGAAGCCTAGCCTATGAATATGGTAATGAGTACATGTGTTGTTCTTTCCGGACAATCCCCTTCGATTTATATAGACACCGAGGGGATCTAGGGTTTACATGGAGTCGGTTACATAAGAAGGAATCTTCGGTCGCCAAGCTTGCCTTCCACGCCAAGTAGAGTCCAATCCAGACACGGTGCAGTCTTCGGCCTTCATGTCTTCACAGCCCATCAGTCCGGCCAATGGATAACAGGTCGGACGCTCGAGGACCCCTTAGTCCTAGACTCCCTCAGCATGCTGGGCGTAGTATTGTGAACATCTAATGATTTCTATTAACGGAAATCGGCGGGTATATCCTTTTGCTCATAAATAAATAGTAGAGGCCATTTTGGTAATAAATAAATAAATTAGCAGTGGCCCTATGAGGTCAACTTTGTTCCCATTCGAAACGTCGGGCAAATTGTAGTCCAACAGCAAAATATGTCATCAAATTCAAGTTTCACAGGAAATTTGAGTAGAACTAAACAACAATGTCATCATGTTCTAGGCATCATACAATCAGCAAACACAAATCAACATACATAACAAGTGATGTTCTCACAACAATATACTGAACAACTCGTTCATTAGGTTCCAGTTGTCATAGCAAACACAATTTCACATAGTAGAGAAAAAATGTCTTCTGATAGGCAAATACGACAAAAGCAATCTAATCATCATCCACAGGGACAGCGTCAACATCTTCGCCATGTGTATCAGTCTGATTCGTAGTTCCCCAGAGTGTCATCTTCGTCTTCATCCTCAATGTCCTCAAATGTTGGCTTCTTCTTGATCAACTCTTGTGTGTCCATAGCATGACAGGAAATGTTTTCACCAGCATCATTGACGTGATGGTTCTCAAAGATATTAGGAACATCTATGGAATCTTGTACATCAGGAGTAGTGTAAGAATCATCTTGTTGTGCAACCTCATTAAATGAATTCCTCTGCTTAAACCTTTGCAATACTCTCTAGTCATGGCTACTGCAAATGTGTCTTCCAAGAAAAATACTTGTGTTGCTTGATTTGCCAAAATAAAAGGCTCGTTGGTATGGTACACTGCCTTGACATTGATGGATTTGAAATAATCATCAGCTTTGTGTTTTGCAATCCTCGAAAACTAGATATACCAATGACAGCACAACAGAACCACACACCGATGATCCTCGAAACTGGAGATATACTGCAACTGAACAATATCTGTTATGTTAGCATACATTTCAGTTGTCTCTCTGCCGTACGTATTCGTGCTCATGAAGGCACTATTTTATGTCTTCCTGCCTTCGTCGCATGCAAGGGTGTTGTAGCACACATCTCCAACAACACAAGATTCATAATGTCTTACCCAAGTATCAGAACCCATTGCTAGTGCGTAAAGGGCATCATCAACTGCTTGCCCATCCTCCCGCATCTTCTTAACCTATGGTTAGAAAATACACAAGTTGATCATCTTATGTACTCAATATATTAAAAAAACTGACACTGTAATTCAAAAGCTTACATGGCTCTTGAACCATTTCGCAAAGCCTTCCATAACCAGTTTGTCAATGTTTCTTGGATTTTCTGGCAGTAACTCCTTTTTGTAGATGCTACACAACATAGTGATTGCGTCAAACATCTGAATATATAAGAATGTGCTGCAAGTTTAGTAGATTACGATGTATAAGCTAAAGCACTTAGCACTTACTTGATATAAGGTAGTATCTCAGGACAGTTATTCAACACATACCAAACCATTTTGTCCAAACATTTAGGTTTGTCCTCTTGTCGACTCTTACCTATAACTCGAATAGAATAATCGAAAACATTGAGCCTGGGATTGTCTTGACCCACCTCTTCCCTAAGCTGATCAACTGTTTCAATGTATTTTGAGCAGAATGTTAACATTTCTGTTCCAATGTAGGCCTCTGCAATGGAACCCTTGGGTCTAGCTTTGTTTCTAAGATAGCACTTGAAAGTGCCTAGCCACCTTTCAATAGGGTACATGCAGCCATACTTTACTAGACCTCTAAGTAGTGCCTCACCAGGTAGATGAAGAGCCAAATGCACCATCACATCAAAGAAGGCTGGAGGATATATCTTCTCAAGCTCGCATAGGATAGTTGGTATCTTGTCTCTAAGATGCTCCAAAGCATCTATCCTGATATTTCTAGTGCAGAGTTCCCTGGAGAATTGTCCCAACTCTGCAACTGCTCTATATAAGTCAGGGCGGCCCAATCCTCTAAGGATAACAGGTAAAACCCTTTGAAGTAGGATGTGGCAGTCATGAGTTTTCAACCCTTGTACCTTGTTTCCATGTGCACTAATGCTCCTTTCAGGGATGGAAGCAAATCCATGTGGGAATCTCACATGTGATAGGATCTCGCATAATTCTTTTCTTTTTACCTTGTCCAAGACGTACACAGCTGGTGCCATATCCTATGGTTTACCTTCATCTTCCACCTGCAAATCCTTTCTGATACCCAGGTGTGTCAAATCATTCCTAGATTTTAAGGTATCTTTCGTCTTTCCTTCAATATTAAGAAGTGTGCTGATAATGCTGTCACCTATATTTTTCTCGATCTGCATCACATGAAGATTATGTTGTAGACCCAAATCTTTCCAATACTCCAAGTCCAACAAAATGGACCTGCGTGTAAAAAATAATCTCTCTTCTGCCCGGCCATGCTTCCTTTTCCTGGTATGATTACTAGGATAGTTTCCTGGTGTAATATGGATGACCTTCTCTAATTCCACTTGCAACTCGTCGGCGGTCAGCCTCTTTGGCGCATCACAGTTTTCATCTTTTGCATTGAACACATTTCTTCGGTATTTTGTAGGACGCGGCTTGTCCTTGGCAAGGAAACGGCGGTGTCCAATGTAACAGATATTGCTAAGTATTGCGTGTGACAGCGGATTCCTGTCACAGCGAACACATGCATTGTAAGCATGTGTCATTTGCCCTAAAATAGTGCTCAATGTCGAATAATCATGGATGCACCAAATTATAATAGCATGCAGAAAGAAATCAGCTAGAGGGCTGCTATATAGGTCTCGAGTGGGAACACCCCTCCGTAGCTGTTGAAGTTCCTCCACAAGAGGCTCCATGAACAAATCAATATCCATTCTAAGACTTTTAGGACCTGGGATGAGCAAGGCCATCATGTAGTTCGATTCTTTGGTGCAGACATTTGGAGGCATGTTGTAAGGAATAACAAGCACTGGCCAGATGCTATATGTGGCGCTCTGGTGGCCAAATGGGTTAAATCCATCTGAACCTAAGCCAAGTCTAATGTTTCTTGGGTCAGCAGCAAACTTTTTGTGTTTCTGATTGAAGCTTTTCCAGTCACTACCATGAGATGGATGGTTCCTAGAATGCCACTATACATCCTCTCTTGTTTCAGCATCATGAAATAACCTCTGGAATCTTAGTATAATTGGAAAATGTCTCAGAACATTATGAGGAAGCCTCTTCACATCATCTCCATCTTTCCATCTTGATGGTTTGTGTCGGCATTCTGGGAACAGGGGTCCCCAAACTTGCCTGCCTGCGGCCTGCGGTGTGGCTCGAGTGGGGGCCCAGTGCGGCCCAGCTTCATCAGCTCAAGCTCAAGACCCTCGCAAGGGGCCAAGCCTTGTAGGGAGGACGACAGGAGGCTTCCTCAGGAGCAGCCTCATCAGGTAGGCTCGCGAGGAGGCGGAGAGATCAAGGCAGGGGTGCCTCACGAGGAGCCCGTGACGCAAGTCATGACAATCGAGATTAGGCGGGCGCCGGCCTGCGCAGTGTCCTTGTTTCCCCTTCAGTGCAAAGGGAGCAAGCACATGCCAAGGCATCGGGCAAAGGTTACCATTCTGGTGCAACGAGACCAAGACCAGCAGAGCGGCAGGACGAAGGTCACTGTGGAGCCCAAGACGGTGTCATCACCAGTGCTTTTGGTAGCCGAAGACCACCTTTGGTCAGGATAACCTGTACTAGATGTTCCCCTTCAAAATGGCCTATTGTTGGCGCCCTTCCCGCTCATTATTTGGGAAGAGGACCAGGGCCTCTATAAATAGGACTAGCCCCCGAAGAGGAGGAAGAAAGAGAGGAAAAGAGAGGGTGAAAGAGGAAAAAAGAGAAAAAGAGAGAATAGAGAGAGAGAGATCCGCACCAAGTAGAACACACCGCACCAGCTCAAGAACACCTCTCGGGAGGCCGTTCTTCCCCCTGTATTGTTCATCATCAGCCCCTGAGGCAATCCACCACACCACACACTGGAGTAGGGTATTACACCACATCGGTGGCCCGAACCAGTATAAAACTCGTGTCCCTTGAGTGTTCTTCTTTCCAGCCTAGATTCCTTGCGAGCCATAGAAGCGCGAGTCGGTAGGGGAAAGATCTTCGTGCGCACCCCAGAGTTCGAACCTTAAGGGTCTGCCAGAACCCGAAATCCGACATTTGGCGCGCCAGGTAGGGGTGCGCCGGAATCTTTCTTCCGCTGTTCGAGTGTGATCTTCCGTCGTGTCCATGGCTGATGCTCGTCGGGCTCGCGCCGAGTGCCGGGCTGCTGTCGCCACCCGCGTCATCTAGACGGCGCGCGTCGGCGGACGACCTCGTCGTTCCCCGTCACCTGCCGCCAACGCCGCCACCGGCCCAACGGGGAACAAGCAGCAGGCCTCGTCCCAGCATCCTTTGGTGCGGCGGGAGGGCCGCACCGCAACCCCGTCACTGACTCCAGCCGGTTCGTTGTCCCACGCCCGTCGCGCCCCCACGGACGCGCACGCCGCGCTGCTCCTGGCAAGAGAGCTCCTGCACTACCGCCCCGTCGACGACCTCTACGAGGACTGGCTCGCCTGCATCACCGAGCTCGTCAGCGCCATAGGGGGCTCTCCTTTGCAGTCCTTCTCGCTGCCTCGCTGTAACAGCCTCGATGCGACTATATCTCCCACGTGTCGAGGCACAACTTAGAGGCATAATCGCATTCAAGGCATATGTCGCAAGTAAGGTAATCTTCACAACATCCCATGTAATATAAATAATAAAGGGGAGATAACATAGTTGTCTTACACTCGCCACGTCAACCAAGGTACATAAATAACATTACATCATCCAAACACTCATGGCCCGACTACGGCACCAAAATAAAAGATAACCCAACATGCGACACGGTCCCGATCACCCCCAACTGGGCACCACTACTGATCATCAGGAAAAGAGACATAGTATCGTTGAGAGTCCTCGTCAACCTCCCACTTGAGCTCGAGCGCGTCACCTGGAGCGGAATCATCAGGCCCTGCATCTGGTGTAATAGTAATCTGTGAGCCACAGGGACTCAGCAATCTCGCACCCTTGCGATCAAGACTATTTAAGCTTATAGGTAAGGCAAGGTAAAGATACATGTGGAGCTGCAGCAAGCGACTAGCAAATATGGTGGCTATCCAGTTCGCAAAAGAGAGCGAGAAGAGGAGGGAAAGCGCGAGCGAGAAACTAACGAACAACCTGCGCAAGCATTACTCCAACACTGTGTCCACTTCCCGGACCCCGCCGAGAAGAGGCCATCACGGTAACACACTCAGTTGATTCATTTTAATTAAGTTAAGGTTCAAGTTATGTACAACCGGACATTAACAAATTCCCATCTTCCCATAACCACGGGCACGGCTTTCGAAAGTTCAAAACCCTGCAGGGGAGTCCCAACTTAGCCCATGACAAGCTCTCACGGTCAACGAAGGAATAGACCTCCTCCCGAGACGTTCCGATCAGACTCGGTACCTCGGTTCTTCAAGACACTTCAACAGGTTAAAACAAATCCAGCAACACCGCCCGAATGTGCCGACAAATCCCGATAGGAGATGCACATATCTCTTTCTCAGGGCACACTTAGATGAACTCTACGTACAAATAAAACCAACCCTCGAGTTGCCCCGAGGTGGCGCTGCAAGTGGCTCTATTTGGACCAACACTTAGAGGAGCACTGGCCCGGGGGGGGGCTAAAATAAGATGTTCCTCGGGCTCCAGAAACCCAAGGGAAAAGAGGCTAGGTGGCAAATGGTAAAACCAAGGTTGGGCATTGCTGGAAAAGCTTTAATCAAGGCGAACTATGAAGGGGTTCCCATTATAACCCAACCGCGTAAGGAAGGCAAAATCCGGGAACATAACACCAATATGACAGAAACTAGGGCGGCAAGAGTGGAACAAAACACTAGGCGAGAGGCCGAGCCTTCCACCCTTTACCAAGTGTATAGATGCATTAAGATAACAAGATAATATAATGATATCCCAACAAGTAAATAAATGTTCCAACAAGGAACGGCCTCCAATCTTCACCTGCAACTAGCAACGCTATAAGAGGGGCTGAGCAAAGCGGTAACATAGCCAATCAACGGTTTGCTAGGACAAGGTGGGTTAGAGGTTTGACATGGCAATTTTGGAGGCTTGAAAGCAAGTGGTAGGCATCGTAGCATTGAGCAAAAGAGCGAGCAATCTAGCATAGCAAAGATAGTAGTGATTTCGAGGGTATGATCATCTTTCCTGCAAAGTTGTCAGAGTTGACTGGATCCTCGAAAGCAAACTCAACGGGCTCCTCGTTAGCGAACTCGTCTCCCATCTCTACCCAAGCAAGACAAAAAATCAACAAGGACACAACCAACCACGTGCAAGGATCAAACAATATGATGCAAGGATGGTATGCTATGCGGGATCCGATGCGGGATGCATATGCAAGATTTGACAAGGGATGCATGAACCTGGCCTCAAAATGGAAATCCAAGTGTTCCACTGGAAATATGAGATGAAATCGCTTGAAAACGATATAAAGAACGCCGGAATCAGAGTTACGGTTTCGAAATGGCAAGCAAAACAAATATGACACCGGTCTGCGATTTACAGCAAGTAGTCATTTAAATGCAATTAGATGAACATGCTACAACACTCAAACATGCCACCAAAATACATGGCAGAGATTCATTCATGATGACTAAAAAAAGTCTAGCACTGAGCTACGGCATATTCATCCATTAACAGGTTCAAACAAGCATGGCAAAAATGCATATGGCAAACAAATTTCAGACTTAGTAAAATTAACACTTGTCTGGAATTTCAGATCAGGTAGCACTCTTCGGAGCAACAAAACTACATGCTACAGGACCTGAACATGGCAAAGTAAAGCATGGCATGGAGCTACTCAAAGAGCTTAACAAAAGTCCCTTAGTGACCTTGAGCCAAAAGGGATCACAAAATACAATTGCAAGCATGTGAACATGGCAAAAACATAATCAGTTTTCAGACTTAGTGAAAACTGGCACATGCTGAAAACAAATATCAAGTAGGCATGTTTATGAGCTCGATGCACTCACTACGGAGCAAGTCATGGAAAACTATGCATACATCCATCAAGAATACACAAAATTCAAGCTAGGCATGGCAAGAACAATAGCATAGCATGCACGGATCAACTACAACATCATCAGCAAAAACGCTAACAAGTAGACAATCTGCCCAGATTCACGAAGTAGCAAAAGTAGAGCTCGATTGACTCAAGCGAGGGTGCTCCATAATTGCAAACAAAGACATGTATGGATAGAGCACTACAAGATTAACAAAACATCCTTACTGATCATCCTCAAAAGAGGCACGGATCACTAGGAAACAACAAGAACATATGGCCATATGAGATAAACAGATCAAGGACTTAGTGGAATTACTAAGTCCCTGAAATCAGCATTAACAAGTGTACCACTTTGCAAGCTGGTGCTAGTCACCACACACATCACAAAAATACATGGGTTGCACCTCTAGAAAGATGGCAAAACCCTTAACAAAACATATGTAGAGCTCATGGGCATATCATGCACACAATAATCATGGCAAAAATGACAACTAACTAAATGGAGTAACAGATCTGACAATCATCTCAAGTAGCCCTCTTCTAATAGCATTTCGGTCATCAAGATGAACTCAAATGAAAATGATGCAATGGAATGAAATGATGTACTCTCTGAGACGAACATTTTGATATGCTATACGCCAAAAACGGAGCTACAGATGCAAAGTCATAGCACGATGAATATGGGCATATGGATTAGGGTTTCGGGCAAAAAGTCAACCGTTCGTCCCAGATCCAGATTTGCACGCCGATCGAGGTTCGCCGGAGGGAGCACTGTAGATGGCCGGAGAAGGTGTCGGAGCTCGAAGGAGGAGGGGCCCGAGGCCCTTCCTAGCCGGATCTCGCCGGATCCGGTCACCGACGAGTCGGAGAGGCGCGACGACGTCGGAGGAGGTGTGGGCGACGAGGCACGTCGGCGGCGGCGCTCTGCTCCGGCCGGTGGGGCGCGGTGGCGGCGGAGTGGCATCGGGCGATGGCGGCAGTGACGACGAAGGCGGTCCGGCGGCGCGGGCAGCCAGGCGGCGGGGTGGAGCCGATGGGCTTCGGGGGCCCCGGCCGGGCCGAGCGGGCCGGCGGGACTGAGGCGGCGATGTGGGGCGGCTCGGCCACGTGGCCGCGCACGATTTGTGGCGGCGATGATGTCCGGCGCGGGCGGACGTGTCCGGCCGCACGGAGAGGAGCGGGACTAGGGTTAGGGGTGGAATGACCGGAAATTTCGGGGGAAGGTCTAGTTTTATAGGTAGGAGGAGCTAGGAAGCTCCAAATGGAGTGCGGTTTTCGGCCACGCGATCGTAATCGAATGCTCTAGATGATGGAGAGGGTTTTGGTGGGTTTTGGGCCAACTTGGAGGGGTGTTGGGCTGCAACACACACAAGGCCTTTTCGGTCCCTCGGTTAACCGTTGGAGTATCAAACGAAGTCCAAATGGTACGAAACTTGACAGGCGGTCTACCGGTAGTAAACCAAGGCCGCTTGGCAAGTCTTGGTCCAATCCGTAAATGTTTAATCCCCATGCACGAAAGAAAGCTAGAAATGACCACCGGAGGAGAACGAAGCGCCGGAATGCAAAACGGACAACGGGGAAAATGCTCGAATGCATGAGATGAACACGTATGCAAATGCAATGCACATGATGACATGATATGAGATGCATGACAACGACAACAACATACGGAGACAAAAACCCGAATCCGAGAAAATAAAATAACTTAACGCCGGAAATGGCAGAGTTGGAGTACAAATTGGGAAAGTCATATCCGGGGTGTTACACTTGCCCTCCATTCCGCGCAGCCCCAGGGTGAGACCCTCCACGTCCGGCGCCTGTGCGGCAAGAAGGGAGCTGCCAAGAGATCCCTCGTCCCCAAGAAGGTGCTCGCGCGCTCCCAGCACCGGCGCTCCAAGATCGCGACCTTGCGCCTCCACGCCGAGACCCCGCGCTGATCAAAGCGGCGGAGCGTGGTAACCACCCGGAGCAGGCCCAGCACCAGCAAAGGGCGCCGGTGGTCACAGCAGGCTGCCGCGCCTTCACCCCCGAGCTACACGGCGTCACATGGCCAGGCAAGTTCAATCCTGATCTGCACCCTCACTACGATGGCATGGCGGACCCCGCGGAATTCCTATAGCTCTACGAGCTGGGCATCGAAGCCGCCAACGGAGACGAAAAGGTCATGGCGAACTGGTTTCCCATGGCACTCAAGGACGGCGCCTGCACCTGGCTCCTGAACCTGGCTCCCAGCACGATCTCTTCCTGGGACGAGATGCGCACTCGCTTCATCGCCAACTTCCAGGGCACTCACGACCGGCCCCCGGCCATAAGCGACCTGCACCGCATCAAGCAACAGCCAGGGGAAACCCAGCAGAAATACGTCCAGTGCTTCAACAACGCTCGCCTCAAGATCCCCAGGGTGACTGAGGAAGCCATTATCTCAGCCTTCTCCGATGGCGTGCGCGGCATCAATATGAAGGAGGAGCTGGCAATCCATGAAGACCTGTGCACATCCCTGGAGCTGTTTAACTTGGCGACCAAGTGCGCCAGGGCTGAGGAAGGACGCTTCTCCCTCCTCGAGCTCCCGGCTGCCAACCCAGAAGAGAAAAAGCCCAAGGCCAAGGACGTGAAGCGTAAGGGAGCTGTCGTGCTCGCAGAGGAAACAGACACCAAGCGAGGCAGGGATCAGCCTGAATCATCCAAGGGCAGCCGATACTACGTGTACCACGACCTCCACACCCACAACACCAACGAATGCCAAGAGCTCAGGGCCGTGCGAGATGGGCTATTGCCGACGAGGAGGAAGAGGTGGAGGACGATGGGAAGACTGTGGCCCTCGCCAAGGGTGGCGTGACCGACCTCGCGAGGATCGCTGGCAGGACCAGCCTCGCGAGGGAGGTTGGAGGGATCAGCCTCGTGAGGATTGCCCGCACGGCAACGCAGGCCTCCCTCCTCGACCGCCACCACCAAGAAGGAACGAAGACCAACATCAAGACGAGGGGGCTGGGGGCTTCCAGGAGCCGCGCACAATCGCTTGCATCTTGGGTGGCGCCCAGGCCCCAGCATCACAGCGCATCTTCAAGCAGTTTGCTTGCGAGGTGAATGCAGTCCTCCGCAAGCTTGAGGCCACGCGCCCTCTCAGGTGGTCTGCGTGCGCCATCACGTTCAGCTCAGCGGATCAGCTCAAGTGCGCGGCAACGGCCGGAGTCCTCCCGATGCTTTGCTCCCCAGTCATCAGCAATGTGCAGGTCACCAGGACCCTCATTGATGGCGGAGCATCACTCAACGTCCTGTCCGTCGAGACGTTCGACAATCTCCAAGTGTCGTATGATCAGCTCCAGCCGACCAAGCCTTTCTCAGGAGTCACTGATGGTTCCACTGTTCTGATAGGGCAAGTTCGCCTGCCAGTCACCTTCGGGCAGTGCAACAACTACCGCACAGAGCTCATCGACTTCGACGTCGCCCACATTCGCCTACCATACAGTGCCATTCTCGGGTACCCAGCCATAGCCAAGTTCATGGCAGTGACTCACCATGGCTACAATGTCCTCAAGATGCCAGGAAGCGGTGGAGTCATCACTGTACCCTGTGATGAAAGGGACGCGGTGTGTTCATTTGAGCATGCATTCCAAGCTGCAGCAATCGAAGAACCAGATCACAGGAGCGGAAGACTTCCCGAGGCGACCCTTAAGAAGAAGAAGGCTTCGCCTGGCCCAAGCCATAAGGAGGCAGGCGCCTCCGGAGGCGTTGCGTCAGGATTTGCGCCCGTTCAGGGAGTGCAACCCTTTGTCGCATAGGAAAGCGCACCCAGCGCCCTCCTCAGGCAGGGCTCAAGGGCTCTTTCTTGGAGAACCACCCACTTTGCCAAGGTCACGAGGGAGGCACTCGGGCACCACTTGGAGGGGTGCTTCCAGGCACGTTTCCCTCAGGAAGGTACGAGGCAAGGAAGACCAAACCCTCAGGAGTTCATCACAGGAAACACCCAGGAGCTACAGGAATCAAGAATCATGCGCGGCAGCCGCCGCTTGCCCGGCGTGGCCCCACATCCAGGCGAGGATGGTGGGCTACGCGTCTGCATTGACGTGCCAGGGCTCAACCGAGCCGCGTCTCAGGAGCGCCTCTAGCCTTCGCGCATGGGGAGTTTCGAGGGTCCACCTCACAGCTACATTCGCATGCCTTTCGACCTGCCGAACGCGGTCGCCGCTCATTAGCGCCTGCTGAGGAGCAGTCTGGAGGCTCAGGAGGTCAGGCATTGTGCAGTCCTGGCGGAGGTGGAGATGGCCCTCGAAGAACTACCCGTGTCCCCGGAGCCTCCCGAGGCTCCTGGGCCTGGGGGCTCGTGAGGGTCGACGTCTTCACCGCGTGTTGCCAACTTCTTCGGCATAACTTCATCTTCAACGTCATCAGGTGACATCTTTGAAGTTCCATTTTTAGCTGGGAGAGCCCACAGGGCCGCGTCGTTCCTAGGTCGCGTGGGTCCGTCCCTGCGGCATGTATCCGTTTTGCTTACGCTCTTTACCTACCTTGTTGGGGGCGCCCCTCGGGCTGCATCATCCCCAAGCTGCTCGGGCCTGGCCCAGCGGCGTTTGCTTTTCCCGCATCTACTTGAAATGAATTTGCTCCTCCGCGCTTAATCTGGTTCCCATGATCGTCATCTACTGCTTATCGCGGACTTCTCCTCTCTCATGCAAAGCACTTGCACGTTAAAAGGGGGGGTACCTGAGCATCGCGACTCATGGGCTCCTACTGGCTCTCCAGCCGTCACCCCCTGGCCTTGACCCACGGCATCGCGACCTGTCATACCAGCGGTGGCTGAGCTCGCTCGAGGGCTAGGACCTAAGGACGTAGCGCATTTGCATTATAACCACCCTACAGGAACACACCATTGATAAAGGCCCAGAGCCAGGCGCAACCCGCCTCGAGGTAGGGCCTCGTGAGTCCCGCGCTGGCACACGAGTGCCCAGATACACCTCTGCTAGCCCTACCGTGCCGGCCACCTGTCAGGGCGGGGCTGTACACGCCCCGGGGGCTCCTCCCGGAGGGGAGCCCCCTCCCACGTACCAGTGGAAGCACCATGCTCCGCGCTGGCTAACGACACTGCCGAGGAGCGGCTATGCCCGTACACATACGGAAGCGCGATGCTCTGCGCTGGTGATAAACAACTGAGGGAGGCCCACGGCCGTACCAACTTCAGGGAGCCCGGAGCTCAATGTCTGGCACCATCGCAACGCCTTCCCTCGGGAGTGCCGTGTGAGGGGGCTGGACACGGGGGCTACGCCCGGGCCATGCCCGAGCGCACGCCACCCAGCCACGTCCCTCGGACCTGGCCGTCGCGCGCCCCTCCCCGAGCGGAGCCAAGGTACGAAAACTCGTTTGAACGTCAAGGGGGACTCCTGAGCATCGCGACTCAGGAGCCTAACTTGCCACGTAGCCCCTCACTCCTTAGTCCCGTCCTGGTTTCCGGTCGGGGCTAACGGCGGTTGAGGTATGCGCGGGGCCGGGCCCTGCCGATGCAGAACGACCAATCCACTCCTCTGCTCCCACCTTTCCTACTTGTTGCTCGCGCGTCAAGGGGGACTCCTGAGCATCGCGACCCAGGAGCCTAACTTGCCATGTATCCCCTCACTCCTTAGTCCCGTCCTGGTTTCAAGTCGGGGCTAATGGCGGTTGACGTATGCGCGGGGCCGGGCCCTGCCGACATAGAGCGCAAGCAAATAGGAGGGAAAAATGCAAATTCCAGGGAATTTAAAGCAAATATTACAAGCCATAGATTGTTTCACGACGCCAAACACAAGTTTAAACGCCTTCGCGAGGCATGGTGCATGTTGCAGGAGTAAAAATAGGACAGAAGCCGAGAATGGATCACTCTCCAGTGGCGCCGCCGCCTGTGGTGGAGTCACGCTGGGCGACTCCGCCTCCTGAGGCCGCGGAGCTGGCGGCACCGTGCCCGGGCAAGGTACTGAAGGCGCGGAACCTCCCCAGCAAAGCCTCGGCTCGGCCTTTCACGGCCTCAGCGGCAACGGCGGCAAGGTCGCCGCTCACGGGTTCCAGCAGGCTGTCGAAGGCGACATTGGGTTCACGCGGGTAGACGTTGTCGAGGACATGCGTCAGCGCTACAGAAGACAGGGCACGTGCCTCGGCCTCGGCAGTGGGGCCGAGGCCGTCTGTGACATCTTCAAGCGCATGGACCAGGAAGGGAAGCAGCTCAGCGGGGCCGTCCTGCGCACCAGCCAACGACTCCTTCAAGTCGCCCTCGTAAAGCGTCTTCTGCGCGGCGCGAGCTTTCTTCTCCAGCTGCGTGAAGGCCACCCGATCCTCGGCCATCACCTTCGCCTTGGCGTCTAGCTTGGTCCTCTCCGCCTTCAGCGACCGCTCCAGCGTCTCCAACTGGCCGCAGTGGTCATCAAGCTTGGCACCCCGGTCCTTGATGGCAGCCTCCCGAGCCTTCATCTCCTTCTGCTTCTCCTGGCGGTCGTGGACCTCCTTGGCGAGCTCGTCGCGTAGGCCTTGCAGCTCGACCTCCAGTGCCTTGCAGTGGCCCTGGGCAGCTGCGGCGTCACCCAGGGCAGCGTCGCAAGCGGCTTTGGCTTGGCTGGCGGCCTGCTTCTCCCCATCGGAGGCCGACATGGCCTGCCTCAGCGTTGCTCGGACGGAGGCGGTAGAACGGGCCCAGCCAGAAGCTAGCTCCAGGCGCCCGGCCACTAGGTGAGGGTCCGCGCTCAGAAGATCCTCCCGCCGCTAGCTCAGTTCGTTGGCGACCCGGTCCAGGACAGCGGTAGAGGGATCAGAACAGACGGGAACCAGTGGAGCGGGCGGAGAGGACGGCAACATGATCACATCTTGGCAAGAAGGAACCCCCTGGGCCTTGGCCACCCCGGCTGCATCATTGAGCACAATCGCCTCCAGGGTCAGCGGGGCCACGGGCGCTGACTCCTCGTCGAAGCGTCCCGGTTGGCCTCGCGAAGACAATTGAGCGGGGGAGGCGCGAGCCTCACCGTCTCCTTCCCCAGCAGATGAAGGCGCCAACCCGGTAGATGGACTCGCCCCAAGCAGGGCTGCAGGAGCCCCTCTCAACCTTTTCGCTGTAGGTGCCGACCTGGCAAAAGAGTGCAGACGTCAAGCCTCGGCGGCAGGAACCAAGCGAAGCACAAATCTGTAACGCCCTCGATGCGGCTATATCTCCCACGTGTCGAAGCACGACTTAGAGGCATAACCGCATTGAAAGCAATGTCGCAAGTGAGGTAATCTTCACACAACCCATGTAATACATAAGGGAAAGAGATACATAGTTGGCTTACAATCGCCACTACACACAAATACATAAATAAAGCATTACATCAACCAGATACAATCAAGGTCCGACTACGGAACCAAAATAAAAGAAGACTACGCCAAAAGCTACACAGATCCCCGATCGACCCCAACTGGGCTCCACTACTAATCAACTGAAAAACGAAACAACATAACGAACAAGGTCTTCATCGAGCTCCTCCTTGAGCTAGGTTGCATCACCTGCATGGTATCATCGGCACCTGCAAGCTAGTTTTGGAAGTATTTGTGAGCCACGGGGACTCAGCAATCTCACACCCTCGCGATCAAGACTATTTAAACTTATGGGTAAGGTAAAAGGAATGAGGTGGAGCTGCAGCAAGCGACTAGCATATATGGTGGCTAACATACACAAATGAGAGTGAGAAGAGAAGGCAAAGCACGATCGAGAAACTACGATCAAGAAGTGATCCTAGAACAACCTACGTCAAGCATAACTCCAACACCGTGTTCACTTCCCGGACTCCGCCGGAAAGAGACCATCACGGTTACACACGCGGTTGATGTATTTTAATTAAGGTCAACTTCAGGTTTTCTACAACCGGACATTAACAAATTCCCATCTGCCCATAACTGCGGGCACGGCTTTCGAAAGTTCAAAACCCTGCAGGGGTGTCCCAACTTAGCCCATCACAAGCTCTCACGGTCAACGAAGGATATTCATTCTAGCGGGAAGACCCGATCAGACTCAGAATCCCGGTTACAAGACATCCCCGACAATGGTAAAACAAGTCCAGCAAGACCGCTCGATGCACCGACATCCTGAAAGGAGCTGCACATATCTCGTTCTCAGGGAAACATCGGATGAGACATCCTACAAGTAAAACCAGCCCTCAAGTTTCCCCGAGGTGGCCCCGTAGTCTACTCAGTTCGGACCAACACTTAGACAAGCACTCGCCTGGGGGGGGGGGTTAAAATAAAGATGACCCTTGGGCTGGCCTAACCCAAGAGAAAAAGAGGCTAGGTGGCGAATGGTAAAACCAAGGTTGGGCCTTGCTGGAGGAGTTTTATTCAAGGCGAACTGTCAAGGGGTTCCCATTATAACCCAACCGCGTAAGGAATGCAAAATCCGGGAACATAACACCGATATGACGGAAACTAGGGCGTCAAGAGGGGAACAAAACACGAGGCATAAGGCCGAGCCTTCCACCCTTTACCAAGTATATAGATGCATTAATTAAATAAAAGATATTGTAATATCCTAACAAGTAAACATACATCTCCATGTTCCAACAAGGAACAAACTTCAATCTTCACCTGCAACTAACAACGCTATAAGAGGGGCTGAGCAAAGCGGTAACATATCCAAACAACGGTTTGCTAGGACAAGGTGGGTTAGAGGCTTGGTTCAACAACATGGGAGGCATGATAAGCAAGTGGTAGGTATCGCAGCATAGGCATAGCAAAAGAGCGAGCAACTAGTAAGCAAAGATAGAAGTGATTTCGAGGGTATGGTCATCTTGCCTGAAATCCTGCAAGGAAGAAGAACGCGTCCATGAAGAAGACAAACGGACGTAGGCGAACGGGTCCTCACAAACACGACGTTACCGGAAACAACCCGAAGAAGCACACCGGAAAGAAGCAGACAACATAGTAAACAACCACCACATAGACATGGCATGATGCATAAATAATTATGATGCATGTCCGGTTTAATGAAGCATGGCATGGCAAAGTGCACAAACAACACTACAAATTAAGTGGAGCTCAATATGCAACGAGTTGCATATTGACGGAGCACCACATGCCTTATTTAGTTCTCTCTTGTTTATGTACTCAACAAAATTAAATGTTGGTTAGCATGTCAAGGGGTGAAGCACAGCAAAACTACCTATCTAGGCAAGTTTAAATGAGGCCGGAAACAACGAACAACAATTCCGGTAAAAACCAAGCGAAGCACAAATCGAGCACTTACTGGTCGTCGTTCGCGGACTCAAGCAGCTTCCGACCAAACTTGAAGCCCGAGAGCCTGCAGTCGGGGTCATCCTTGGGAGGCCCGGAAGCAGAAGGCACGTCAGGAAGGCTGGAGCTGGCCTCAGACCGCCCGGGGACCAGAGCTAACCCTGGGAGAACCGGCCCCGACCTTCCCTTCCTTGTGACCAAGGGAGAGTCCTCCCCTCCTCACCTGGCGCCAGCCTCGTCGTCGTCCGGCATGGAGCGGAGGGCCCGGGACCTGCGCCGAGGGAAGGACTCCCCCGACTCGCCAGTCGCCTCAGAGTCTGACTCTTCCTCCTCTGCCTCTTCTTCCCTCTCACCCCCGCTGGAGCTGCCGGAGGACACGTCCACCATCGCCAGCGCCGCCAGATCCTCGGGAGCTTCCGCAGGCACCAGCACCTCACCATTGAAGGTGGGCAAGGTGTTCACCACCTGCTCCCAGTCGTCACAAAGGAACAAGGGGACGGGGGCGCCCACCTGGCTCGCCACGTCTCCCCCAACCAAGGAGTAGAGGGCCGCGACCAGATCCTCGTCGGTCAGGGCCTCGGAGCTTAGGCGCAAAGCGGCGTCCACTTCCCCAAGCCTCCACAATGGGAGTGAGTGCTCCTGGAGTGGGGCCACCCGGTGCTCCAAGAACTCCCTCAGGAGTGTAGCCCTGGTCAGCATCGCCGGCCCCAAGTTGCCAGGCCTCAGGTCCGCGTTCATCCTCTTCAGCAATGCCTTCGCACGGCGGTCGACGATCTCCGCGCGGGACCACGCGTCAATGGCCTTGGCTGCCCCGTAGGCAACACCAGTCGGGGGTGGAGGCGCTCGACGTCCACCATGACCCACTTGCTCTGGAAGCCTTCGATTCTCTTCCCAGGCTTCGAGATAGCATTGGAGTTGGAGTATGCGATAAAGCTCGCGCATGCGGAGACATGGGCACGAGAAACCCGGACGGAAAAATAGTGGCGCAACAAGGCCACCGAGGGCTTCACCCCAACGTGAGCCTAGCAATAGTAAGCGAAAATCGCCAAGAGAAGAACAGAGTTGGGATGGAGATGCAGAGCTTGCAAGTTGTATTGGCGGAGAACAACAAAGAAGAACTCGGAGAAAGGAGGCACCAGACCGGTGATGATGGCGCTCACAAAGAACGGATAGAAGGTGCTCCCCTTGCCCTCAGGCTGGTCGGAGTCGGCCTTGAGCACAGTCACCCCCTTGCTGCCCTGCGCGACCATAATGAGGCGCGTGAGGGCGAGGTTCTTCTCCGACATGTTTGGGGGATCCAGAGCCGGCGAGTACTAGGCCTCGGTTGGGGACTTGCGTGGCGCCATGGCATGCCGGATGGGAAGGATTGAGACAGATCTGGAGGATTTCGCGAGCATGAAGGAGAAGAGCGAGAAAGGGGATCTGGGGCAAGGCGAACGAGAACGAAGCAAGTAAGCCTGGCCCGGGCACCTCTTTGTCAGATGGACGGTTGTCGAGGCGTCGTGGGGAAGTGCAGACGCCCACGTCCAATAAATCGCCACGCGGCGCCCAAGGCCGCAGGCTATTGGGGCCCGCGGTGCTTCGCGCTTGCCCCTTCGCTTCTCTGCTAAGCCAAGCCCGGGCGCACCTTGGGCCCGGGGGCTACTGTCGGTGTTCTGCGAACGGGGGTTCCCAGACTTGCCTGCATGCGGCCTGCGGCGTGGCTCGAGTGGGGGCCCAGTGCGGCCCAACTTCATCAGCTCAAGATTAAGACCCTCGCAAGGGGCCAAGCCTTGCGGGGCAGACGACAGGAGGCTTCCTCAGGAGCAACCTCACCAGGCAGGCTCGTGAGGGGGCGGAGAGATCAAGGCAGGGGTGCCTCGCGAGGAGCCCGTGACACAAGCCATGACGATCGAGATTAGGCGGGCGCCTGGCGGGCGCCGGCCTGCGCAGTGTCCTTGTTTCCCCTTCGGTGCAAAGGGAGCAAGCACAGGCCAAGGCGTCGGGAAAAGGTTACCATTCCGATGCAACGAGACCAAGACCAGCAGAGCGGCAGGATGGAGGTCATCGGTTAGCCCAAGACGGCGTCATCACCAGTGCTTTTTGCAGCCAAAGACCACCTTTGGTCAGGATAACATGTACTAGATGTTCCGCTTCAAAATAGCCAATTGTTGGCGCCCTTCCCGCTCATTATTTGGGAAGAGAACTAGGGCCTCTATAAATAGGACTAGCCCCCGAAGAGGAGGAAGAAAGAGAGGAAAAGAGAGGGGGAAAGAGGAAAAAAGAGAAAAAGAGAGAAGAGAGAGAGATCCGGACCAACTAGAACACACCAGCTGAAGAACACCTCTTGCGAGGCCGTTCTTCCCCCTGTATTGTTCATCATCAGCCCTTGAGGCAATCCACCACACCACACACTGGAGTAGGGTATTACACCACATCGGTGGCCCGAACCAGTATAAACCTTGTGTCCCTTGAGTGTTCTTCTTTCCAGCCTAGATTTCTTGCGAGCCATAGAAGCGCGAGTCGGTAGGGGAAAGATCTCCATGCGCACCCCAGAGTTCGAACCTTAAGGGTCTACCGGAACCCGAAATCCGACAGTTTGCATTTCGGATATTCACTTAAGTTGGCATAATCCTTCCAGAATAGAACACAATTATTCTTACAAAGATGGATCATATCATATACAATTCCAACTTCACGAAGGAAATTCATCATCTTACTATAGGTGTGTGGCAGCTCAGACGCATCTGGGAAAGACTTGTGGAAAGCAGCCAACATCACAACGAATGATTTGTTGGTCATTCTCTCAGATGTCTTCACCTGAAGAAAGGTGACCATAGCTAAGAATACTGACAGCTTATTTCCTGGGGTGATAGCCACGTTGCATTGTTCCAACATGCAGGCCCACCGTTTTTCTTCTTCAGGTGAAAGTTCATGAAATGCACGAGCATTTTATAGCATTGTTTCAATGTTGGTCAAACTCACTAGCTCCGCCGCCACCACCTCCTCCTCCTCTTCCACCTGAGCATCAGGCAGATCAAGATGGTGATCTCCTGCTTCCACATAGTCAGTAACATTGACGTTCACAGCTTCACCATGATGAACCACCTAGTATATGTGACCAACATCCCATAAAAGTGTAGATGATTTTGCACAGTTGAGTGGGGTCTTGTAAATGAATTCATACAACTGCTACACGGGCAGTGCACATCTGATTTCGGACCACCGTACGCAGCTCTGATAAAGTTCATGAAGTTCTCAACCCCCTGGACATATTCAGCGGTGAATCTTTGAGCAGAAGTTATCCAAGTCTCCTCCATCTGATTGACATACAAATTAGTTGTTCTACTTGATATTACAGGAAAAACATATATGCTTTTTTATGAAGTCCAGAAAAAATACCTAGGTCGATGTCTAAAGCTGTGGCAAGATATTTGGATGAGCAGATCTAAGTAACAAAATATATGTAAAGCTAATTCAACAAACATATTCGAGTGCTAAATTATGGCAGGCTGTTTCACAAGTCAATGATGCCGAGCACAGAGCCATCGAACTATCAAAGGCCATCTCAGCACCAAAGATCGAGTATAAAACGGTGTAGAGCTATTTCACCTAACAGATTGGCTACTAGACCATGGCAAGCTACATCACAATAAATATATGGCAGGATATTTTAGCTACTAATCGGGCTTGGCATGCCATCTCAGCTAAGCAGATTGAGTGCAGAACAGGGCAAGGAAGCTTCTTAAGCAGAGCATATTGACTGTAAACTACCTCGGCAAATAGTGAGATTAACAGCGTCTATCCGCTAACATTCAGCGCTACACTGACATCCATGGGGCCTCAGTCTAGAATGCGCGTATTGTGGGAGAAGCTGACTGCCTTGCGCCTCGACACGAACATTGCCAGCGGTGGCGGCGCTGACCGCCGTGTGTCTCCACAAGAATGTCGTCAGCAGTGGCGCGTGGCTAGAGGAAGACAGTCTACAAGAGCTTACTATGGGAGAGAGAGGGTCGTCGTGCGTCCCCTCAACAAACCGCAGCGCCGACGTATCGGCGTGGCGGGAGGGCGGCTTTGGCGGAGCGAATGGAGTGGAGGGGG
>NC_041386.1:368313623-368325893 GCF_002162155.2 Triticum dicoccoides | reverse complement strand
GGGGGTGTTCACGCAGTCGGCGGGGGGAGTGTGGCGCATGATCGGCTTCTCCAAGTGCAGTCCCACGTGTCAGTGAAGAGGCAAACCGAAGCGTCTTCCGTTTGGGTGAGCCGTGTGCAGGACCGAACGTGTGTGGGGTGCAATGCGACCGCGACAGGGGTGCTGTGAGTGTACCGCCTTTTTCCTTTTAAACTTGGTGCTTCGCCCCCTAAAAAAACTTGGTGCTTCGCACGATCCATTGATACTACTACTAGTAATCGGTAATCCCGACTAAAACGGCGCGGCCGGGTCTTTTCCCGCGTGATATGCTGGGAGGTTGGCTTAGTTGGGTTTTTTAGGACGAGTAATGCTACTCCTATGTAATCCCAATAACGTAATTAATGTAATGTGAAATGTGTGAACTGTTGATTGTAGATTGGGGGAAGGGAGGGGCACACCACCATGAAAATCAGGGAGGAGAGAGAGGCAATTTATGTCAACTCTTTCGTAGGTTCCCGTAGATGTAGAAAGATTTGAAATGCGTGAATGTTTAGTGGACGTAGTACTGGAGTGCCTAAGATAAATTGTGTATGTAGACCCTATGTGTTTATTTACATGGCATGTTAGCTTTGTCTCAGTTCAAACCTTCTAAGTTTATACACACAAAATGAATCATCATTCCATATCTATATCTATCTATCTATCTATCTATCTATCTATCTATATACTCTTATAAAAAGTAGATTTTGTGATGATGGTGTGCCTGCCATCCTGCAATATAGGCCGTCTGGTCTATATCTAACGGATAGGAAGGAAACTATGCAAATTTACCCGCACTCCGCTCTACATTTGCAGATACGGCCTTCCCTCATTCATCCTTTTCTCCCACAAGATCTTGATGTTCCGTCCAATGCACGGCCATCTTGCTAGTTTTCTATAACTTAGTCAACTTTTATGAAGTTTGACTTTAGTGAAACCTAATATGAAGAGTAAATAAAAACAGAGGGAGTATCTTACTCTGTGACCAAGACAGAAGGGAAAACGAGACAACTTATTGTTTATTTGAGCCGTTCAAGTATAATCATGTGGCATTGCTTATTTCTCATTCCTCTCCAACCCTCTTCTCCATCGATCATGCCGCCCTTCGGTCGAGTCTATCCTCCCGCATGCCTCATTTGAACATCCCGCCGAGTATCATTCGCATGTGGGCCTAGGCCATGCTTGTATTTCCAATGTTGTAATTTGTCCGACATGCATACAAACAAACAGTTCGTTTGAAGTTTCACTTTGCCTCCACTACGTGTCGCTTGACATCCCATTCGTTCATGCCCCGATACATCTTGACGAAATCGACTGATGTTGAGAGATCAATTGCGTGTCGTGCAAGGAGATAAAGGTTTGTTCTATTTCTATGATAGAAATGACCCGTGGAGGGGGGTCTATGGGGATCAGAGGGAGTATATTGTATGTTCATAAGTGAAACGAATGTATTGTACCCACCCTAGTCCCCTTTCAATCGATCTTCGGACCCCGAGATGAAATCGATAGAGAACGAGTGGGTGCATGTGTGATACCTAAGGCAGATTCAAAATTTTGAACCGGTGATCATAGCATCCGAAAATCATATATAAAGGGTATTCAATGTTCCTTTCTCTTTTGAACATACAATATACTCCCTCCGATCCTTCCTAGTTTACTTATAAGTTTTATGTGTAGTCAAAGTATCTCTACCTTGATGAAACTTACAAAAAAAAGTATCAACATTCAAAAATGCCCAACCAATATTGTTAGATTCGTACGTACTCCTAGATTTCTATTCAAATAGAGATGGTTTCCAATTTGTTTTCAACCACATGAATGTGCTTGTTGTAGCGCATGCTCTTCCTACTAGGATTTTGCCACGTATAGCTGGTCCAATAGTAACTTTTAAAGCTCCCTGTCCAATAGTACTAGTGGAGTACTGACAACATGTGTAGTAGAGTATGCAGTGCTCATAGTACTCCCTCCTTCCATTTATATAGGGCCTAAGAGCAAGTCTAATATGGCCTAGTCAACAGGCTATAAGACTTGCCATGTCATTGAAAGCCTACTTGGAGGAGTGAGAAGAGAGGAGAGAGAGTGAAGCGGGCACTTATTCTACATCTCGGCTATAACACATAGATCAAGAAAAAATAGTATGCATGCAACTCTCTTCCAAACATATACCTTGCTCATGCAAATATTAAATGCTTAGAGCCAACCTAATAGCCATTCTAAGAGCCAACCTATTACTTAACCATGCAAAGATTAAAATGCTTACTATATGATTATTTTTTATGATGGCTCTAAGTGCGGTGGCATCTCTTTATAGCCAATAGCTGGCTACATTATTAACCATGCTCTAATGCATTTTTCAAAACCGCCTTTGACTATTGGCAAAATTAATAGTACATGAGATGTATAATGTGAAAATTATATCATTGGAAGCTCCTTTCACATACAAATTTGACCTGATGCTTTGTGTAAGTTTTTTTGACTCAATACTGTGAGGCAAAAGCCCCACATCCCTTTATTAAAACCTCAAACAAAAAGGCCCAGTACAGCCTCTACTAACTAAATATGTACAGAAAGAAAATACTATTCTAACTAGGTGCTAGAACTTACCTATTTACATACATCATGGGAATATATACAACCAGGAAAATTACAACCAACACAAGGAAATCAGCACAACAAATAGGATGAGATATCAAACTAGGGTAGTGCTTTGATCCATTGCAGCAATAATGGCTTCACCGCAGCCTTCATTCTGTGGGAGTGCAGAGTTATGTCATGAATGAACTTAGCTTTCCATGCTCCAAAAGTAGGCTTGATGTGCCTAAATATTCTGCCATTCCTTGTTGTCCATATGCACCATGCAGCCAGGAATACTACCTCAAATAAGAAAGTTTGACGAAATCCTCTTTGAGCTAACATAATGCATTCCCTGTTTGACAAACCAGCTTGCCAATATATTTGCAAGTAATTCCAAACTCTGGTGCTGAAATTGCACTTAAAGAAAAGATGGTCTATGTGTTCATGCAGTTGTGCAACACACATGGGGCAGAGATTGTCAGTATCCTCAGACCTCCAGTGTCTTCTGAGAAGCATGTCTCTTGTTTAAATGGTCATTTAGCATTAGCCATGCAAAGACCTTGATTTTCATGGTGCATTTGCTTTTCTAGATCCATTTGCAAACATCATCAGTAGGCAAGGAAGAAAGCATGATCACATAATAACTTTTGGCAGAAAAAGCACCTTTCCCAAGGGTCCAAGACCAGGAGTCAGATGTATTTGGGTCTCTATCCAAATCCTGAATATCCAATTGTAATGTTTGAAGTTCTTCCATTGCCTCAGGAGATAGGGGAAGTTGGAATTGGGTTTTTATGTCCAAGTCGTCAATGAAATCTCTGAGTGAGATCTTGTCATCGAAAGAAAAGGAGAATAGACGTGGAAATCTCTCTTTAACTGGATTGGAAGAAGTGTTTAGGACCCATGAATCATGCCAGAAGAGCGCAGAATCACCGGAATTAATTATGACAGTTGAGTTTGCTCTATAAACGTCATTGATTTTCATGATACCTCTCCACCAAAAGGATCCACATTGAACTGTTGCATGTGGAACCAGACCATTATAATAGGTGTCCAAATTAAGGAGACCCATGGTATATCTGCCTTGTCATATATTATTACTCTAACATTTGGTCAAAGTTAGCCACGAAAAACACATTAGGCCCTGTATAGATGCAAGGAGGGAGAAGTAGTGGAAGTGGATCCTGTGACGTAGGTATCCCTGCCGTACCCCCTTTCGCTCAGTTACTTGTGGGCCCCATCCTTGCTAGGCCCCGCATGTCAGTTACTCCATGGGTTCGACTATGTCAGGGGATCCTCATCCATAGTATACTTCCTCTGTTTTTTATTTACTCCGCATAAAACAGAGGGAATAGTAGTATAAATGATGCGGGCGGGGGAGGGGGAGGGACGTCTATTTGCCCTCAACTGCTGTCCCACAAGCAAGTGAAAATGCAAGACGAAGCGTGTTCCATTCGGTGAGCGGCGTGGATGGCCCAGCGTGCCGGGGTGCAATGCGAATGCGACAAGAGCGATGTACAATCAAAACTGATTGACTGGTCGTCACCGGAACCACTATTCACACCAGAACCTTCGCTGCTCGGCCTACGCCAGCCACTGCCCCAAAACCACACCTCCACTCTAGCCCATTCCCCCACCTTTCGATCCCCTAGCCCGCATCAAGCATCCCCTAGTTCGTCGGAAAGCCATGGTGTGCCGCAAGATAACGTACTACAAGATGCTGACGCTGGAGCGCCGTGTAGAAATCGTGGCAGCGGTCGGCGCCACAGCCCTCCATTCCCAAGCTTGCTTTGCGGCGGGCCAATCCCCGAGTTCTCTGGAGCCAAGCTACGAGGAGGAGGAAGCCGATCCAATGTTCATGGTGGAGGTCGCGGCACAGAAGGCCCCGGTGCATATGAGACGATCGGTGTCGAATTCGTGCTGGCGTCCGGGTCCCACATGGTACAGGCAGACCAGGGGTTCAACCTGGCGATACTAAAGGAGGCTGTCCTGTAGGCGAAACCAGATGTCGTGGATCTGAACGGGCGGCGGAGGCTCAACTTGTCGTGGATCGCGTGGATGCCGCTGCCATTGAGGCCCTCCTGCAATCAGAACCAGATGTCCTGGACATGAACCGGGCGGCGGAGGCTTAACTGGACGCGCAGCGTGTGGATGCCGCTGCCATCGAGGCCCTCCTGCAGGCGGAACCAGACGTCCTAGACTTGAACTGGGCGGCGGAGGCTAAACTCGACGCGGAGCGCGCGGATGCCGCTGCCATCGAGGCCCTCCTGCAGGCGGAACCAGACATCCTGGACTTGAACCGGGCGGTGCTCTCGTCCATGCAGAGCACCCGCATGCTCCGCGTGAACGAGTAGCTAGAGGCCGAGGACAACCACGGTGCGGAGACACACGTCGGTAGCTATGGCTGGTTCATGCCAGCAGCCAAAGATGACGAGGCCGTCTCGTTCCGAGAGCATTGATAGTTTTTCTTTATGTTGTTGTTTTTAGGGATCTTTGGCTGTGAAAAAAGATATATTTATGCAAGTCACCTGACTTTCATCATTTGGGTCAGTCGACCATTTCAGGCGGTTGGATGAATATCCTACGTCTCCTAACCCTTCTTCCTCACCTCTTCTTCTTCCCCTACAGACCACCGCACGGGCCGTACGGATCTTCCCCAACATGCGGTTGGATAAACATAATGTATGAACGAAAATTATGTGTCAGCTATAGGATGGCTGAGCTTGGTTTGATCACATGCGGTAGAACGTGTTAGTGAGGGTGCGTTCCTTGGATGGGTTTGCGGCATGCAGGAGCGACTGTGTGAGTGTGCGATGCGAAAGCGGCATGGAGGAGCGACTGTGTGAGGGTGCGGTGTGACCCCGACAGCCGTGCGCAAGTGTACCTCATTTTAATTTCGAAAACTTTAGGCAAGCTTGGGAAAATTGTGTGGCGAAGTATGGCAAGGCAAGGCCTAGACCCAAATAGGATACAAGTACGTACATAGGAGTTCTAGTGTTAAAAAAGAAAGGCGGGGTTTTCCTTCGCGGGATTAATCGATACGAATCTTCGTTTGACGTGTGTATTAATGCGTATTTTTTCTCCAAATCCCAAAGAGCTAAACATCTCACTCCTCGTCGCTTGATTAATCTAGCGCCATGCAAACCAACCTTCTCACTTCTGCATGCATGCAAGGGTATATTAATGTCCTTGGTTGCTAGTACTATGAGGCAAACCCCATCAATTTTGCCTCAATTAGTGTTAGTTGCCTTCTGCAAATTGTAATTTTGATATACTAGCCCTATGTACAAAAAAATGGAGGTAGTAACTATTCGACTTACTTCCCCATTGTAGTGACGTCAATGATATCTCGAACATCGTGGTTTGGCGAAGTGTGTTCGACGAAGAACACCATTGAGGGAGACCATGGTAAGTCGTTCGCAAGTGCCGCCTGCAAGCCAACAAAACCGCCTTATTTGCATCTAGGAAGTCCGTTGAACCAAAGGACGCGTAAATGTACTATTACTAGTACATTATAGCGGCGTCCATCCAGCTTAGTGTTGTGAGGTGGTTTCTTGAAGAAGACGATGGAGAAGCGGAGTCAGCGAAGAGTGAAATGATGGTTGCTTGGTCCATGCTTTGTGATTCGACGCCTCACTGCTTTGTGATTTGTGATAGAAGGTACAGGGGAGTGGACTCTGTGCTCTATACTGTACATGCATCCAGCACGGGAGAAAGAGGAGAGACGTTGCATTTTTCAATTCCTTCAATCAATCAGGGAGCTTCCGTTCTATCTTTTTGGCTTTGGCAGCACCGTCCAGAATGGTTCCCATTGATTCCAAAAGCTATTTTCACATTTGGCTACACATTGTGGATGCCCTTAACCGTACCAATTGGTTTTTGCTCCTGTGTGCTATATATACAAATCTCAATTATATTGATCTAAAAAATTATAGAATCAAGATTAGTAAAAAGGAGGTGATTTTGCCGTGCGGATGGTGGGGGAGGTTTCTTATGTTTAGAGGACGTTGGCGTGGCGGTTTGCTAATATGCGGTCCCACGTGTCAGTGCTATACCAACCCGATCTGTGTCCCAAATGAGGCAAAACAACAGCAGAAGCAACACGTGGTTAACTTGAAGAAGATGAGGGAGAAGCGGATTCAGCAACGAGTGAAATGATGGTTGCTTTGTCCCACCAACTTCTTTTCTTAGCATTATTACTTCGTCCCTCCAACTTAACTGTGTGCAAGGTGCACCTTTGTGATTTGATGCCTCGTTGCTCATTACTACGCCGACGCCATGACTGGGGTGCTTCACCCCTGCTGCTCTGCACTGTATTTCGGTATGGCACGTGGACCCAGTAGCCTGATGTCCCACATGTCGGTGAAAGGGACTAGAACATTTATGAAAGCGAGCGCTCCACTCTTACGACGGGGGAGTACACGACACAATGCCCGGTGAACTGTTACTTGTACTGTAGTACTATAGTACTATAGTTTTGCTGTTTCGCACTATCCATCGATACAAACCCGATTAAATAGGAAAGGGCGGGATTTTTTCCGCATGGTAGATGATACTGGCCATACATTTCAAAGGCAATTTTAATGTATGCAAACTGAATAATAAAGTAACAATATGATATCTAGTAAAACTAAAAACACATATGATTTATTGTGTTAGAGTGTACTAGTATTGTTGTATTGCATAGTTGTTAGATGTAACATGCGAGAACGTGTAGAGATGTAGTTTTGGAGGGCCTACAAAGAGAAAAGCGTAATACGGTCACCAGACTTCAGAATACGCACATTATGGTCACTATATACGTTTTGCGATGATTATTCGATCACTTCCTCACCGTTCAGCATCGGATTGCACTCTGTTGACCGGCCAAATAGTTTACGTGGCACAATGTTGAATAGTTAGATTGACCACGTCTCTTGTGGGTTCCACCTGTCAGTTCGCATAGAAAAGGTCAGATAAACATAAATTTTCTCAGGTGCGACAAGACTCCAACCCGTGCGCGGGAACCACTTGGTTGTGTATGTGTCTGTCGGGGCCTGATGTGTGCGCATGCATGTGTAGGTTGCGCACTTGAGGATTAGAGTGTGTGTTGGTCGTGTGGTCTGTGCATGCATCCGTGTGTGTGTGTGCGTGTGAGTGTTGTGTGCGTGTGTGGATGCGTGTGTACGTGTGAGTGTTGTGTGCGTGCATGGCTGCATGTGTTCGTATGAGTGTTGCGTGCATGTAGTCCGTGTGCATGTGTGTGTGTGTGTGTGTAATCACCACACCAGCTCTTGTGTGTTAAAACAGATGGCTCAGCATACCAATACAAGGCCACCTTGTCCGCTGTGCCCGTGGTCATGACTTCGAACCACCGTCCATTATTTTTTTGTCGTTTGTTTTCGTTCTTACTAGCAAGATACCGTGCGTTGCACGTAACATCAAGATGCATTTGTATGACTAGTTTATCTTGTGAAAGAAAAGGATGAACAAGGGAAGGCCTTATTTGCAAATGTGGAGAGGTGTGTGGGTACCTTTTTGCAAAATTGCCATAGTTCCCTTCCTATCCTCAGATATAAATCGGACGGCCTATATATTGCAGGATGGCAGGCACACCATCATCACCAACTCTATTTTTTATAAGAGTGTAGAGTAGATAGACGCGAACAGGTAGGCCCAATGGTAGTGAGATAATGCGACGCAACACTAGAGGTGCCACGTGGAGCATTTAACTGGTCAACTAGTCATGTCTTGAGCCAATATAGAGCTGTAGGGCGAGCATGTGACTGTACAATAATCACAGAACATAAATGGTGACCGTATTGAGTGTATGCTGAAGTCCAATGTACATATCGTGCTTTCGCTTCAAATACAATGATATTCACTGTATATATCACGAGAGAAAGATGAAACATGCGTGAATGTGCTGGGGGCATACTTTTAGAGGACCTGGAGATAGTTTGTGTGCGTACGTGAAAGGTGCGTAGAGGGGGTGTATGCGATGGAGATATAGATGCTCTTCATTTCTCTTTATTATGACTAACTTTATATATAGTATAAAAATATATAATTCACACTTCATAATAAACATCATTGTGGGCACCATGCAATGCAACTTAACGTTCATACTCCACCATTGCTCTTCGTTTCTCTTTATTATGTCGTATATATGTAGAAATTCTAAAATAATTTTTTGGCCACAGTTTATTCAAAAGGAATGTTGTCTGCAAAATAAACATGAAGAGAGGGCTTTTTAGATCAATGGGGTATGTGATGTAACATGTGTGAATGTGTAGTTGATGTATTTGGTAGGGCCTAGAGAGGTATGTGTGTGTATTACGTATTCGAGAGAGGCATGGATAGAGGGGACGGCGGGGGAGGTGGACATGGGAGAGATAGCACGAGATATGAGAGAGGTCTAGAGAGAGAGATACGAATATGATATCATGGCGAGAGATGCCCTTGAGTGTGTATATGCAAGGGGGGAGGGGATAGAGGTACGAGGAGAATTTTTTTGTGTGGTCTTTGTGTTGGTATGTGTGGGTGTGAGAAGGTAACGAGACCTAGAGGCAGAGAGTGTGTCACCGCTTGAGGTCCGGTGGGACGAGGTGAGGCACTTCGTTCGGTTCCGTCCTATGCCACATTGGTCGGCCTGCGACACATTTAGGGAGACTATGGATGACTACTCGTACAAGACAAAGATAGCAGACTTGTGAAGGACTCTGTGTCCACTAACAAAGCCAGGGAGCATTTGTAACCCTAGGTCCTTGGACTAAGGTAACCCCTTGAGGGAGTCCTGGACTAAGGGGTCCTCGGGCGTCCGGCCTGTTATCCATGGGCTGGACTGATGGGCTGTGAAGAAATGAAGGCCGAAGACTGCACCATGTCTATATTGGACTCTACTTGGCGTGGAAGGCAAGCTTGGCGACCGAAGATTCCTTCTTATGTAACCGACTCCATGTAAACCCTAGATCCCCTTGGTGTCTATATAAACCGAAGGGGATAGTCCGGAAACAAGACATGTACTCATTACCATATTCATAGGCTAGGCTTCTAGGGTTTAGCCATTACGATCTCGTGGTAGATCAACTCTTGTATTACTCATATTCATCAAGATCAATCAAGCATGAAGTAGGGTATTACCTCCATAGAGAGGGCCCGAACCTGGGTAAACATCGTGTTCCCCATCTCCTGTTACCATCGATCCTAGACGCACAGTTCAGGACCCCCTTCCCGAGATCCGCCGGTTTTGACACCGACATTGGTGCTTTCATTGAGAGTTCCACTGTGCCGTCGACAAAAGGTTCGATGGCCCCTTTAATCGTCAATAATGACGCTGTCCAAGGAGGGACCTTCCTCCCTGGACAGATCTTCATATTCGGCGGCTTCGTACTGTGGGCCAATTCGCTTGGCCATCTGGAGCAGATCGACAACTACGCCCCTGGCCATCAGGTTAGATTCGGAAGATTGAAGTACGTCATGGATATCCATAAATACTTGATCTTCGAGGGATTTGAACCCGCGGTGATCGCTCCCCCTCATCCCGATGAACGTGACTTAAATCTGTCATCGAATCACACCCAGGAGATGGTTCCTGCGGCTGCAACGACCTTAGAGCTGAAGCAGATCGAGCCATCCGAGGCCGCAGAGTCCGTGGTGTTGGAGCCGCACATGGACTCAATGCCCTGCAATATTCGCTTTAACGGGACTTCGGACTCGTCTCCTGCTATAAGTTCCGGACTGTGTACGCCCGCGGACACCAAGCTAGATCAGTTATCGATCTTCGAGTTCAGTGCCGCTGACGTTTTCCAGCACTTGCCTTTAGGTGACGTGCTAAAATCTTTAAGGAATTTGTCCTTGGAGAAGGACTCACAGCCGAACTATGTCCGGTTCGAGCTAGAGACGGTTGATGAGGAATCTTGCTTCCCACCGACCACCCACTTCATATCCACCATCGATGACTTAACTGACATGCTTGACTATGGGTCTGAAGACATCGACGATATGGACGACGATGCCGACAAGGAGCAAGGACAAGACCCGCCATTCACTGGACGTTGGATGGCTACCTCTTCGTATGACGTGTACATGGTTGATACACCTAAAGGATCTGGCGACGACAAAGAAGAGCCAGACGCGAATAAAACCTCCGAGACATAGTCCAAGCACCGACGGCCCAAACGCCGCCCCAAGCCCCGCCGCTCAAAGGACGACAACACTGGCACTGGAGAATATAGTACTCCGGGCGAGGCCGAAAACAATGAAGGCCCTGTCGGGGCTACATCCGAACAGGAACACGACAGCAGGCAAGACAACCCTGATGAACAGGCCATAGAAGATGACTCAGAGGATGATAGTTATCATCCACCCTCCAAGGAGGAGACAAGCCTTGACAACGAAGACTTCATCGTGCCTAAGGATCCTCTCGAGCAGGAGCGCTTTAAGCTTCTGCTCATAGCCACGGCAAGGAGCCTGAAAAAGAAACAACAACAGCTTCAAGCTGAACAAGACCTGCTCATCGATAGATGGACTGATGTCCTGACAACTGAGGAATACGGCCTCAACTACCCAGCCAAGAGCTACTCGAAACCCAGACTGCTACCTCAATTCGATGAGGAGGCGCCGGAGCACATATCTCCCTCACGTAGTGCGGACCGATCACCACGTGGTCAGGACAGGGCGGCTGAACGGCCACCCCGCGGTCGGGATAAAGCGGCAACTCAGGTCGAACAGCAGACCACCCCACCACCACGCCAAAATAGGGACGGAAGAGTCCGGAGTCATATGTACGACCTCCGACAGACTCTGGACAGTAGAGCAGGACACACAAGATCGATCTACGGATCGTGAGGACGTGCTGCGAAGCACGACCACGGCTACCTATTCGGACATGACAAACCTAACTACGCTCGGTCCGAATGACGCAGACGGACTCCATCAGAGCTCCGCCACGATGCGGCCCGATCTGGATGCACCGCACACCCGCTCTGCTTCACAGATGAAGTACTGGATCATGAATTCCCCGAGGGGTTCAAGCCCGTCAATATCGAATCATACGACGGCACAACCGATCCTGCAGTATGGATCGAGGATTTCATTCTCCACATCCACATGGCCCGAGGAGATGACCTCCACGCCATCAAATACTGTCACACCCTAGTTAGCCATGCATTAGAGTGTTGCATCATGTTTAATCTTTCATCAGAAACCTGAAATGGGGATGACAGAACCCCCAGTCCCCTCTGAAATCAACTAGGGTTTACTAAAAACTTTTTCAATGAACCTGAAATGCCCTTCTAAAATGCCCATCATTTTTGTCTTGGTTCAGAACCTCTGCCAAAAGTGGTGCACATTTTCCTAGGCCATCTTAGGGTTTTTGAATTAAATCATAAATATTTGAATTTGGGCATTTAGAATTATATAAAATATTTAAATGCTCAAATATCTCCAAACTAAAATGTTTCATGTTGGAAATAATCCAACTATGGACCAGGAGTAGTTTGGTGATTTTAGGAGTAGCCTAAGTATTTTATTTAATTCAACAAAGTTGCAGAAGTATTAAAAAAACAGAAAACAGAAGAAATGGAAAAAACTTACCTGGCGCCTGCTCCCGGCCCACCTGCCGGCCCAGCCCAGCGCCGCTCCAGCGAGCTGCTTGCCGGCCAGGCAGGCAGGCAGGTGCCCGACGGCGACCGCAGCGCG
>NC_041386.1:368309466-368313613 GCF_002162155.2 Triticum dicoccoides | reverse complement strand
ACCCCCTCTCCTCTCCAGCTCCTCCCCCTCGCGCTCCCCCGCCATGACCGACGCCACCATCGCCGTGCCTTCGTCGTAGCCGTGCTCCCCGCCGCCCGTGCGTCCTCTCATCGTGTCCAGGAGCTCCGCCGCTGTCCACTCCATCGAGCAAGCCGAGCCCCGAGCGCTCGCAACGCCCGAGTCCACCGCAACGACCTCGCCCGAACCGCCGTCGCCGGAGATCCCCTTCAACGCCGTCGTCGCTCCGGTCCATCTCCGGCCACACCAAGGGCTTCGTCGCACTCACTGTGAGCTTAGCCATCTTCCCCTCCCTTCCGTTCTTGCTCCCGAGCCGTGTAGCGACCTCTCGGAGCTCAACCGCACCCACCGCCGTGGAGCTCGTCGCCGACGTGCTCCCGGTCACCCTCCGACCATTCCACGGTGTCCATCATGCTCACCGTGTCACTTAGCACCTAGCTAGCCACTCCCCGAGCCTCACCGACCCCTCTAGCGTCAAGTTCATCTTCGGCCGAACCTCGGTGGCCGCCAAAGTCGTCGCCGGCGCCAACTCCGGCCACCCCGACCCCAACGGACTCCACCAAGAGCTGCGGCTCGTCCTCAGCTCCACTCCGGTGGTCTCCGCGACCCATTTGGTGGCCGAAACGGCCAAAACCACTTCCGCCGCCGCGTCGGGCTCGCCGGCGGCTAAACGCCGGTGCAGCCGACCCGGGTTTGACCACGGGTGGGCCCTGGTTGACTCCCATGAGTCAATGACAGGTGGGGCCCAGCCCTGTTAATTAAACAGGTTTAGTTTTATTTAAACTTTAATTAAACTAATCACACTGACACGCGGGACCCACTGTCAGGTTTGACCCGGACGTGTTCCGTTGACCTGCTGACGTCACACTGACGTCAGGCTGACGCAATAATTGATTTTCTGGAATTAATCTAATATAGGAAATTCCAGAATGTAGTTTAAACTTTAAAAATTCATAACTTTTATTCTGTAACTCCAAATCAGACAAATTATATATGAAAAATGATCAGAAAAATCCAATCTATCCATCTGTACTATTTTCATGCATGATTAAACAAGTTAACCTGATGTTTAATGCAGAACAAGGAAAAGCACTTTAAAAGGCCATGTTTGAGTTTGAAATTTGAATCTTTGATTCAAATTGGTTCCAAACCCTTCTGGTCTTAGCTGCATTAGCCCAACACACTCATATTGCTATGTTTCATGCATACATCATATTGTTGCACATTGTTTGGTGATGGTTGTGTATCGGTGTTCTTTGCGGCAGGATCTGCCTCCGAGGAGTATCGTGATTACCCTAACGAAGAACCATATCAGTGCATCGAACCATCAGGCAAGCAACCAACCATTTGATCATATCGATACAATCCCATGTTCTCGCTCCTGCTCTCTTTTACTGCATTAAGACAATGCGTTTCAAACTGCTGTGTGCTGCGGTAGTTGAACCCACTTCCTCTGCATGACCTGTCATTGCCACAGTAACTAGATGAAACCCACTAGCATGTGTAGGAGTTGATTGAGCCATATGTATGTGTTGTTCCTACCTTGCTATGCCTGCTATGCTTAGAGTCGTGTCAGGTCTGGTTCATCTGGGTGATGGGCTAGAGTGAAATGATTATGTCGGTAATGAGAGTGGTGTGGTGAACACGATTTGGTAAAGGTATCGATGAGAGGCCATGTAGGAGTACATGGTGGGTTGTTTCATTGAAGCCGACCTTAAGCACTGAGATCTGTATGTGTGATTTAAGAATCAGCTACTACCATGCATTGGGCCCGAAACCAATGGACCCTCTCAGCTTCTTATTCACCCTAGTTCTCCGCCCAGGAGTTGCAAGTAGTTTCTGGTGTTTGTAGCCTACTGGAGGCCGTGGACAGCGCTGACCGTAGGGGTGGGCTGTGATGCGGTAGGTACGTGGCCGGGTGTACCGAATACCCGTTAGGTATCTCGGGAACCCTGTTCACATCGTTCGGGGCCGTATGGGAAACCTCGGCCGGACTCCCTGCGGATGGAACCTGGATAGGCGATAAACCTGGACTGGAGGCTTAGGTGATTAGGTAGGTCGTGGCCGACACCCACGTTGGGCTTCCGCTTGAAGGTTGCCGAGTACATGTCGTGTAAACGACGGTAAGTGGTGAGAGAGTGTATGAAGAAGTACACCCCTGCAGGGTTATCATGATCTATTCGAATAGCCGCGTCCGCGGTAAAGGACTACTTGGTTGCCTATACAGTTCATAGACAAGTAAATGGAAACTAATAAAAGCCTCAAGATAAGTGTGAGTGCCGAGGATGGCTCTTCCGTAGGAAGACGGAGGTGGATCCTCGGTAGTGTATTGAAGTGGAGAGTAGTGGACTCGTGTGCGCAAAACCATTTCAAGTTGGAGTCTCGTAGGTTAGCCTAGCCAAGAGTCAAAGCTGGCTTGCTGCAATAACTCCACCAACCCTTCTTGATAATATGCATGTATGTAGGATCTGATGTAAGTCTTGCTGAGTACCTTTGTACTCATGTTGCTATAGTTTACATTTTTTACAGAAGACGCTGCAACCCCTTCTGATGGGTTCTACGTAGACGTTGACATCAATGAGTAGGCTAAGGCCCAGGTGGTGATCCTGAGCTTGTGAAGGACCACGTAGTATAGCTAGGCTTTCCAAGCCTCTTTTATTTTACTAGTTGTCTGTACTCAGACAAGTTACTTCCGCTGCTAGTTTGTATGACTGTATGACTTGAATGTTGGGTCATGTGACCCGTACCTTTGTGTATGTTATGTATGGCCCTCTGAGCCTTAAATAAAGTACTTGTGTCGTAGAGTCATGTTGTGATGCCTTGTTGTACTTGCACATATCGAGCATATTGTGTGTATGATTGAAATGCTTGGTATGTGTGGGATCTGACTATCTAGTTGTTTATCTATAGTAGCCTCTCTTACCGGGAAATGTCTCCTAGTGTTACCGCTGAGCCATGGTAGCTTGCTACTGCTCTGGAACACTTAGGCTGGCCGGCATGTGTCCTTCTTCGTTCCGGTGTCTGTCCCTTCGGGGAAATGTCACGCATTGAGTACCGGAGTCCTGTTAGCCCACTACAGCCCGGTTTACCGGAGTCCTGCTAGCCCAGTGCTACAGCCCGGACCCACTTGCTGATGACCGACACGTTCGTTGCTGGGTCATGGATGCCTGTCCCTGTAAGTCTGTGCCACTTTGGGTTTACGACTAGTCATGTCAGCCCGGGCTCTTTATCATATGGATGCTAGCGACACTATCATATACGTGAGCCAAAAGACGCAAACGGTCCCGGGCAAAGGTAAGGCGACACCCGTGGGGATACCGTGCGTGAGGCCGCAAAGTGATATGAGGTGTTACAAGCTAGATCGATGTGACATCGAGTCGGGGTCCTGACAAATACCTCCCATTAAAGCTCAAAGGACCAGCTCGGCACTAGTTAAATAGCCTGCCTGAGAACTCCATCGGCAGCTGGGAGGACTTGGAAGAGGCCGTCCTCGACAACTTCCAAGGAACTTATGTGCAGCAACCAGATGCTGATGACCTAAGCCACATAGTTCAACAAGCCGGAGAATCAGCCAGAAAATTCTGGCCTAGGTTCCTAACCAAAAAGAACCAAATCATTGACTGTCCGGATGCCGAGGCCCTAGTAGCCTTCAAACACAGCATCCATGACGAATGGCTAGCACGCCACCTCGGACAAGAAAAGCCGAAGTCAATGGCAACCCTTACGACACTCATGACCTGCTGTTGCGCAGGCGAGGACAGCTGGCTGGCTCATAGCAAAAACACAGCCAGCGAGGCAGGCCCTACCGAGGCCAAGAACAACACCGGCAAGCTCCGGTGCAATAGACACAAACATAGAAGCAATGGCGACAACACCGAGGACAACACAGTCAACGCCAGATTCAGTGGCTCCAAGTCCGACCAGTGGAAGAAACCCTACAAAAGAAACAATGAAGGACCTTCTAGTCTGGACCGCATACTCGGCCGTCCGTGCCAAATTCACAGCACCCCGAATAAGCAAGCCAATCATACCAATAGGGATTGTTGGGTCTTCAAGCAGGCTTGCAAGTTAAATGCCGAAAACAAAAATAAGGGATCACAAAGTGAGGACGAGGATGAAGAGCCCCCGC
>NC_041386.1:368224814-368309306 GCF_002162155.2 Triticum dicoccoides | reverse complement strand
ATACGCCACGCACATCGCTAGAAACGAGCGCAAACGAGCACTCAGGGATGTCTACACGGTAGAGCCAGTCTCCCCAAAGTTCAATCCATGGTCGTCATTTCTGATCAACTTGGATCGACGAGATCATCCGACTAGTATCCACCATGGCGGTTCGGCCGCACTGGTCCTTGACCCAATCATCGACGTATTCCACCTAACACGAGTCCCGGTGGATGGTGGAAGCAGCCTCAACCTGCTGTACCAGGATACAGTATGGAAGATGGGCATTAATCCCTCACGAATCAAACCTAGAAAGACTACCTTTAAAGGAGTCATACCAGGTGTAGAGGCCCGCTGTACGGGCTCAACCACGTTGGAGGTGGTCTTCGGTTCTCCAGACAACATCCGAAGCGAAGAGTTAATCTTCGATATTGTCCCCTTCCGCAGCGGCTACAACGCGCTGCTCGGACGAACCACGTTTGCTAGATTTAACGCAGTGACACACTATGCTTATCTCAAGCTCAAGATGCCCGGTCCACGTGGTGTCATAACAGTCAATGCCAATACGGAACGCTCCCCTCAAACAGAGGAGCAAACCGTCGCCCTAGCATCAGAAGTACAGAGCGACCTTCTCAAGCAGCATTATAATCCAGCTGCCGAGCCCCTGGACACCATCAAGAGGGTCCGGACTACACTTCAACAGGACATCGCGGCTCGTCAAGAACTCAACTAGCAATTCGGCCTCCGTCCTAGCCCCAATGAGGTAGTGGCATTCGTACCACGCGTACACAATTACGCACTCAAAATTCCATGGACATCGACACAGGCACGAGATAACCCGGGGTCTACAATTCGGCCAGACCGATCCCGGACACGCATACTTTTACTTCTTTTTGTTGTTTCAGGCACCTTTTTTCGCGGGCCTGATGTCAAGTCCTTTAGAAGGACTGAAATACAACGGAGGCAAACAACACAAGTGTGTAGGGTAACCTTCATACGTTCTTCTTGATGGTATTCATACTTATTTCTCAGGACCCGCACGCTGCGCCCTATTGATTCCGGCATGTTAAATGGCCAGATACTTCTCGCACCATCTGTACAAGATATGGCTTGACGTATCCATACAATTATAATAAAAATGGTTCGTGGCCTAGTTTCTGTGGTTTTCGCTTCTTACATCGTTTCATTTCGATCTGCCTATTTGTTGCATCGACACTCTTTTACATTTCATATTCTCCAGGGGCTACCTGTCGCCCCACAATACGGCAGCATAGTCCGAACACTTCTTATATATAAGTTCGGCACCCCGAATTTAGCATTATATGCATTGGCTCCGAATCATGTCTTTGGTCAATACTTGGGTTACCCGGCTCCTGTGCTTGCTACCCTATGTTCTGCTCCATCGGTTAGGGTAGTAAAGGGAGAACTACTGCGATTGTGCCCTGGCTTTGACCATACGAGCACCTTAGTAGAGAAATCCGAAAACTGACTGTCATGATGTGGCGAAAACCGGTCAGCTACTCGAGGGTTACAAATCGTTGGAGTTTTTTTTTTCGCATTACGCGAGAGATCGGCACTTCCCGATCAGATGCTGATTGTACTCTGGCTTAAACCAGGGGCTGCGCCCATGCTTTATTATAAAACTCCTATGGCAAAGTCAGGGCGTTAAAGCCATAAAGTATGATTGCCTTGTTCGTTGCGCTAAACAACTCCTTCAAGGACCATGTAATTGGATCAATATTGTTTAGATTCCATCCCGAACACCTCCGTACTATCTACGTGAGGGCAGAAGCCAACGACTGGCCAATCCTCAGATTACACACAACACGGCCGTACAGGAAGAAACAATTCAAAGCATAATAAAATTACTTTACAAAAACTGGCTTTGTTCCCATAATACAAGACAAAGGCGACATGAATACATTTATTCAAATACAATGTCATGCGAACATTGCGCCGCTACAAGTCGAGACCCTTCTACGACATCCTCGAAATATCGCTCGTGTGTGCGGTGCTCCTTGCCATCCGGCGGCCCACTGGCGACTTCAACAGCGTTCATCTTCGCCCACCACATCTTGCAGCGAGCGAAGGCCATACAGGTACCTTCAATACAGATGGAGCGCTTGATAACATCTAGCCGAGGACAAGCGTTCACCATCCACCTCACGAGTCCGAAGTAGTTGCTAGGCATAGCTTCGGCTGGCCACAGCCGGATTATCAAATCCTTAATGGCTAGTTTGGCCACCCTATGCAGCTCCACCAGCTGTTTCAGCTGATCGGTGAAGGACAGGGATCCTCTGGTGCCGCATACTGCGACCAGAAGAGCCTCTCCGAAGAACCCCCTCCTTTGGCTTGATAGAACTCCACGGCGTCTGATACACTGCGTGGAAAATCCGCAAAAGCCCCTGGGGAACTCCGAACCCGGGTTAATAAAAGGTACTGCTTCTTGACATACTTGCTTTGCATCTTAAATGCCTTACCCACCGTGATCTTCTTGGCCTCCTGGATCTCCTGGAGGGCGGCCTAGGCCTCATTCCATGCGGTCACCACGCTCTGACGAGCCTTGGCGAGTTCGGTCCCTCGAACCGACACATCATGCTCCAAGGCCTCGCATTTTTTCACCGCATCCTGGAGCTCCTGGTGGACTTCTTTAACTCGGGCCTTTTGGTTCTTACGGGCGGCTTGCTGCTGGGCAGCCTGCTCCTCGGCCTTGCCCAGGGCCTTCCTCAGGGCCTCGACTACGGTCGCGGCTTCTGCACATATCACAATACCGCTGTCAATATACAGCGCTTATCCTTTCCCGAACATATAGCAAATCGTTCCTCACCTTGCTTCTCCTGGAGCGGAACCTTAACCTCGCCGAGCTCATTCTTGGTCCGCTCCAGCCTCCTCTTCAGCTCGGAGACCTCGGTAGTATGCGAGGTCACGGCCAATAGGGACGCCTGCTTATTGATACATATTTAATCAGCCTCTTATAATTAAGGATTGATCCCCTGTCTGGTTCTCCTCGCCGAACACTGGACACCATCTCAGGGGCTACGGACTATATGGGGTTTTTCTCTTTCTTACCTCGAAACCTGTTAATAGGCTATTGCAGGCTTAATTCAGTCCGCTCTGGGCGGACTGAACCTTCTTGATCACCGCACCCATATGGATACGATGCTCGTCCATGACGGAGATGCTTCGTAGCGCCCCCATCAGGTCATCTGGCGCTCCTGGATGGACAGGAGCTACCGGTGGAGGAGACGCACCCCCTCCTTCAAAGGGGGCTGCTCGCCCGACTCCGAAGCCATATGGATCTCCGGAATCGTATTCGGCTGAGGGCTGAACTGGATACATCCCTCTTTGCCAGTCTCCATGGGGATTGGCTCCCCCATGTGTCCGGCAGTGCAGGTCCCACCTTGTGGCGCCTCCCGGACAACGTCCTGGGCTCCTCACTTCGGAGAGGTCCTCCGGGATAACACTTCGGTGTCATCCCTGACCCCGGGGGAGTAAGCAGGCGGTGGTGACATGCTCGCCATGTAGCGACCAGACCTCAAACAGTCTGATCTCTGTGCTCCGGTGTCATCCCTGGATCAGTAATGCTGACACCACACAGTACTCGGAGGATTTATAACAGAGTAGCAATCACACACTTATTACATCAAGTGTCTCAAACGAGAACTTATTACAATAAATATGGCTCAAGGCCATCTAATAACGATAACAGCGGAAGGCTTGGAAGATAAGTGAGTGCATCAACTCCAATGGCATCATTGAGTATAGAACCACGACCTAAAAACTCCTTAATCATCGTCTGAAAAGTCTGCAACATTAACGTTGCATCCCGAAACGGGTCAGCACATGGAATATGCTAGCAATGTAACACATAGAGGGTAAGGAATGAAACAGCTATACTATATGCATATTTGGCTGGTGGAAAGCTCTATGGTTACAGTTTTGCGTAAAGCCAATTTTTTTCCTACTACAAAGGAATAAATGTTATTTAACTATCATGGTAGTTGTTAAACATTGAGAATGGTTGACAGCATCCTCAATCCCAATTAAGCATCATCATTAAACAAAACCCAACAAAATTAATTTAGAGTAACATGTTGAGATTCACATGATAATCCAGGTACTAGATACTCAAGATGTCCATAACCGGGGACACGGCTAACCATGATTAGTTTATTACACTCTGCAGAGGTTTGCGCACTTTTCCCCTAAAGACTCGATCGCCTCCGTTTGGTTTCTCGCACTACAAGGTGTTTGAGAAGATGGATGACCGAGACATAGTCTTTCAGAAGCGCTAGCACCTTACAATCGGGTAGACCGTACCACCTACATCCCCTACATCTACTAGTCTACCATTGTAAGAGTTCGCACGACTTAGTCAACTATGCTAGAGCCCATAATAGCTTGTGGCTGCACACGAAAGTTTCTAGTATGAATAGTCTCATGATCCCTTTGAGCCTGGGTGGCGGTCCAAAAGAAAACAGGCAAGTCTTGGAATACCCAGGTGCCTCAATCCACCCAGATGTGTGTTTAAGTTGCCACCTTAGATAAACCATTAATTAACAAAACTCACATCTGTCATGGATATCACTCACCCAATCCACGTCTACTAGCATAGCATGGCATAATAAGAAAACGCGGAAGTAACTCCCAAAGGTTTGATAATAAACAGGTAATAGGTACTACCACAACTACTTCCCATCCCACAATTTAATTAGATCCTAGTCATGCAATGTGTGAGGATTTGATCTAATGCAATAAAACTGGGTAGTAGAAAAGGTATAATCAAAGTGTTACTTGCCTTGCTGATGATCCGTGAAACCTAGAGATTCGAAGTAACAAGCGGCGCACTCCGGGTATTCTATCGTAGACAGACAAACAAGCATACAATAAGTACTCATCTAATGCACGAGAAAAACTCAAATAAGAGATCTAACCAGAAGGTTCAACTTAAGAACTCTGGTTTGCAAAAAGAATCAAATCTAACGAAACAACTTCGTTCTACTAATCTGGATCTAGGGCAATTTTTACAGTAGCAAAATCTTGTTTAAGTTTGTTAAATGGATAGAGGCTTTCGAGACGAAACTCCAGGCGCTTGAATCGCCTGATTCCGATAAATGAGCAAAAAGTTATACTAAAACGAAAATCGGATCAGGAATCGTGACCAGAAAAATCGCGGATTTAATCCGAGAAAAAAAAACGACGAACGTTCGCTAGAACGAACGAACGGACGAACGCTCGCTATTTAAATAAATCGGAAAAACCGATCTATTTAAAAAAACTGAATCTTAAAAAAAACCGACGAAAAACCGATGGTTTTTCGAAAAAAAACTTAAAAACCGGCACGGAAAACGAGGCGGCAAACCTCGTGCGGCGTGCGGCGGCGGCGGCATCCGGCGGCGCGGCGGCGGTGCTGGCGCGGGCGGCGGCGGGCGCTGGGGCTGGGGCGGCATAGGGTTTCGGCTGGGGCTGGGCCTCTCCCGGCTTATAAAGGCTAGCCGGGCCGGAGTCCTAGTCGGACACGGCCCATAGGTCGGTTCGTTTTTTTATTACGCGCAGAAGAAAAATGAAAAGAAATACTAAACGGACTCCAAAAATCCGAAATAAATTTTCACGGGCTTCTAAAATAAAAATGCAATTTTGAAAAACGCACATTTTTCCTAAATTCAAATAAAACACCGAAAAACTCCGAAATAAAATCTTATTTGATATTATTATTAAATCCTCAATATGTCTTTATTTTGGGAAAGTCATTTTATTCCCTCTCTCATATTTTTGTAATATAAATAATTGATGATAAAATAATTAAAATAAAATGATCCTATTCTCAAAATTTGAGAAAACTCAAATATGAAAATAACGAAATCCCCAGCTCTCTCTGTGGGTCATTGAGTTGCGTAGAATTTGTAGGATCAACCAAAATGCAAAAAAAATACGATATGCAATGATGATCTAATGTGTAACATTCCAAATTGAAAATTTGGTATGTTACACGCCATCTCTGACGGAGCCAACGATCCTCGAGATGAGGATCGCTGGATAAGGTCACGGGCCGGACTGCAATAGTGTAGATTAACCATGTTAGAATAATAAAAAGAAAGGGCTGGATGTGTGCATAAATAAGCCATGTCACTTATGATGCAGCCTAGGGCCTAGTACGGGGGCGACGTTCCGGACTACTGTCAACGTCCCACGCGGTGTTAACCACTGGGGAGCCCTTCCCCTTTTTGGGCGCTTTCACCTCCTGATGTGCCGAGGCCACACTCCTCTTCTTCTTCTCCTCGGGAGGAGGGTTGTTTTCCTCCTCCTCCTCCTCTTCCTCGTCATTGTCCTCGGGGACAGAGGAATGGGCCTCGTGGTCTTCGGACGTTGCGTCCAAAGTTCCCTTGCGACGGGGGCCACTCTTGGCCCCCATGGCCTTCTTCTCCGGCGCCGTATATGGCGCTGGCACCAGCATCATCGCTAGGCGCGGGATGACTGGTTCTTCGGGCAATGGAGCCGCACACTGGATTCACTTCACCCTCTCCACCCAGTCCTGAGGAAGCAATACTAAGATCTCAGACATCATCCACTAAACATTTAAGATAGGAATACATCAAACGTAACATACCTCGCTGGCGGGGTGTTTACAATTGTGACCACGGTCTGAGTCTGTGGCCGCTGGCTTCTCATTGCCCTTAAAGAGAAACTTCCAGGCCCCTTCGTGAGAAGTCTCGAAGGGCCTTTTCAGGGTCTGGTGCTTCTTCGAATTGAACTCCCATAAAGGGCGGCTTCTGCGCTGGCACGGAAGAATCCGGCGGACAAGCATCACCTGGATAACGTCAAGGAGCTTGACGTCCTTGGTCACCATGCTTTGAACGTGCATCTGCAGCGCTATCAGCTCGTCAGGTGAACACCAGTCCGGACTCTTCTCGACCCAGGAGGTGAGTCGCATGGGAGCACTAGAGCCGAATTCGGCAGCTGCGGCCCAGGTGGTGTCGCGAGGTTCTGTGATGTAGAACCACTGCTTCTGCCATTCCTTTACTGTCTCCACAAAGGTGCCTTTGGGCCAGGAGACGTTGGATAGCTTGCTCACCATGGCCCCTCCGCACTCCGCATGCTGGCCATCCACCACCTTCGGCTTCACGTTGAAGACTTTGAGCCACAGCCCGAAGTGGGGATGGATGCGGAGGAAGGCCTCACACACGACGATAAACACCAAGATGTTGAGGAAGGAATCCAGGGACAGACAGATCATGGAAATCTATCCCATAATAGTACATCAGCCCACAAACGAAAGGGTGGAGTGGAAACCCTAGCCCGCGGAAGAAATAGGGGATGAATACTACCCTCCCTGTGGGCTCTGGCGTGGGGACGACTTGTCCCTCGGCTGGCAGACGATGGGCGATCTCCTTCACCAAATATCCGGCCGCCCGGAGCTTAGTATTGTCCTTCTCCTTGACGGAGGAGGCCATCCACTTGCCCTGACCACCAGATCCGGACATGGTTGCTTGAGTGGAAAGGAGATGAGAACTTGGGCGCTAGAGCTTGAGATCGGAAAGGCGGAGACACACAGAGAGAGAGAGAGCGTGAGGAGAGGAAGAGGGAATCCTTATCCCCTTATAAAGGCAGTAAATATTAAATGCCTCCTCACTCGCCTTAGGATTCGCCTGTTCCCTAGGGCTGTATAAACAGCACGGTTGAGTTACGCATGGCCGCATTGATGAGAATCCCGCAATAAGGGGACACGATCTCTATTTCGACAAGACGTGCCAATAGCAACCGTGTCTCGAAGCGTGGACTGGCAGGAGAAAAACGGTTCGAAACTATAACTGGACAGACGCGATGTCATATTGGAAAAAATCTATCAACACATTAGATTTGTGCAAATATTATATTCTCTCTGCGGTTATGTATGGTGTGCGTAATATGTCAGTGTACGGTCATTGCATCCGAAGACTATCTTGGAGTTCGGAGAAAGGGGAACCTGCCTTACAATGCCGAAGACAATCAGCGCGCTGGACTCCTCATCATTGAAAGCCAGGTTCAAGGGCTACTGAGGGAGTCCTGGACTAAGGGGTACTCGGGCGTCCGGCCTATTATCCATGGGCCGGACTGATGGGCTGTGAAGACATGAAGGCCGAAGACTGCACCGTGTATGGATTGGAATCTACTTGGCGTGGAAGGCAAGCTTCGCGACCGAAGATTCCTTCTTATGTAACCGACTCCATGTAAACCCTAGATCCCCTTGGTGTCTATATAAACCAAAGGGGATAGTCCAGAAACAAGACATGTACTCATTACCATATTCATAGGCTAGGCTTCTAGGGTTTAGCCATTACGATCTCGTGGTAGATCAACTCTTGTAATACTCATATTCATCAAGATCAATCATGCAGGAAGTAGGGTATTACCTCCATAGAGAGGGCCCGAACCTAGGTAAACATCGTGTCCCCCGTCTCCTGTTACCATCGATCCTAGACGCACAGTTCAGGATGCCCTACCCGAGATCCGCCGGTTTTGACACCGACACCCCTTATCTCTTATATTACTATGCATCCAACCTAACTTTAAGGGGCATCCTACAAAGTGCTCTACTAGAATCATATTGGTCGATTAGGAAGAGAGGTGTGAGACAATGGGTGAGAGACAGGCCTAAAGATAATGTGCATATGGGAGACACGTAGGTAGGTCTATGTATATAGAAAGGGTCGATGGGGATTGTGCGTGTGTATTCTTGTGAGAGGAAGAGTGCTTGTGATAAAGGTGAGTGAAAACAGTCGTAAATGGTTACGAGAGGGAGGCAGGGTTGTATCAAGAGAATGTATGAGAGAAATACACCTCGAGAGAGAGAGAGAGTGTCTGAGCATGTGTGAGAGACCACCGATGGAGAGTGAAACTACACGTAAAAGACTAATGTACACATTGATTAAAAATATAGATTGTATCCAAATATTAGCATGGGATCATGATATTTGCAATTCGCGTATGGAACGGTCATTGATCCATCAAACATCTAGATTCTATTGAATTTGTGCATGTCTATGTTATTATTCGACATAATTGATCCACATAGTGAGTATTTTGAACTCCAGACAATGCATCACTTTAGCAATCAAATATAAACGTGAGTGTAGTTCATGTTGTTTGTGTAAAGCACATTATACATGTGAAGTTTACACAATGAACATTATAAATAGCTAGCTATGAACTAGCATACATTTGAATTCAACTTAAGGTGGTTTAAAAAATTCGAATTCAACATGCAGTCCATTCAATTATTTGAATTCAATATCATGGCATTTGTAAATCAGACCTAAATTATGGGGGCACCAATCTTTGCTCTACTTTTGTACATAATAGCATATGTAGTCGTGTACAAAAAAGATTCAAATTTAGCTCCTCAATTCCAAAATAATCGTAGTTATAGGATTTGCAAGTGTAAAAATTTCAAAAAGAAGTGGATAATTTAATGAGGTTTTCAAACATACAAGGTCAAATTTAACGTTCTCTATTTAGGTCAATCCTAAGAGTTCAACAATACTCTAAACGTGAATGCTTCTCTTTCAAAATTTCGAACGAAGCGCTAAAAGAGCCTCTACTCGCCCGAAACCGCGTGAGACCAATGTTTGGTAGCAGAAGTAAATTACTTTTCTAACTCTGACCCGTGAAACCGGCCCGATGTCCAAAGGTCTAAACCGGGGTAGGTTTGTAGCTTCATCTAGATGCCATGCAACCGCCTCCGAAAAACATTCACACACAATGGCCGCCTAAGCACACATGTGTGCGATCGAAATCGCTCCCACCCACTATTTGGGACACCTGGGATTACCATCCTACCCCCGACCCGCAGTAGGTCCGAAATTTAAGAGGGGGCAAAGTTTGTACTTTCCCCAAATTTCAAACAAGTGCGTCCCATCTGTTTAAGCAAGCCAAAATCAAGCGCGTCCCAGACTGAAACATGGTTCTCCCTTAGCTCCCCCCGCCCCCCGACCGATTCCCCATTCATACTCTATGGGGACAAAACTACCTCTCCACCAGCCGCGAAACCTCGGCGTCCTCCGTCCGCCACCCCATCCCACCCATCAACCGCCGCCCTCATCCATCATGCCGTAGCCGATACCCCGACGTCGTCGTCCACCGCAACCACAACCGCAACGCCCTCCACAGCTAGTAGTTCAAGCCAAGGTCGAGCTGTTCGTACCCGAGCCATTCCAACCACGCCGTCCTGCGCCTCACCGCTACCGCTCCAACTTCATCACCATCCACTGCACCGGTGTTGTTCCTGCTACCGTCCTTCGCCGCCTCGGATCTGCTTCCCCTCCGCCGATAGACGACTACCGCAACACAGTCAACAATTTGGCCATGGGTTCGTCCAAGGCTCCACCCTCCTCCTATACATTAGTTCCCCAGGTAAAAACAAGAATCGGCGCGACTTCTGAAGGACGTAGCACTGGCAACCGGAAATGGTACTCCTCTTCCCTAATTCATGCAAATCTTACATGTCTGCTTGCACGATATTCATCCCACAATAGACTCTAGTTGATCGCTTCTTCTTGATACGAGATGTTCCTAGAAACTTGCGATGCACAAGGTTTCTCCTCATATACTATTTCACCTTAGCTAGAGGTCCGTCGCCCCATGGATTTCAATTACTTGTCAGTTGATTCCCAATTAATGGAAGCATTCCCCGGCGTAATAGGTGCTAGTACGCCTATTACGTCGGGGAAGCAGCGCCTCGTTGTTTATCTTAGTGGCGTGTGGGGCCTAGAGCTCGTGACGCCAGATCTAGAGGTTGGCTGGGATTAAATGGATGGCCCGGGGGCGTTGCCAAGCACGGCGGTGGTGTGAGGTCGAGGGGAGGGTGGGGCAGCGAAGGGAGGAGTCTAGGCCAGTGGTCGCTGGCGGTTAGAGAAAGATCATCAACCTTACTGGCGGGAGGTAGACGAAGGCCATCGGCCCATTCCTTATAGATCGGACGGTTCATAAAAAAATTGACAGACTTATTTATGTTTAGTCAATTTTTATTTTGATAGGACCATATGTTGTGGTGTGCCGGAGGAGTACCTGCATTTCCGAGCCATCCCTATGCTCATATATTACAAAATCGTACGGAGTAGAATCTATTTTTGTTTGCCATGCAATGTTGTAGGGCTATCATATGTCTCCTGTCATTTATTTTCCAACCACCTATTATTTGCTACTTTTAGAGTGCACTAGTTCTGCACAAACTTCACCCTTACTCTCAATATTGTGTTATTATGCAAGAGTATTTCAGACTCTGCCTTGACAGAAGGAGAAAAGAAAAGAGAGAAGTCGCTCCAGCTTCGTACGCGGCTAGGCTAGACACATTTCAGCACTTTAAAGGGTGTAGTGTCAGCAGATGGTGACGGTAAATGTAGCTCTGGAGTTGATGATCTCGCTTGTAATGAACCACCATCCCAGGTGCCTGCTTTAACTTCGTAGTGTCATATGTGGTTGCATGTTACATATGGTGTCTAGCTTGTATTCGAAAGGCCGAAGTTGGTCTTTATTAAGATAAGGAGAGATATTTTTAACATGAAGCACCATCCCAGGAGCAATAGAAGACAAATATCTAGCCAGGGCACTGGCCGAGCCTGTGACAAGCCCAACACAGACAGTTATCACCTGGAAGCCAACTAAAAAGCCACGATGGTGGTGAAGCAGCCCACCTCTCACCAGGCTCTCAGGTCCTAGATGATCATGCTCACCACTTCGGCCGGATGTCTAGCTTGTATTGCTCCAATTTGGTTAAATTGCATCTGCTTAGCTTACACATTATACATATGAATATGACATGCCTTCTTGTTTTTGGTACATACTAGTACATCTGTCTATTAACCATGTTCTTACATCAAACTAATGTTCTTGTGTACCCCTCATCAATCACTTATGATGAGGCAGTCAGGCCAGTGGACTACTATGAGTAAATATCCTCATTTAAAGAATGCAGCGTCAGCCTCCCCACATGATTCTCAAGAAACATCAAGGCTAGATGAAGATAGTAAACGTAGCTCTGTTGATTGCTGCATTTCCCCTACATGAGCATTGCAGGTGCTTGCTCTAACTTGGCAACGTGATATCTGGTTCCATGTTGCATATGGTTTCTAGATTGTAATTCTTCCAATCTAGTTAAAGTGCATGTTATATTCTGCTTAGTTTATACATTATACTTGTTAATGTGACATGCCTTCCTGTTTTTAGTACATAGTACATCTGTCTATTAAGCATCTCCTTACATAAAACTATTGTTTTTTTGTATCCCGCATCAGCCAATATGACGGGACACCTTTAGTATATGCAATGTGATATTAGTTGCATCTTTCATATGATTTATAGCATGCGCTGCTTCTAATTTGTAGAAATGCCATTTATGATGGGACGCTTTTAACTTGGCAGAGTCATATTGGTTGCACCTTTTATCTGGTGTCTAGCTTGCATTCCTTCTTATTTGTTGAAATGGCTTCTGCTTAGTTTACTCAAACAATTGTGAATATGCCATGCCGTCCTATTTTCGTACATATTCCATCCTGGTATCATGTGTTTGCCTCACATCAAAGTAGTGATTGTTAGTATCATGCATGAATGAGTTGCGAAGAGTGAATTTTATTGCTTTTTCTTGTCGGTTTTTCTTGGCAATTGAAAATCAATAAAGAGGAAGGAAGTTAGCAAGGCAGCGGATAAAGGTGATCCTTCAAAATGGAGGGCCTGTACAAATTCTACTCCTCCAAGCCCCCAAGATGATTTGCAAGACAACACATGCATAAACACTCAACGTAGTTGTGTTGATGATGAGCACGTCTCGCCTAGTGCACCATCACAGGTGCTCCCTCTAACGTGGCACTGTTATGTGTGGTTGCATGTTATGTATGATGTATAGCTTGTATTGATTCTAATTTTGTTGAATTCCATCCACTTACTTTACCCATTATCCTTGTGAATAAGACATGTGTTCCTGTTTCTAGAACATACAATATATGTCTATCACACAATTTTCTTACATCAACGTACTACTGTTGTGTAACCTGCATCAATCACTTATCATAAGACATGTTTGACTAGGGAGTGTGATATAGGTCACATCTCGCATTATTTTCTAGCTTGTACTACTTCTAATTTGTTGAAATGGCACTGATGATGAGACAATTTTAACTAGGTAGAGTGATATTCGTTGCATCTTTCATATGGTGTCTAGCTTTCATTGCTTCTAATTTGTTGAAATGCCTTCTCCTTAGTTTACACATCATAGTTGTGAATATGCAATACTGTCCTTTTTGGTTACACATTCAATCGTCCTATCATGCGGTTGCCTTACATTAAACTTGTTCTTGACAGCATCCTGCATAAATGAGTTCTGAAAAGCGGATTTTTATTTTTTTTCTTGTGGGTTTGAATTGACAATGCAATAAAACTAAGAAGAACGAAGGAAAAAATAAGGTAGGGAATAATGGCGGTATTCCGGCGAAACCGGTATCCCAGGTGCTTTCTCTAGCTTGGCAGTGTGATATTGTCTTGCATGTTGAATACGGTGTCTAACTGGCATTGCTTCTTATTTGTTGAAATGGCTTCTGCTTAGTTTACACAAATAGTTGTGAATATGCCATGCCGTCCTGTTTTTCATACATATTCCATCCTAGTATCATGTGTTTGCCTTACATCAAAGTAGTGATTGTTAGTATCATGCATGAATGAGTTCTGAAGAGTGAATTTTATTGCTTTTTCTTGTCGGTTTTACTTGACAATTAAAAATCAATAAAGTGGAAGGAAGTTAGCATGGCAACGGATAAAGGTGGTCCTTCTAAACGGAGGGCCCCTACAGATTCTACTCCTCCAACCCCCAAGATGATTTGCAAGACAACACATGCATAGACACTCAACGTAGCTGTGTTGATGATGAGCACATCTCCCGTAGTGCACCATCATAGGTGCTCCCTCTAACTTGGCACTGTTATATGTGGTTGCATGATATGTATGATCTCTAGCTTGTATTGCTTCTAATTTTGTTGAATTCCATCTACTTACTTTACACATTATACTTGTGAATAAGACACATGTTCATGTTTCTAGAACATACAATATCTGTCTATCACACCATGTTATTACATCAAAGTACTACTGTTGTGCAACCTGCAACAATCACTTATCATAAGACACGTTTGACTTGGTAGTGTGATATAGATTACATCTCGCATTCTTTTCTAGCTTGTACTACTTCTAATTTGTTGAAATGGCACTTATGACGAGACAATTTTAACTTGGTAGAGTGATATTTTTTGCATATTTCATATGGTGTCTAGCTTTCATTGCTTCTAATTTGTTGAAATGCCTTCTCGTTAGTTTACACATCATAAGCTGTGAATATGCAATGGCACTAATGACGAGAGACCTTTAACTTGGTAGTGTGATGTTGTTTGCATCTTGCATATGATTTATTTCTTTTACTACTTCACATTCGTTGCATCACTCGTATGGTGTCTACCTTCCATTGCATTACTTATAATTTAGTGGAATGTCTTTTGCTTAGTTTACACATCATAGTTCTGGTTATCTCAAGCCATCCCATTTTCCTACATATTACATCCTCCTATGATGTGGTTGTCTAACATCAAAGTTCAGTTCGTCTGTATCACACATCAATTTGTTCTAAAGAACTAAATTGTTATTCCTTTTTCTTGACGGCTTGACTTAACATGGCATAGAGAAAGAGGAAGGGACACAGAATGACAGGGGATGGTGTTAGTACTAAGGACACACGGAAAGTGAACCGGAAGAATCCTGTAGATTCTGCTAGTACTGATGGTGCAATAGAAGGTCCAAGTCCAGCGGTAAATTGTAAAAATGGGGTATCCCGTGCTACATGAGCTGCAGAACAATCCAAACAGAAACGAACAGCTGCCACCAAACAAGCAGAGACAACCCTAGTTTATGCAACACCTTCCACAGTACCACCAGCTGCATGAGTTACTCGTTTTCAACTCAGCTAGCAGCACGTTCGCAAGCTCACTTGCCACCTGACACTACTTCCAAAGCACTCTTGACACAAGACGAGTTGGCCAGATAAGACGAACTTTGTGAGGTTCAACAGCAAGAAGGTTGTTGCTGGAGTCAAGTTACAGTTGCATGCTTCTTTATATGTAGTCTCACAATTTGATGTACACTAACACTTCCTATGTTCGTTGTTGGACTAGCACCTAGGCGCAAGAGGAAACAAACATCAAGGATAATGATCGATAGGTTAACTAAATCTAGAGGAGGAAGAATGGAGATCTATTTTGAGGCAGGTTTAAAAAGGCCACGTGATGCTACAGAGTAAGCCAAGTTAGTATCAGAGGCAGGGGTTGCCATTAGGTGTCATGTACGTATCCTCCCTGTAACATCAAGGATATACATTCCATAATTTTAACTCCAGGCCTTGCTATTTCCGGCAATGTTATATGTTATATCCTCCGTGGTTGGGTTTTGTCCTCGTTTTGCATTTTGTTCATGTCATACATTTCGTCTCATGTCATCATGTGCATATCATTTGCATTCATGTTCGCCTCTACATCCGGTCATTTTCCCCATTGTCCTTTCGGAATCCGACACTCACACACGCACCCGCCACACCTTCCAGATCTCATTTCATGAGCGGGAGAAGATAGTTCCCGGAATAGGCCGAGATTTGTCGAGTGGCCTTGGTACATCACCAGTAGGCCGCCTGTGAAATTTCGTTCCATCTGGTGGTCGTTTGATTCCCCAACGGTTAACCATGTAACCGCCAAAACACCTCTCTCTTTGCAGCCCAGCACCCCTCCACAACAGCCCACTAGCACATATAAACCCCCTCCATGCTCTTCGTCGTTGGATCATGGTCGTGTGGGTGAAAACTGCACCTTGATAGCCTCTCCTAGCTCCATCTACCTATAAAAGGGCACCCCCACCAATTTCGGGCTAAACCATAGCCAACCACCTCCTCCACGCACCAGAAACGTCCGCCTGGCGCCGGATGCGTCCGCCACCGCCCCCGCAGCGAACCAGGGCACGCCACATCATCTCCCGCGCCGCCAGCCGCCGCTGGCCCGCAGTGCCCGGATCGCGCCACGTGACCTCCCGCACCGCCACGCCCGCGCTCCTCTCCCCGCGCCGCTCGGAGCCGCCCGCCGCCGCCCCACCTCGGCGTCACCCCTCGCCGCTCCGCCCCGGAGGAGCTCTGCCGCCACCACCGCCAGATCCGGCTGTGGGAAGCCCGATCCCGGCTGGATCCACTGCCTCCGCTGCCCACCGGCCTCGCGGGGATCCTCGCTGGCTCGCCGGAGCTCCTCGCCGCCTGGACTCGCCGCCCGGATCCACCTTCCCCAACCTGACCCGCAAACCTCGCTGTTGACTTCTCCACGGTATAAAATCCTCTAAGTCCCTGATCTGTGTCATTATGTGTACCCCTTCATCATGTCATAACTTCCTGATCATAGCTCTGTTTTGCGTGCATAATATATCGACATGTTGGTGTTGTTTGCTTGCATTTTACTGTCCATCTTGATGCCCTAATCATCGTAGCAAAAGTGCTAAATGATGTTACCTGCTGGAAACTATCAAAACTTGCTGATTTGTCTTTTTCATAGTATTTTGTGTGTCTATCTTTTGGGCATCATGTCAACATGGTTTAGGAGCATATTTATGCCATCTTTACAGTGGTGCTATCCTTGTATTTTTATGAGCCCTATGGTGACTACCACAAGCATGCAAAGTAGACTACTTGTTGTGTCTGATTTCAGTGACTTAGTGAATCTTTTCCTGCTATGTTATTTTGCCATGTTAACTTGATGCTACAAGTTAATCCATGCTTCTTTTGGTGATTCTCATTAAGGATGTTTTGTAGATATTATTATGCTATATCCATGCATGCCCTTGTTTGCAATTATGGGGTAGTGTAGCTTGTAATTACTGTGCTCTAAAGTTGCTAATAATGTTGTTGTCAGTCTGTTAATAGTAAGTTCATTTTTGCCCTGTGAATAGCTAGTGATCTCTACATCCTATGACCATGCACTTGCCATGATTAGCTACATAAATGTTTATTATTACTGTTGGTTGCATTTTTTCCATAAGCTTGTAAACATGATATCATGAATTTGTTTCTGCCATGCCATGTAATTCTATTAAGTCTGAGATCTGTTGATATCACTTGCCATGTTTGCATTGATGCTATCATATTTTCTGTGAATCTTTGGAACAAGTCCAGTAAGGGAGTTTTGTTAGTTGCATTTAGCACTAGCATGCCATGCTCAAGTTTCCCATGATATCTTAATGTAACATGTTGTTTACTCGCTCTAAACTTTGAAACCTGATGTTGTTTCTGTCATGTCCAGTATTTTCACTAAGTCTGTTAAACTATTGTTATTTGAATTTTTGCCATGTTGTTTTAGACCCGTTCTAGTGAGTTCTAGCAGTAGCTCAGTGCTCATGATTTGTAGATCTTCACCTGTAGTTCCCAGCCATGTATTTTGTTTTCATGTTGGAGTGATGTAGAATAGTTTGATGTTGCATCTCAAGTGTCATGTTGCTGTTTTAAGTAGATTGCATTATATCTTGTTTTGCTCGTCATTTGCAAACCGTGCATCCATTTCCGGGGATCTTCATATCGATTTGAACCAAAATCTTTCTATCTTTCTAGTGGCATCCTTGGTTTGCCAAGTTAGTGCCATGTTCATTTTCCCCTTCCGGAGTACCCATATGCATTGCACATCATATCTTGCATTCCATACCATGTCTTGCATCATGTTGCTTGCGCATTGCACCATGATTGATTGTTGTTCCGTTGCTTGTGTTCTTGCTTTCGATAGAGCCAGGAGACAAGTTTGCGTTCAAGGACCCTGTCAAGTATGTTCACGAGGAGCAAGGATTCGATACCTTTGAAAACTTTGTAGGCAAGATGATCATTACCCATGATATCACTTCTATCTTTGCTTGCTAGTTGTTCGTTCTATCCCTATGTCGCGCTACCTACCACTTGTTTATCAAGCCTCCCATATTGCCATGTCAGGCCTCTAACCAACCTTCCTAGCAAACCGTTGTTTGGTTATGTTACCACTTTTTCTCAGCCCCTCTTATAGCGTTGCTAGTTGCACGTGCAGTGCAGGTTGTTCCATGTTGGAACATGGATATGTTGGGATATCACAATATCTCTTATTATTTAATTAATGCATCTATATAATTGGTAAAGGGTGGAAGGCCTGGCCTTTTGCTCAGTGTTTTGTTCCACTCTTGCCGCCTAGTTTCCGTCATACCAGTGTTATGTTCCTGATTTTGCATCCCTAACACGGTGAGGGTTTATGGGCCCCTCTTGACAGTTCGCTTTGAATAGAACTCTTCCAGCAAGGCCCAACCTTGGTTTTACCTTTTGCCTAATAACAACTAAAAATTTGCATAGGGAATAATTAACCCAAGGATTCTTAATCAACCCCTCGCGCCAGTGCTCCTCATCAGTGTTGGACCAAACTAGCAGTAGCCAGGGCCACCAACGGGTGTGCCAACCGGAAACTTAGCCAATCCGATCATCTCCTCAGAAGAGATACGCGCGGCTCCTATCGGGGTGTTGGCACGTCGGGAGGTCTTGCCGGTTTTGTTTTACCATTGTTGAAATGTCTTGTGCACCAGGATTCCAAGTCTGGTCGGAGGGTCCCGAGATGGAGGATTGTCTCCGCGAATCGTGAGCTTGTCATGAGATAAGTTGGGACACCCTTGCAGGGTTTTATCTTTCGAAAGCCGTTCTCGCGGTTATGTGGCAGATGGGAGTTTTTAATATCCGGTTGTAGTGAACTTGAAACCAGACTAAATTAAAATACACCAACCGCGTGTGTAACCGTGACGGTCTCTTTTCGATGAGGTTCGGGAAGACAACACAGTGGGGTTATGTTTGAACGTAAGTAGTTCAGGATCACTTCTTGATCATTACTAGTTTGCGACCGTTGCTTAGCTTCTCATCTTATTCTTGTATTCGTAAGCTAGCCACCATACAATGCTTAGTGCTTGCTGCAATTCCACTATATACATACCTTACCTTTAAGCTTTGATAGTCTTGCTACCGAGGGTGTTTAGATTGCTGAGTCCCCGTGGCTCGCAGAATAGTACAAGCATAGTTGAAGGTACCGATGAGTCTGATGCAAGTGACACCACTCAACTGAAGTGGGAGTTCAAGGAAGACCGTGTACGTTACTATGTTTCCTTCCTAGACGGTAAGTAGTGGTGCCCAGTAGGGTCGATCAGGAATTAGCATGGGTAGTCACTACTAGGGAAAACCTTATACACAGAACATTAGCAGTAGCGCGGGATAAAAACGCACGCTGGTGCTAATTAGCAGCAACGCGGTATTTAAAACCGCGCTACAGATACAGTTATAGCAGCAGCACGCCTGAGTACTGTGACACCCCAAAATTTTGGCCTTGTTTTATTAAATAAACTTTTTTTGCCAGGAATTAAAACTTTGATTTTTTTGGACTCCGTTTTGATTTTTTAAACATTTCCTTTCTTATTATCATTGAGTTGTTTCCTATAATGAAAACCTTTCAAATATGTTATTGGACTTGTTTAACCTCTCAAGAAAACTTTTCTTTTATCAGTATAACTAATTACCTAATTAATTTGCTTGATCTTTATTTTCTTGAAAAATGGTTTTTCAAGGTTATATGGCCATAATTGAACTATAACCATTTGATAAATTCACCTAAAATTCCAACCAAAATTTGGAGATGTCATGTGATGTTTTTAAATCACTTTTATACAAAAATATCTTTTATTCATGTAATATTTTGAGCTCTGCATCAATTTTTCTTCTCTGGTCCAGAGTGCAATTTTGCACTACAACCCTTTTAAATATTTCTTTCTGGCCTCCACCAAAATTATGGGATGTTGGTAGTAGCATATGATTCAACTTTATGCAAAAACCCAGTGATGTTATTTGCAAGTTTTGAGTGAATCAACCTCATCTTCATTCTGGTCCAACATGATGGTTTGTACAACAACCATATCCTTGCTTACTCTTTGGCCCTTGAGTTTTCTCATGCTTGTAGTGCACCTTGCCAAACCCTTAAGTCCAGGAGAGTGGTCCCATTGGATGACTCTAAGTGCTTGAAATCATGCCCTTTTCTTTCTGTCCAAAACTGAAGTTTTGCAAAACTTGCTCTAACAAGTTTGTGCTTTTCACAAACTAACCTCACCACCCTCTTATGCATCTAAGGAGACCACCATCTGGAGTTTTTGGCCACTCCAAGACCTGCCTAAGTGCCCTTAGCATTTTGTCAAACACCTTATGGGCATGATCAGTTTTGACATGGGTTTGTGTTTGCTCTATGAACTTGATCCCCTGACCAAACCAGCCTGTCCAATGGTGTTTCCCTAGCCTATAACCCCACCCTTCTAACCCTCTTGCGGTTTGGACCCCCCCCAGCATGCCATGGCATTTCGTCGAGCACGTTTCGTGCATGCTCTGGGCGCGACCAGAGCACGCGTTTTCCACGTGCTGTGCCGAGCCGACGCGTCGCGCCCCTGGCCTTGCCCGCTCTGCAGAGCCATGCCACTCGCTCTCCTCCTCACCACGTCACGCCAAGCAGGCCCTGGTGCCCTGCAGCACCACCGTCAGAGCCGCTTGGCGGCATGCCCGCGGCCGCATCCGCCACCGCCATGGGCAGCATCGCCCAAACCACCACAGCGCGCCAGCTCGCCTCTCTCGACAGTGTAGTGGTCGTCGTTAGCCCCTGGAGCTAGCCAGCCACCGCCACGTCGCCCTGCAGCACAGAGAGGCGGTTCACCGCCGTTCTTATCCCCGGCCGCCGCAAACTGACTTGGATGTGCTATAAAGAGAGGTCCCCGAACTCCCCCGAGCACGTAGGCAACCTCAGGCCACCCCAATGGCGCTCCCCTAGCTCGCATTCGACCCAGGGAGGTTTTCTTCCCCGTCTCCGGCAACTCCTGCCGCCGCCACCGCCCCGGCCATTCTGGCACCTCTAGTACCTCCCCCTCTCCACTCTCTCCACCAGGAGCCTTCTCTTCGTCCCGCGAACACTTCCCCCTGCTCGATTTTGATCGGGAGCCACCGCAGCCCCAAAAGCACTTTGCTCCCGAGGCCACCTCCGCCGAGAAGCTCGCCGCCGGCAGTTCCCTCCACCCACTGACGACCCTACAACCACCGGGAAGACCGCCTAGGAGTGGCGGATCCATCCCTGCATTCAGATGCCCGCGAAGAACCGCCGTTCGCCGGACACGATCGCCGGATGCCCCGCCTCTGCTCGGGCAGAGAAGAGGGGGGAGTGTGGACTAGTCAAACCTGACTAGTGGGCCCCCTGGACCCACTGTCGGTGACTCCCCGCACGGTCCATGCTGGATAAGTGGAAGCGTAAAACCCGTAGATTTTTGGAGAGAGGAGAAAGCTTTCAAAAGTTTTGGAGTGCACCCTGCCTTTCCACACCATGAAGGCAAGCATTCTGAACCCCGGAATAATATTTTTGGTGTGTTAGTTGACACGTTTATAACACCACCTTATATCGGAGAACTTGTTATTTCATGTGATATGATCATTTGCATGAATGCATATTAGTGATTTCCTTGCTGTTGGAAATGAATATACTTGTGATGGTAATCATCCTCATGTGCCTTGCATGCATGCCGGAAAGAAATCCGGGAAAGCCTCTGCCTTGGGTAGGCGTGAGCTTATCGCCGGTCTTCGTCGGGACGGTTATGTCCGGTATGGCATGGTAAGGTATATTGAGTGGTGATTTTGTTGGTTGAAATATATTTGTTATACATGTCATGCAGGGAATTTATAAACCTCCCGAGTCGACCGTAGATCGAGTCTTGTTCCAGTAACCCCCATACTTGTTTTGTACTACCACTTGTCCCTGCCGCAGGTAGGGTACGGTTCAGTAAGTCGTCAACCCCTTTCAAGTACACACCGTACAGAGAGGCCATGGTGGAAGATACCGGTTGTAGCCGGTAGGCAGGCCACCTGGTCCGGGGGCATGGGTGTTTCCGGTTGGGACCGAGAGGGGAGGCCACCCCTTAGAGCGCGTGATATAAATTTGATCCCATGCTACGCGAGGTTGTAGCCTCCCCACTTAGAGTTTTGCTTAACAAGTGTCGTGGGTGATTCCAGACACCGATGAGTTAAGCTGGTGTGTGCAAGTTAGGCGTGTTTTCAACTAAAAGGCCGTAGACGGAATTAGTCCCGATGGACTAAAGGAATCCGTTACTCATGGGTAAAGAGTACACCCTCTGCAGAGATTAAACCTATTCGAATAACCGTGTCCATGGTTAAGGATTACAGTCTGGGATGGGTCAAGGGTTGGTCTTAGTGTCGGTCTTCGGAGGAGAGATTGTTAAACCAGAACTTGGACTGTGACTTGTGACTTGTGAAGATTATGATTATTATTATTATGGACTAACCCATTATATCATCAAGTATCCCTGGGACGGTTCTACCTCCTGGATGTTCATTGTGATTATTTGTTTTATAAGCCCTTTATGTGGTGTCACTGAGACGCCCGACTTGGCATTTCTTGTTATTTATTTATTTTATAAGCCCTTTATGTGGTGTCGCTAAGACGCCCGACTTTGGCATTTCTTTTAAAGCCCTTTATGTGGTGTCGCTAAGACGCCCGACTGTGGCATTTCTTTTAAAGCCCTTTATGTGGTGTCGCTAAGCTGCCCGACTGTGGCATTTCTTTTAAAGCCCTTTATGTGGTGTCGCTAAGACGCCCAACTGTGGCATTTCTTTTAAAGCCCTTTATGTGGTGTCGCTAAGACGCCCAACTGTGGCATTGCTTGTTATTTATTTCATAAATTTTAATACTACTATGTTACTGGATATTCATAAATAACATGCCTGCACGCATCAGAGTTTTATTTATCTTTTGTGACTGACGTCATGAGCATAAAATATTTTTAGCACGTCATTGTTATGTTATACCTGTGTTCATAATGTTTGCGAGTACATCCAAAGTACTCACTGGCTTGTCCCTGGCTATTGTCTTGGCCAGATTTCTGCTTGGAGTGGAGCGTTGCGGTGACAGCCCCGGAACCCACGTAATGGTGATAGCAGCCTCGCGAAGATAGGAGTTAACCTGGTCAGCTGTTCCTGTGGGAAATGGAGTCCCCTATACGCTAACGATCCACAAACCGCTTCCGCCATCAACCAAACAAACCTTTTGTTGTACTCACAGGCCAGAATGGTCTTGTACTACTTATGTTGTATTTTGCTTGGAATTTCTGTATCAAGTTGGTGCCTCATCAGCTAACAGTTATCCTGGGGCTGGTGAGTACAATGGCCATTTTCTGGAATTTAAAACCCGGAAAACCGGTCATGATAGACTTGGTATCAGAGCCAGGCCGACCATTGGCTAATCCTATCTTAGTCGGGTCTATAAACTTAGGCAAACCAACCCACCAAACCATAACCACACCCCAGCCAAGCTTCTCATGCAAGATAGCCACACAGTGACCCAACACCTTTTGGCAGTCGGTGCCCAACCTATCAACCTAACCTGTCGCTCATGCGCCAGTGATCGAATCCTAAATAGTCCTTTCTCGCAAACGTGCAAAGGAAGACTCCGTCCCCTTTTCCTATAAAAAGGGGCACGCTAGCCCCAACACAGCCCAGCACAGCCTCTACCCCAAACCAAGCTACAATGCCTGGCCCTGTCGTGCACAGTGAGACCACGGCAACCAACCTTGGAGGCTTTGTGACGATACTCGCAAACCTCACCCGTCGTGCATATGCGTTAGAAGAGCCCCCATAATATGTTGTGTACCAAGGACCCATGAGCGGTGAGAACCGTCAATTATGGGCCACCGTACACATCTATGGTAGGGGTCTAGCACCCGAATGCCCCTACAGGTTCACCGGAAGAACGACTTCCTTTGAGCCACAAGCCATCCAACTAGCTGCTCGAGAAGCTATAGTTCATCTCCGGCACTTGTCGCCCAGAGTTAACTGTCGCTCGTTCCACTACTACCCCAGACGTGAAGGATATGGTAGACCACCCCAAGTTGCCAACGGAGATCACGAGACAGATCCTGCATTGTTGCACCTAGTGCGCTATGTAAGTGCACTAGAGGAACTGTGCGATCAAATCACTATTGATCTAATCGCAGCTCGTGGAGAGCTGGTTCATCGAGCCCCGGCGAGAGAAGAGAATGAGCCCAACGCTGACAACCCAGTCGTGCTGTTTGGACACCCGATCGAGTCCCTGAGGCCTGCCCCAGCCATCGGCCAAGGTGCTCTGATGACCCCAGAAGTGCTTCATCGCCTCTTGGGAGCACACTCCAACAGGGTTGTGGCCAACAGTCCCCAAGATGGTCCTCATCGCTACCCCGAGCCTGCAGCCCCTCAACCCACTCCAGCTAATTCCGACGGTGAGACCCGTGGAGAAGCCTCAACATCCACAAGGCACGCCCGCTTGGATGTAAACGAGGTAGACTAAGTCACCCGAGTCGTATCGAGTCACAGTGTACCCTCGCTTTGTAATCGTGTGGCCTTGTAATTAAATGCCGCCTGTTGCCGTGCCTCTAGTAGCTTTGCATGGATATGCCAGACACAGTTACCAAAAACCACCCCGACAACCCCCATAGTAACGCGACCTCGACCCTTGGAGCAGAGCTGAAAATTTCATTACCATTCGCCACGGTAAAAATGACCCAGCTCCGGTGCTATAAAAAGGCCACCGCGTGACCTTGCCAAGCACCTATCACCTTGTGCACCACCCTCACAACCATTTCTTGCCATGCCGAGCCCCAGCATTTACCTGATAACTCCAAATGCAACCCCGGGAAGTTTTGTCAAGATATTGTGGGATTTTACCTGCAGTACCATGGGCGCTACCCAGCCACCCCAGTACGAGTTGTTCAAATCGAGAATCACCCCTTCCACCTCGAGATATTGGGCAGCAGTACACATCCCTCTCGTAAACTCAAACCAAGATCCAACGGAGGTCTCCTTCGTGGGGAAATCTATGCCAACCCCACATATGGCCATAGAAGCTGTTGCATACGAAGCGCTTGCTCGCCTTCGATTCGCGGTACCCTATGCCAGCGAATGAGGGTATTATTACTTCCTGAGCCGTGCAGCACCCGGAGGAGTGACATCTTTTCCCGGTGGACGAATTGAGAGAGACCCAGTCCTGGCCAACCTTGTCCAGTACGTCATCGCTCAAGAGCGTTTAACCAAACATGTGATGGGTTATCTCCAGAGCCTCGCAGATTTAAATCCTCAGATCGCCATCGGCAGAACACTAAGGCCCGAGTAGGAGAGACACGTGCATCGACTGGTCAATCCACTTCCCCCGATAGAAGAGGAGTGTATCCCAGTACCAGAGACGTTTCCTAGGGACCCCGTCCAGTTACCGTTTCCATTTTAGACGTCGCTGCGGTATTCATTATTGCAACATTTATTTATGTGTGTGACTTATGCGTGATACCCTGAGTTTGTACGACGAGTCAATTATTTGGCTTCTACTAATGTGTGTAGTTTTTGTTGTGGTTTATGCTCCTTTAAATTAACTGTTTTTCCCTCGCAAAATCCTAGAGTGAGATTTCTTTTCCCTGAGTTGCTACATCTGCACCTTCTCACGACGTGGATTAATTAATTTCACACAGCACCATGGCAGCAGACTCACAACCATAATCTTTTGAACACATACACTGTTTGCAAAACTTTGCAACGGTGTTACATCCAGCTAATCACCCCCCTAACAACAGATTGCACCCGGCACACCCCATCTACTCCTCGTGATCACCACCACCGCGGAGAGCCAACACCCGAGCAGCAGCGTCGCGACGATCGTCGAGGATCATCGCGCACAGAAGCACAGAGAGCCCCAGCAGTGTCGCCAGCCCTCCGCATATCACGATCGCAAACCAGTCCGGCATCGCCTCCGCCATTAGAGCCTAACCCGAGCTTTTGTACGCAGTAATGGAGGAAGAAGGAGGAGGAGAAGTGAGGCCAGGTGTGAGGAAGAAGAGAGGGGCACCCCGGACATTTCATAGCTCGAGCTCGGTGTACGGTGGGAGAAGTCCACCAACGCTGCTCGTCGCCGATCACCGGTGTTCGGAGACGAATCCGCGAGCAGTGCCGACAGCGCGCTGGCCCGCAAGGTGAGTGCACGCTGCACCGGCAGCTAGCACGCCATGCACTACCACGGTACGGCCTAGATGCCCTACGCGCTAGACGTCGCCGGTGGAGAAAGCGCAGGAAAGCGCGCGGGAGAGAGGAAGAAGAGAGAACCAGAGGGAGAAGAAGAGGCTGACAGTGGGCCCCGGGTCCACCTGTCGGCTAGAGAGAGCACTGTACTCTCGGGTACGACCAGCGTATATTTAAATTTAGAAGTTATTCTAAATTTATATCCAGCGTAGAAATCTCACGTTTTGTCTCGAACCGTAGATTCTTCCACGCAGCACCAGTATTCACACTGTGGTTTTTCACCACCTATTGCCCTCTCACTGTAGCCACATTTTTATTGCGTATAATTTTTCTTAAAACAACTTTTAACAAATCTCGAGGACGAGATTTTTCTTAAGGGGGGTAGTGTTGTGACACCCCAAAATTTTGGCCTTGTTTTATTAAATAATTTTTTTTTGCCAGGAATTAAAACTTTGATTTTTTTTGGACTCCCTTTTGATTTTTTAAACATTTCCTTTCTTATTATCATTGGGTTGTTTCCTATAATGAAAACCTTTCAAATATGTTATTGGACTTGTTTATCCTCTCAAGAAAACTTTTCTTTTATCAGTATAACTAATTACCTAATTAATTTGCTTGATCTTTATTTTCTTGAAAAATGGTTTTTCAAGGTTATATGGCCATAATTGAACTACAACCATTTGATAAATTCACCTAAAATTCCAACCAAAATTTGGAGATGTCATGTGATGTTTTTAAATCACTTTTATACAAAAATATCTTTTATTCATGTAATATTTTGAGCTCTGCATCAATTTTTCTTCTCTGGTCCAGAGTGCAATTTTGCACTACAACCCTTTTAAATATTTCTTTCTGGCCTCCACCAAAATTATGGGATGTTGGTAGTAGCATATGATTCAACTTTATGCAAAAACCCAGTGATGTTATTTGCAAGTTTTGAGTGAATCAACCTCATCTTCATTCTGGTCCAACATGATGGTTTGTACAGCAACCATATCCTTGCTTGCTCTTTGGCCCTTGAGTTTTCTCATGCTTGTAGTGCACCTTGCCAAACCCTTAAGTCCAGGAGAGTGGTCCCATTGGATGACTCTAAGTGCTTGAAATCATGCCCTTTTCTTTCTGTCCAAAACTGAAGTTTTGCAAAACTTGCTCTAACAAGTTTGTGCTTTTCACAAACTAACCTCACCACCCTCTTATGCATCTAAAGAGACCACCATCTGGAGTTTTTGGCCACTCCAAGACCTGCCTAAGTGCCCTTAGCATTTTGTCAAACACCTTATGGGCATGATCAGTTTTGACATGGGTTTATGTTTGCTCTATGAACTTGATCCCCTGACCAAACCAGCCTGTCCAATGGTGTTTCCCTAGCCTATAACCCCGCCCTTTTAACCCTCTTGAGGTTTGGAACCCCCCAGCATGCCATGGCATTTCGTCGAGCACGTTTCGTGCATGCTCTGGGCGCGAGCAGAGCACGCGTTCTGCACGTGCCGTGCCGAGTCGATGCGTCGCGCCCCTGGCCTTGCCCGCTCTGCAGAGCCACGCCACTCGCTCTCCTCCTCACCACGTCACGCCAAGCAGGCCCTGGTGCCCTGCAGCACCGCCGTCAGAGCCGCTTGGCGGCATGCCCGTGGCCGCATCCGCCACCGCCATGGGCAGCACCGCCCAAACCACCACAGCGCACCAGCTCGCCTCTTTCGACAGTGTAGTGGTCGTCGTTAGCCCCTGGAGCTAGCCAGCCACCGCCACGTCGCCCTGCAGCACAGAGAGGCGGTTCACCGCCGTTCTTATCCCCGGCCGCCGCAAACCGACTTGGACGTGCTATAAAGAGAGGTCCCCGAACTCCCCCGAGCATGCAGCCAACCTCACGCCACCCCAATGGCGCTCCCCTAGCTCGCATTCGACCCAGGGAGGTTTTCTTCCCCGTCTCCGGCAACTCCTGTCGCCGCCACCGCCCCGGCCATTCCGGCACCTCTAGTACCTCCCCCTCTCCACTCTCTCCACCAGGAGCCTTCTCTTCCTCCCGCGAACACTTCCCCTTGCTCGATTTTGATCGGGAGCCACCGCAGCCCCAAAAGCACTTTGCTCCCGAGGCCACCTCCGCCGAGAAGCTCGCCGCCGGCAGTTCCCTCCACCCCCGACGACCCTACTACCACCGGGAGGACCGCCTAGGAGTGGCGGATCCATCCCTGCATTCAGATGCCCGCGAAGAACCGCCGTTCGCCAGCGCCGATCGCCGGATGTCCCGCCTCTTCTCGGGCAGAGAAGAGGGGGGAGTGTGGACTAGTCAAACCTGACTAGTGGGCCCCCTGGACCCACTGTCAGTGACTCCCCGCGCGGTCCACGCTGGATAAGTGGAGGCGTAAAACCTGTAGATTTTTGGAGAGAGGAGAAAGCTTTCAAAAATTTTGGAGTGCACCCTACCTTTCCATACCTTGAAGGCAAGCATTCTGAACCCCGGAATAATATTTTTGGTGTGTTAGTTGACACGTTTATAACACCACCTTATATCGGAGAACTTGTTATTTCATGTGATATGATCATTTGCATGAATGCATATTAGTGATTTCCTTGCTGTTGGAAATGAATATACTTGTGATGGTAATCATCCTCATGTGCCTTGCATGCATGCCGGAAAGAAATCCGGGAAAGCCTCTGCCTTGGGTAGGCGTGAGCTTATCGCCGGTCTTCGTCGGGACGGTTATGTCCGGTATGGCATGGTAAGGTATATTGAGTGGTGATTTTGTTGGTTGAAATATATTTGTTATACATGTCATGCAGGGAATTTATAAACCTCCTGAGTCGACCGTAGATCGAGTCTTGTTCCAGTAACCCCCATACTTGTTTTGTACTACCACTTGTCCCTGCCGCAGGTAGGGTACGGTTCAGTAAGTCGTCAACCCCTTTCAAGCACACACCGTACAGAGAGGCCATGGTGGAAGATACCGGTTGTAGCCAGTAGGCAGGCCACCTGGTCCGGGGGCATGGGTGTTTCCGGTTGGGACCGAGAGGGGAGGCCACCCCTTAGAGCGCGCGATATAAATTTGATCCCATGCTACACGAGGTTGTAGCCTCCCCACTTAGAGTTTTGCTTAACAAGTGTCGTGGGTGATTCCAGACACCGATGAGTTAAGCTGGTGTGTGCAAGTTAGGCGTGTTTTCAATTAAAAGGCCGTAGACGGAATTAGTCCCGATGGACTAAAGGAATCCGTTACTCGTGGGTAAAGAGTACACCCTCTGCAGAGATTAAACCTATTCGAATAACCATGTCCATGGTTAAGGATTATAGTCTGGGATGGGTCAAGGGTTGGTCTTAGTGTCGGTCTTCGGAGGAGAGATTGTTAAACCAGAACTTGGACTGTGACTTGTGACTTGTGAAGATTCTGATTATTATTATTATGGACTAACCCATTATATCATCAAGTATCCCTGGGACGGTTCTACCTCCTGGATGTTCATTGTGATTATTTGTTTTATAAGCCTGTTATGTGGTGTCGCTGAGACGCCCGACTATGGCATTTCTTGTTATTTATTTATTTTATAAGCCCTTTATGTGGTGTCGCTAAGACGCCCGACTTTGGCATTTCTTTTAAAGCCCTTTATGTGGTGTCGCTAAGACGCCCGACTGTGGCATTTCTTTTAAAGCCCTTTATGTGGTGTCGCTAAGACGCCCGACTGTGGCATTTCTATTAAAGCCCTTTATGTGGTGTCGCTAAGATGCCCGACTGTGGCATTTCTTTTAAAGCCCTTTATGTGGTGTCGCTAAGACGCCCGACTGTGGCATTTCTTTTAAAGCCCTTTATGTGGTGTCGCTAAGACGCCCGACTGTGGCATTGCTTGTTATTTATTTCATAAATTTTAATACTACTATGTTACTGCATATTCATAAATAACATGCCTGCACGCATCAGAGTTTTATTTATCTTTTGTGACTGGCGTCATGAGCATAAAATATTTTTAGCACATCATTGTTATGTTATACCTGTGTTCATAATGTTTGCGAGTACATCCAAAGTACTCACTGGCTTGTCACTGGCTATTGTCTTGGCCAGATTTCTGCTTGGAGTGGAGCGTTGCAGTGACAGCCCCGGAACCCACGTAATGGTGATAGCAGCCTCGCGAAGATAGGAGTTAACCTGGTCAGCTGTTCCTGTGGGAAATGGAGTCCCCTATACGCTGACGATCCACAAACCGCTTCCGCCATCAACCACCAGAAACCTTTTGTTGTACTCACAGGCCAGAATGGTCTTGTACTATTATGTTGTATTTTGCTTGGAATTTCTGTATCAAGTTGGTGCCTCATCAGCTAACAGTTATCCTGGGGCTGGTGAGTACAACGGCCATTTTCTGGAATTTAAAACCCGGAAAACCGGTCATGACAAGTACAAAAGCGCTACTACTAAAATTCCCACGGCTTAGCCGATAGGCTACACATAGTAGTAGCGATCTACATGGAACCGCGCTACTACTAATGAAAATAAAATTAAATTGAAAGCAAATAAAAAAGAGAAGGAATAGCAGTAGCGCTTGTTAGGAAACGCACAATAGCTACCGTAGCAGCAGCGCACTTCCTGGAACGTGCTATTACTACTTTTAACTTAAATGCGTGTTTCGTTCTTCCCCCACGACCACTTCCCCCAAATCCCTACTCCTCCACTATCGCCGCCCTGCATCGTCGTCGGCCACCGCGCGCGACCCGTCGCTCTCCGCACACCTTTGACGCCACCCCCGCCCCGACCGCGACCTCGATGCCGCCCCCGACCCCGACCTCGACACCCCCCTACATCGCCGCCCTCTGCCGTGCTCCCGCCGCCCCAACCCCGTCCCCAACATCGACGCCGCGTGCCCCTCTCCCTAACTCCACCGGCGCCAGAGGTGAGCACACCCTCCTCCTCCTCCTCCCCTACCTCTGCCTAGCTAGGGTTCTTAGGGTTAAATTTCAGAGTTCATCTAATTAGTTAGAATTCATCAAATTAGGAGCTAATTATGGGAGTAGTTGTTAAGTAGAATTATTTTTAGAGTTCATCGAATTAGTTAGGATTAAATTTTAGAGTTCATCAAATTAGTTAGGGTTAAATTTTAGTAAGTGTTTAATAGAATTAGTAAGAAAATCAATATAACTAGTTGAACTCGTTTATTTTTAGTAAAAACTAGTTTATTTTTAGTAAGTAAATTAATAAACTAGTTGAACTACTTTAGTTGTAATTGAACTAGTTTAGTAAGTAAATTAATAAACTAGTTGAACTAGTTGAATTAATAGAACTAATGTATTTTTAGTAAGATAATTAATATATCTAGTTGAACTACTTTATTTTTAGAAAGAACTAGTTTTTTCTATTTATAGTAAGTTTATATTTAGTAAGAACTAGTTGAACTAATAAAACTAGTTGAACATGTCATATTTGCTCAAATAGGATATGTGGTTGCCCAAGTGGTCGTTCATGTTCAGTTTACACCTCCGAGTGGCCTATATTTTGCCGGATTGTTGATTAATTTCCGTTCCGGCAAATTTCAGGCGCTCGATATGTCCTTTTTTAGCAAAGGTCATGCCGGATTTTTCCGTCAATTCTGGCATGACTTGTGCTAGAATATGTAGGAAATATCGAGTGGCCTGGATTTTCTCGAAAAATAATGATCTAATCTAGGTTTTTTAGTACATATATTTAATTGTACAAGTTTAATCTTTGAATTATGAACGTAGGAAATGTCGTACTCGGACGACAACAGTCACCCGGGGGAGTGCAGATGGTGCCACGACGGTCGAGGTATGTGCGACATGTTCGTTGAGCTGGACGAAGATCAGTGCTTCAGCATTAAGCTCGAGGAGACCTTCGATGTTGAAATGGTACGCAACAACGACAAGTGTTTTTTGTAATTAAGCATGACTTCAACTATTTCAACATCTAATTTTCATATTTTACAATTCAACTAGCTTATCCGATGCCATGCAAGACACCATGTCTTGGAGAGGATGGGTTTTGAAGACCATGAAAATTTTCAAACAAAGAAAATACACCTAAGGACCCATCATGATATTGATTTTGAAGTAAATCTGTACAATTCTCAGAGCGTAACCCATTTTGGTTGCCAAAATTGGGAAGCACTTTGCAAAATGTATGGTTTTATGAGGGTATGATTGTCACCATGGATCTTGGTGATCCTGACATCGAGCAAGACAATATGGACATTTGGGTCCTTGTTGATACGCTTCCAATTCTACCGCAATTTGAGTTTCTCAAACATACTTATTAAATAATTTATATTGTTTATTTCAAAATAGTTGACAGCTTATTTCCATTGACAGCTTATTTTGAATCTTCAAAGAATGTGTAGAAGATGGTAGACAAAACCCACTACACTAATGGCTCCGAATTAACTTATAAGGAGAAAAGACATCTGATTGCTTATTGTACTTATCTTGAGAATTACAATACCTATTATCGAACTCCTCCAAATTATGGTGAATACGTGCCACTAGTGCATGTGTTGAACCACGATAACTTCTATGGAGATACCCTGGTAAGATTTTTTACTATTACAACATCCGTGCACCTTTTGCATACTTCTAAAACTAGTACATCATTGCTAACTACGAAGTTATTACTATGTTTTTCAACAGAAAATCCCGATGGATTGTGTGCCTCATCTGATGTATCAGAATGGTCACCTTGCAGTTCTGAACATACAGCCAGGTCAATCTAAGGAGCTCACCTATGCATATCAGATTTCTAAAACCGGTGAACACATGCTAATCGAAGAATGGAAAAAATGTTTGGACATTCGCAAGGAGGTTCTTGGAAGTAACATTAAGCGAAAGGCAAGAATTGGAGACAGGATAATCTCCATTCTCCATAATGGAGAGTCAGGGGCTATCTTGTTTTTTGCTATTTTACCTTAGAGAATATAGTAGGTCCCAAGAGAATGTAGTAGGTCCTATGAGGTACAATATGTTTATTATGTGATACAATGTGTTAGAGTTGATGATGAGGAGTACTTGTGATTACGACTAGTGACCAATTTGCTATGTGATGTCTCATTGATGAAAACGATGATCTTGAGGAGGTGTTATATGACAATGATGTATTATGATGATAAGTTGTTAATGATATGATGATGATGATGATGATGATATTTATTATATCATTGGGTGAAAGAACCGCGGATTAGTTTCAAGTGGATGTCCATCCACTTGAAACTAGTCCACGGTTCTTTCACCCCGTGATGTAATACCTCATTATGATGTAAAAACAATTTCTAAATTCCTGTTGTACGAAAACTTGTGTAAAGGTGTACGAATACAACATGAAATAAAAAAGAAATAAAATACGAAATAACAGTGGCAGCGCGGGTAGGGAGAAGTGATACTACAAATTACCAGTAGCGCTCCTCCGGGAAGTCGCTACTACTAAGTCGATTTAGCAGTAGCGTGGTCGGAGGCATGCTACTTCTATACGTTAGCTGTAGCGCCTTATCAATAGCGCATCGCCCAACGCTACTGATAGGCCTAAAACCCGCGCTGCTGCTAGGCTTTTCTCTAGTAGTGAGTTGTCTTTTATTCGTTTGATTCCGTCCGTAGCCGGACTTTGTGTTCATCCTGAATGATTGTATAACTTGATGATATTGTGTGACATTGTGGCGATTGTAAGCCAAAGCTTGTATTCTATCTATTCAGTACATGAGATGAGCAAAGATACAACCACTCTTGCGACCATACCAATATCCGCTTATACCCCAAGTCGTGCCTCGACACGTATATAGGATAGTCGCATATTGGGCATTACAAGTTGGTAATCAGAGCCATCCCGACTTAGGAGCCCTTGCTTGATCGAACCGCTGACGTTATTGAGTCTAGAACAAAACTATTTCGAGTCTTAGGAATATATATATATATATATATATATATATCGGAGAGTACAATTCTTTTTTACTCCTCAAACCCCCTTTGTCGCTCTGGTGAGGACTCCTGATGTAGATGTTTTGACTTCCCTCTCCTGTTTTTCACTAAATTTTTTTCCATCACGCGGGTATCTTGGGATCATTCCGATATTGTTGTGATGAGAACATTGTTCTTCGTGCCTTCTAACATTTTGGGGTTGTGGCAGTGTCCCGGGGAGTTGAGCTCCGAGGTGTTCTCATCACAATTTTATCGTTGCAGTTCCTGTATACCTGAGCTCGCTGACATTGAAAATATTTTCTATGTAGTTAGTGGTGAGATTACCACAACGCCACCCAGTACTGGGGAGGGAGTTCGGAAGTATTGCCACAACTATATAGCGGATGCTTTTCGTAGGTCGAGGTACACGATTTTCGGACATTTCATGGTTATGTGTTGACGGATGGATACAGTGGGGCGTAGGGCTTGTTAGTTGTGTGATATATATTGTGCCTCCCTGTATCCCCAACACCAGATTGCATAACCAGAAAGTTTCAGGAGTTAATAGGTGGGAATTCAAGTAGCTCTTAGTTATCCTTCTGACAGATAATTGGTATGGGATTGGGGGATCCTTACAATTTATTTGTTCCAGTCGTACCTTGTTGTTTCATTCATCAACCTTTGTCTAAGTGGCTTCTCACCCTAATGGTCGTGTAATGTCAACTTTGGAATGCATTCGTTCAATCTCTATTCAGATGCTTATTGTGAATACTTCTTTGCACATGTCTATTCATTGATTTAACTTGTCTATCATGGTTCTAACGGATTCCACCTTCTTCAGGATGGCTCCCCTAACACGTCTCCATCTGGAACGTACCGATGGAGAGCAGTTCAACGCTCCGCCACCTCCTCTTCCTCCATAGGCATGGCAAGCTTTAATGGCGGCCACCAACGCCAACACTTAGATGCTGATTCAGCTCATGCAAGAGCAGAATCAAGGCCAAGGCAACAACAATCAGCCTCAGTTTCCTACCCTCTACCAATTTCTTGCAAATCAGCCAAAGTCTTTCAGCGCTTGAGCTGAGGCCATGGATGCTGATGATTGGCTCGTGGACATCAACAAGCATTTTGAATGCAGTAATGTCAGGCCTAAGGACTACATCAAGTTTGCTTCTTTTCAGCTCAAGGACCAAGCAGCAGATTGGTATGAGCAGTACAAAGACACTAGAGGGGGTCGAGTGATTACCTGGACTGACTTCTGTCGGGGCTTTCGAGATCATCACATTCCAACAAGTGTTGTCGAGAGCAAGCATGAGGAATTCTGCAATCTCAAGCAAGGAAGCATGTCCGTGTATCAATATAACATCAAGTTTTAGAATCTTGCTCGCTTAGCAAGGCAAGACATTCCTGATGAAAAGAGCATGATCTATCACTTCAGGGGTGGCCACAGAGAGGATCTGCAGTTAGCTCTCATTCTTGTTGAGCCAACTCAGTTCGATCAGTTCTATAACATGGCGCTCAAGAAAGAAGCTGCTCAGCTCAGGTGCAAAGCTTCCAAAAAGAGACTCCGGGATGCAGTCCGGTCTTCCTCTTCCTCTCAACTAGTAGCGAAGCAATAGAAGTTCCGGCTTCCTCTACCTCCTCCGTTACGTCAGCCCTACCAGCAGAAGCACTCAGGTGGTCATGGATCTTCCCACCCACCCAACCCAAGCTATCACAACAAGTCTCAACCTCAGGCTCCAAGGGTAGGTGGTCCTCCTCCTCCACCTTTCTGTCCACTTGCAGAGGTAACTTGTCACAAGTTTTGTTTGAAAGGGCATTACTCTGACAAGTGAACCTAGAGGCGCCTTCCGCCTCCTCCTCCTATGAGGTCTTCAAGCAATGCAGTGGTTAGACACAGTTCCAAGACGGCGATAGTTAACATGGTCAATGCAGCTCAAGCAGAGGATTCTTCATACATGATAATGGGTACTCTTCTAGTAAACTCTATTCCTACTAAAGTGTTATTCAATTCTGGTGCATCGCATTCTTTCATATCAAAGCCATTTGTTTAGCATGAATTATTCCTGGATCGGTTGCCTAGACCTTTGACAATTGCTTCCCCGAGTCTTATGATGATTTCTCGTTTAATGGTTCCGGATGTCAGCATCAAGATGGGCAATTATTCCTTCTTGGCCTCCCCAATTGTTCTTGGGAATTCCGATTTTGATCTCATTCTTGGCATGGATTGGTTGTAACACCCTCGATGCAGCTATAGCTCCTACGTGTCGAGGCACGACTTAGAGGCATAACCGCATTGAAAGCAATGTCGCAAGTTAGGCAATCTTCACAACATCCCATGTAATATATAGATAATAAAAGGGGAGATACATAGTTGGCTTACACTCGCCACGTCAATCAAAGTACATAAATAGCATTACAACATTCAAACACTCATGGCCCGACTACGGCGCCAAAATAAAAGATAAACCCAACATGCGACACGGTCCCGATCGCCCCAACTGGGCACCACTACTGATCATCAGGGAAAGACACATAGTAATGGCGTGAGTCCTCGTCGAACTCCCACTTGAGCTCAAGCATGTCATCTGGAACGGAGTGATCATGCCCTTCATCTGGTTTGGAAGTAATTTGTGAGCCACAGGGACTCAGCAATCTCGCACCCTTGCGATCAAGACTATTTAAGCTTATAGGTAAGGCAAGGTAAATATGTGGAGCTGCAGCAAGCGACTAGCATATATGGTGGCTAACCTGTTCGCAAAAGAGAGCGAGAAGAGAAGGCAACGCGCGAACGAATAACTAGAGAGCAAACTGCAGCAAGCATTACTCCAACACCGTGTTCACTTCCCGGACTCTGCCGAGAAGAGACCATCATGGTAACTCACACCGTTGATTCATTTTAATTAAGTTAAGGTTCAAGTTATCTACAACCGGACATTAACAAATTCCCATCTGCCCATAACCGTGGGCACGACTTTCAAAAGTTCAAATCCCTGCAGGGGAGTCCCAACTTAGCCCATGACAAGCTCTCATGGTCAACGAAGGAATAGACCTTCTCCCGAGACATTCCGATCAGACTCGGTATCCCGGTTCTACAAGACACTTCGACAAGTTAAAACAAATCCAGCAACACCACCCAGATGTGCTGACAAATCCCGATAGGAGCTGCACATATCTCGTTCTCAGGGCACACCGGATGAGCAAGACATCGGGTAGGCCAGCCCAGAGTTGCCCCTGATAGCCCCAGACATCGCTCGGTTGGACCAACACTCAGAGGAGCACTGGCCCGAGGGGGTTTAAATAAGATAACCCTCGGGCTCCGGAAACCGAAGGGAAAAGAGGCTAGGTGGCAAACGGTAAAACCAAGCTTGGTCATTGCTGGAAAAGGCTTTAATCAAGGCGAACTATCAAGGGGTTCCCATTATAACCCAACCACGTAAGGAACACAAAATCCGGGAACATAACACCGATATGACAGAAACTAGCGCGACAAGAGTGGAACAAAACACTAGGCGAGAGGCCGAGCCTTCCACCCTTTACCAAGTATATAGATGCATTAAGATAACAAGATAATATAGTGTTATCCCAACAAGTAAATAATGTTCCAACAAGGAACGGTCTCCAATCTTCACCTGCAACTAGCATCGCTATAGGAGGGGCTGAGCAAAGCGGTAACATAGCCAATCAACGGTTTGCTAGGACATGGTGGGTTAGAGGTTGACATGGCAATTTGGGAGGCATGATAACCAAGTGGTAGGCATCGTAGCATAGGCATAGAAAAAGAGCGAGCATCTAGCAAAGCAAAGATAGTAGTGATTTCGAGGGTATGATCATCTTGCCTGCAAAGTTTTTAGAGTTGACTAGATCCTCGAAAGCAAACTTAACGGGCTCCTCGTTAGCGAACTCGTCTCCCGGCTCTACCCAAACAACACAAACAAGCAAACGGAACTCAATCAACCACGTGCAAAGCTCAAACAACATGATGCAAACATGGTATGCTATGCGGGATGCGATATATGATGCATATGCAAGATTTGACAAGGAATGAAGGAACCTGGCCTCAACTTGGAAATCCAAGTGTGCCACTGGAAATGTGAGGTGAAATCGCTTGAAAATGATAAAGAACGCCGGAATCGGAGTTACGGTTTGGAAATGGCAAGCAATTCAAATATGGCACCGGTCTGCGATATACAACACGTAGCCATCTAAATGCAACAACATGAACATGCTACAGCACTCAAACATGACAACAAAATACATGGCAGGGATCCATACAAGATGCTTAACAAAAGATGAACACTGAGATACGGCCAATTCATCCATTAATAGGTTCAAACAAGCATGGCAAAAATGCATTTGGCAAACCGATTTCAAACATAGTGAAATTAACACTTGTCTGGAATTTCAGATCAGGTAGCACACTTTGGAGCATGAAAACTATATGCTACAGGACCTGAACATGGCAAGGTAAAGCATGGCATGGAGATACTCAAAGATCTTAACAAAAGTCCCTTAGTGACCGTGAGCCAAAAGGGATCAGAAAAATACATTTGCAAGCATGAGAACATGGCAAAAACATAATCAGATCACAGGCTTAGTGAAAAACAGGAGCATGCAAATCAGATATCAAGTAGGCATGTTTACAAGCTCGATGCACTCACTACAGAGCAAGTCATGACAATCTAAGCATACACCCATCAAGAATACACATTATAAAAGCTAGAAATGGCAAGAACAATAACATAGCATGCACGGATCAACTACAATATCCTCGGCAAAATCGCTAACAAGTAGACAATCTGCCCAAATTCACGAAATGACAAAAGTAGAGCTCGATTGACTCAAGCTAGGTTGCTCCATAATTGCAAACAAAGGCATGGATGGATAGATCACTACAAGATTAACAAAACATCCTTACTGATCATCCTCAAAAGAGGCACAGATCACTAGGAAACAACATGAACATATGGCATATTGAGATAAACAGGTCAAGGACTTGGTGGAAATGCCAAGTCCCTGAAATCAGCATTAACGAATGCACCACTTTGCAAGCTTGTTCTAGTCACCACACACATCACAAAAATACATGTGTTGCACCTCTGGAAAGATGACAAACCATATAACAAAACACATTTAGTGCTCAGCGGCATATCATGCACACATTAATCATGGCAAAAATGACAAATATCTAATTGGAGCAGCAGATCTGACAATTATCTCAAATAGCATTCTCCCAACAGCATTTCGGGCATCAAGATCAACTCAAATGAAAATGATGCAATGAGATGAAATGATGTGCTCTCTGAGGCGAACATTTTGATATGCTATATGCCCAAAACGGAGCTATGGATGCGGAGATACAGCAAGATGAAAATAGCAAAATGATTAAGGTTTCGGGCAAAAAGTCAACCGAGGCAAAATTGATCTGGATCTGGATGGAGCATGCAAAATGAGGTTCGCCGGGGTCGGTGCCGGAGCGTCGCCGGACTTGAAGGAGGCACGCCGGCCGGACTTGCCGGTCTTGGGGGGCGGCGCGGACGACGAGGGGGCGGCGGACGATGGCCTGGCGGCGAGGCGCGCGGGCGGGGCGGCGCGCCGGAGCGACGGAGGTGCAGCGGCTCGGCGCCGGAACTGGGGAAGAGGCGGAGCGGCGGGGCGCGCTGGGGCGGCCCGGTCAGATGGAGGAGAGGGCCGGCCCCGGGCCCTCGCGGGCCGACGGCGGCGGGCGGCGAAGTGGGCACGGGGGCGCCATGTGGCGAGCGGCTATTGGCGCGGGCCGGCGGACGGACGTGTCCGGCTTGACTTCGGACATGTCCGGCAGCTGTGGAGGATGGATCTAGGGTTAGGGGGAGAGTGGAACCGCGAATTTCGGAGGGGGTGTATATATAGGCATAGAGGGAGCTAGGAGAGTCCAAATGAGGTGCGGTTTTCGGCCACGCAATCGTGATCGAACGCTCTAGGTGCTGGAGAGGGTTTTGGTGGGTTTTGGGCCAACTTGGAGGGGTGTTGGGCTACAACACACATGAGGCCTTTTCGGTCCCTCGGTTAACCGTTGGAGTATCAAACAAAGACCAAATGGTACAAAACTTGACAGGCGGTCTACCGGTAGTAAACCAAGGCCGCTTGGCAAGTCTCGGTCCAATCCAGAAATGTTTAATCCCCACACGAAAGAAAGGTAGAAATGACCACCGGATTAGAACGAAGCGCCGGAATGCAAAACGGACAACGGGGAAAAGGCTCGAATGCATGAGACGAACACGTATGCAAATGCAATGCACATGAGAGATGATATGAGATGCATGACAATGATAACAACACACGGAGACAAAAAAACCCGAACCCGAGAAAATAAGATAGCTTAACGCCGGAAACGGCAAGAGTTGGAGTACATATTGGGTAAATCATATTCGGGGTGTTACAACACTCCACTACTACGAAAGGATCTCGTCCCGAGATCTAGGACTGAAAGAACGCCGGGTATTCAGAACGGAGGTGATCCTCGCGTTCCCAGGTAGCTTCACGGTCGGAATGGTGTGACCACTTGACTTTGAGGAATTTGATTGACTTGTTGCGAGTCTAGCGTTCAGTCTCTTCAAGAATAGCAACGGGGTGCTCACGATAAGAGAGATCTTGTTGGAGCTGAATGTCCTCGAAGTTGACGGTGCGGTCGGGAGTCTTGAAGCACTTGTGGAGCTGAGAAACATGGAACGCGTCATGCACATTTGCAAAGTTTGAAGGAAGCTCGAGTTGATAGGCGAGATCGCCTCTCTTGTTGACGATCTTGAAAGGTCCCACGTATCTAGGGGCAAGCTTCCCTTTGATACCAAAGCGAAGAGTATCTTTCATAGGAGAGACGCGGAGGTAAACATGATCTCCGATCTCAAAGGCCAAATCACGGTGCTTACTATCATAGTAGCTCTTCTGGCGGGATTGGGCTGCTTTGAGGTTATCTCGAATGACTTTGCACATTTCCTCTGCCTCTGTGATTAAGTCATTACCGAGAAACTGACGTTCACCGGTTTTAGACCAGTTGAGAGGGGTACGGCACTTCCTGCCATACAGAATTTCAAATGGGGGCTTGCCCGAACTTGCTTGAAAACTGTTGTTGTTGGAGAATTCAGCATATGGAAGACAATCCTCCCACTTCATGCTGAAGGAGATCACACAAGCCCTGAGCATATCTTCAAGAATCTGATTAACACGCTCGACTTGACCGCTAGTTGAGGATGGAAAGCTGTGCTGAAGCGAATGTTGGTGCCCATGGCCTTTTGAAAAGAATACCAAAACTTGGAGGTAAAGATGCTGCCACGGTCTGAAGAGATCACCTGTGGAATACCGTGCAGAGAGACAATTCGAGAGGTATAGAGCTCCGCCAATTGAGCTGCAGTGATTGACTCTTTGATAGGTAGAAAGTGAGCCACTTTAGTGAGTTTGTCGATGACAACGAATATAGCATCATTGCCACGTTTGGACTTTGGAAACGCAGTCACGAACTCCATCTCAATGTGGTCGAACTTCCATTCTGGAATGGCAAGAGGTTGGAGGAGACCAGCTGGCCTTTGGTGTTCTGCCTTCACTCTTCTGCAGACATCACACTCATTCACAAACTGAGCAATCTCGCGCTTCATTCGAGTCCACCAATAAGCCTGCTTGAGGTCCTGATACATCTTCGTGCTCCCAGGGTGGATGGAGAGGAGAGAATTGTGAGCCTCGTTCATAATCACTTTACAAAGGTCACCTTTGGGCACAACAATACGATCCTCGAAGAAGAGAGTATCCTTGTCATCATGGCGGTAGCACTTGTACTTGGGTTGACTCTTGGCAATCCCAATCTTCACCTTTTTCACCATAGCATCAAGAAGCTGGGCTTGGCGAATCTGGTCTTCCAAGGTTGGAGAGACTTGAAGGTTGGCGAGGAAACCTTGAGGAACAACTTGCAGATTAAGTTTGCGGAAAGCTTCACAAAGCTCAGGTTGATAAGGCTTGAGAATCAGACTATTGCAATAAGCCTTCCTGCTCAATGCGTCAGCAATCACATTGGCCTTACCTGGAGTATACTCGATACTCGGATTATACTCTTGAATCATTTCGACCCATCGAGTATGCCTGAGGTTGAGATTAGGCTGAGTGAAGATGTACTTGAGACTCTTGTGGTCAGTGAAGATGTCCACTTTTCTTCCCAATAAGAGATGTCTCCAAGTCAAAAGAGCATGCACGACTGCTGCCAACTCAAGGTCATGAGTGGGGTAGTTCTTCTCATTGGGATTCAACTGGCGAGAGGTATAAGCCACAACTTTCTTCTCTTGCATCAATACTGCGCCAAGACCTTGGAGAGAGGCATCGCAAAAGACCTCGTACGGTTTGGATTCATCAGGAGGAGTCAGAACTGGAGCAGTGACCAATTTCTCTTTCAAAGTTTTGAAAGCAATGTCTCACTCCGGAGACCAAACATACTTGACGTGCTTCTGGAGAAGATTTGCGAGAGGCTTCGCGATCTTAGAAAAGTTTTCAACGAATCTTCGGCAATAGCTTGCGAGACCGAGGAAGCTACGGAGTTGCTTCACATTCTGAGGTGGTTCCCAATTCACAATTGCAGACACCTTCTCAGGATTCACCGCAATGCCCTTGGCAGAGATGATATGACCAAGATAAAGAACCTCATCGAGCCAAAATTCGCACTTGGAGAACTTGGCGTAGAACTGGTGTTCCCTGAGCTTATCGAGTACCAAATGCAAGTGCTTGGCATGATCTTCCTTGTTCTTCGAAAAGACCAGAATGTCATCGAGATAGACCAAAACGAAGTCATTGGTGTAGGTGTTGAAGATGAAGTTCATCATGCGAGAGAAAGTCGGAGGAGCATTGACGAGGCCAAAAGACATGACAGTGTATTCATATGAACCAAACTTGTCCTGAAAGCCGTCTTGGGAATATCTTGCTCACAGATTCGAATCTGATAATAACCTATACGGAGATCAAGCTTGGAGAATACTTGGGCACCTTTGAGTTGTTCGAACAGCTCGTTGATGTTGGGAAGTGGGTCTTTGTTCTTGATGGTCTTCTTGTTCAATGGACGGTAATCAACACAAAGTCGGTCCGTTCCATCCTTCTTCTTCACAAAAAGAACACCACAACCCCACGGAGAAGAACTAGGTCGGATGAGACCCATTCGGTCTTGAACATCGAGTTGCTTCTTTAGCTCCTTCAACTCTTCAGGTCCGATCTTGTAAGGACGCTTGCACACAAGTTCCGTGCCAGGCTCAAGATCGATGACGAATTCAACTGGCCGGTGCGGAGGCATTCCTGGAAGCTCTTCTGGAAAGACGTCTTGATATTCGCAAACAACTGGGATTTGCGAGATAGCATCCAGTTCACCCTTCTCATTGAGAGAGAACAGACAGATGGTATCATCACGAGCGGCAAAGACAATTACATCCTCAGACGAATGAGTCAATTGAATCTGCCCGGCGGCACAATCAAGATGCACCTTGTGCTTAGAAAGCCAATCCATTCCGAGAATAAGATCAATATCCGAGTAACCAAGAACCATTGGAGAAGAAAGAAACTTGTAATCGCCCAATGTGATAGTAACATCCGGAGCCAACATTTTTGGTGTTCATGAACAAACCCGGAGAAGAAACCGCTATCGGCTTAGGCAATTCAATAGTATGCACATCATGCATGGATGCAAAAGGCTTCGATAAAAAAGATAAAGATGCACCAGTGTCAAAAAGAACTCTTGCGGGAATGTCATTAATAGGAAGGTTACCCATAATCACATCTGGCGAGTCCTCTGCCTGAGATGCATTCAGCAAGTTGACCTTGGCGGACTTGGTGTTATGCTTAACCATAGTTGTACTTGCCGATATCACAGGAGGAGGAGGAGGGAGACGCCTCTGGTTGAAGCACTTGTTGGCATAGTGACCCTTCTGTTGGCACTTGTTGCACGTGACCTCTGAAAGAAGACAGTGATACGGAGCACTCGATCTTGGAGCTTGAGACGAAGTCTTGTTCTGAAAGCCAGGGTTGGGTGGGTGGGAAGATCCACTGCCACCTTTGCTCTTCTGATACGGCTAATGGAACAGAGGAGGAGGAAGCCAATACTTCTACTGCTTGGCCACTTGAGTAGAGGAAGAAGGAGTAGCATCTCTAACTCGCTTCTTGGAAGCATCAAACCTTAGTTGAGTAGCCTCTTGCTTTAATGCCATGTTGTAGAACTTGTCGTACCTCAAGGGCTCAAAGAGAACAAGAGCTAGCTGGATTTCTTCTCTGAGACCACCCCTGAACTGGTATATCATGCTCTTCTCGTCCGGGACGTCCTGCTTAGCAAAGCGGGCGAGCTTCTGAAACAACTTGTTGTAGTCATAGATAGACAAAGAGCCTTGCTTCAGGTTGCGGAATTCCTCATGCTTGCTTTCAACCACGCTCTGAGGAATATGATGAGCTTTGAAGTCTTGACGGAATTCATCCCAGGTAATCACACGGCCTCCTCTGTAATCCTTGTACTACTGGAACCATTCTGCAGCTTGGTCTTTGAGTTGGAAGGAAGCGAACTTGACAAAGTCCTCAGGCCTGACATTACTGCACTCGAAATGCTTGCACAGATCCACGAGCCAATCGTCAGCATCAGTTGCCTCAACACAATTGCTGAAAGTCTTTGGCCCGTTAGCAAGGAACTGGTTGAGTGTAGCAAAGTGATTCTGCTTGTTGCCTTGGTTGCCTTGGTTCGCTTGATTGCGCTCTTGAAGAATTTGCATGATCAACTGTGTGTTTGCATTGGTTGCGGCCATCACAGCTTGCCATGCCTCTGGAGGAGGGGGAGGTGGTGGCGGATCCTGATTCTGATTCTAATTTTGATTGCTACTCTTAGCGGGAGCCATCCTGAAGAGGGTGACCACCGTTAGCACATTGACAGATAAAATGAAGCTGAATCCAACGGGTTGAAATTGCAACATAAAGTCTTCACATCCGAACATAAGAACAAATGCATTCCACTTGAAATGGTCACATATCCATAAATTGAGAAGCCACTTAGAATTTAGGTAGAGGAATAAATCAACAAGGTACGGATCAAGAATGAATACTCAGTAAGAGATCCCAATCTCAAACCAAATATCTGTGAAAGAAGAACTAGAGCTACAAGAATTCCCACCTTTGAAAATCCCGAACCTTTCCGGTTATGCAATCAGGTGTTGGGGATACAGGGGAAGCATAATATCTCACCCAAATCTAGCAAATCCTACATCCAGTTGTATCCATCCTTCAACACATAACCGAGAAAAACTTAGGAAACCATCTACCTCAACCTTCGAAAAATATCCGTTATACAAGTTATGGCAATACTCCCGAACTCTCGCCCAGTACTGGGTGGCGTCGAGGTTATCTCACCAACGAACTGCATAAAAGAGATTTTCGATGTCGGCGTACTAAAGTCAGGTATTCCAGGACTGCAACTATAAAATTGTGACGACAACACCTCGGAGCTCAACTCCCCGGGACACTGCCACAACCCCTAAAGACAGGAGGCACCAAGAACAATCTTCTCGTCACAAAACCATCGGAATGATTCCAAGATACCCGCGTGATCCTAAAATTTGGTTTAGTGAAATTTGACAAGAGAAAAGTCAAAACTCTACGTCAGGATGCCTTACCAGAGCGATTAGGAGACTAGGGAGTAAAAAGAATTCCTAAACTCTCTGATATATAATTCCTAAATGACTCAAAACAATTTTTCTAGACTCAACAACGGCTGCTAAAAACGATTAAGCAATGGGGGCTCCTAAGGTCGGGGAAGGCTCTGATTACCAACTTGTAACACCCTCGATGCGGCTATAGCTCCTACGTGTCGAGGCACGACTTAGAGGCATAACCGCATTGAAAGCAATGTCGCAAGTTAGGCAATCTTCACAACATCCCATGTAATATATAGATAATAAAAGGGGAGATACATAGTTGGCTTACACTCGCCACGTCAATCAAAGTACATAAATAGCATTACAACATTCAAACACTCATGGCCCGACTACGGCGCCAAAATAAAAGATAAACCCAACATGCGACACGGTCCCGATCGCCCCAACTGGGCACCACTACTGATCATCAGGGAAAGACACATAGTAATGGCGTGAGTCCTCGTCGAACTCCCACTTGAGCTCAAGCGCGTCATCTGGAACGGAGTCATCAGGCCATGCATCTGGTTTGGAAGTAATCTGTGAGCCACAGGGACTCAGCAATCTCGCACCCTCGCGATCAAGACTATTTAAGCTTATAGGTAAGGCAAGGTAAATATGTGGAGCTGCAGCAAGCGACTAGCATATATGGTGGCTAACCTGTTCACAAAAGAGAGCGAGAAGAGAAGGCAAAGTGCGAACGAATAACTAGAGAGCAACCTACGGCAAGCATTACTCCAACACCGTGTTCACTTCCCGGACTCTGCCGAGAAGAGACCATCACGGTAGCTCACACAGTTGATTCATTTTAATTAAGTTAAGGTTCAAGTTATCTACAACCGGACATTAACAAATTCCCATCTGCCCATAACCGTGGGCACGACTTTCGAAAGTTCAAATCCCTGCAGGGAAGTCCCAACTTAGCCCATGATAAGCTCTCACGGTCAATGAAGGAATAAACCTTCTCCCGAGACATTCCGATCAGACTCGGTATCCCGGTTCTAGAAGACACTTCGACAAGTTAAAACAAATCCAGCAACACCACCCAGATGTGCCGACAAATCCCAATAGGAGATGCACATATCTCGTTCTTAGGGCACACCAGATGAGCAAGACGTCGGGTAGGCCAGCCCAGAGTTACCCCTGGTAGCCCCGGACATCGCTCGGTTGGGCCAACACTCAGAGGAGCACTGGCCCGGGGGGGTTAAATAAGATGTCCCTCGGGCTCCGAAAACCCAAGGGAAAAGATGCTAGGTGGCAAATGGTAAAACCAAGGTTGGGTGAGGGTGTCCTGGATTAGGGGGTGTTCGGGTAGCCGGACTATACCTTCAGCTGGACTCCTGGACTATGACGATACAAGGTTGAAGACTTCGTCCCGTGTCCGGATGGGACTTTCCTTGGCGTGGAAGGCAAGCTTGGTGATGCGGATATTCAAGATCTCCTACCATTGTAACCGACTCTATGTAACCCTAACCCTATCCGGTGTCTATATAAACCGAAGGGTTGTAGTCCGTAGGCAATCAACTCCATATACAACAATCATACCATAGGCTAGCTTCTAGGGTTTAGCCTCCTTGATCTCGTGGTAGATCTACTCTTGTACTACCCATATCATCAATATTAATCAAGCAAGAGTAGGGTATTACCTCCATCGAGAGGGCCCGAACCTGGGTAAAAACATCATGTCCCTTGTCTCCTGTTACCATTCGGCCTTGACGCACAGTTCGGGACCCCCTACCCGAGATCCGCCGGTTTTGACAACGACATTGGGCATTGCTGGAAAAGGCTTTAATCAAGGCGAACTATCAAGGGGTTCCCATTATAACCCAACCGCGCAAGGAACGCAAAATCCGGGAACCTAACACCGATATGACGGAAACTAGGGCGGCAAGAGTGGAACAAAACACTAGGCGAGAGGCCAAGCCTTCCACCCTTTACCAACTATATAGATGCATTAAGATAACAAGATAATATAATGTTATCCCAACAAGTAAATAATGTTCCAACAAGGAACGGTCTCCAATCTTCACCTGCAACTAGCAACGCTATAAGAGGGGCTGAGCAAAGCGGTAACATAGCCAATCAACGGTTTGCTAGGACATGGTTGGTTAGAGGTTGACATGGCAATTTGGGAGGCATGATAAGCAAGTGGTAGGCATCGTAGCATAGGCATAGCAAAAGAGCGAGCATCTAGCAAAGAAAAGATAGTAGTGATTTCGAGGGTATGATCATCTTGCCTGCAAAGTTGTCAGAGTTGACTGGATCCTCAAAAGCAAACTCAACGGGCTCCTCGTTAGCGAACTCGTCTCCCGGATCTACCCAAACAATACAAACAAGCAAATGGAACTCAATCAACCACGTGCAAAGCTCAAACAACATGATGCAAACATGGTATGCTATGCGGGATGCGATATGTGATGCATATGCAAGATTTGACAAGGAATGAAGGAACCTGGCCTCAACTTGTAAATCCAAGTGTTCCACTGGAAAGGTGAGGTGAAATCTCTTGAAAATGATATAAAGAACGCCGGAATCGGAGTTACGGTTTGGAAATGGCAAGCAATTCAAATATCGCACCGGTCTGCGATATACATCACGTAGCCATCTAAATGCAACAAGATGAACATGCTACAGCACTCAAACATGACAACAAAATAAATGGCAGGGATCCATACACGATGCTTAACAAAAGATGAACACTGAGCTACGGCCAATTCGTCCATTAATAGGTTCAACAAGCATGGCAAAAATGCATTTGGCAAACAGATTTCAGACTTAGTGAAATTAACACTTGTCTGGAATTTCAGATCAGGTAGCACACTTTGGAGCATGAAAACTATATGCTACAAGACCTGAACATGGCAAGGTAAAGCATGGCATGGAGCTACTCAAAGAGCTTAACAAAAGTCCCTTAGTGACCTTGAGCCAAAAGGGATGAGAAAGTACATTTGCAAACATGAGAACATGGCAAAAACATAATCAGATCACCGACTTAGTGAAAAACTGGAGCATGCAAATCAGATATCAAGTAGGCATGTTTACAAGCTCGATGCACTCACTACAGAGCAAGTCATGACAATTTAAGAATACACCCATCAAGAATACACATTATACAAGCTAGACATGGCAAGAACAATAACATAGCATGCACGGATCAACTACAACATCCTCGGCAAAATCGCTAACAAGTAGACAATCTGCCCAGATTCACGAAATGACAAAAGTAGAGCTTGATTGACTCAAGCTAGGGTGCTCCATAATTGCAAACAAAGGCATGGATGGATAGAGCACTACAAGATTAACAAAACATCCTTACTGATCATCCTCAAAAGAGGCACGGATCACTAGGAAACAACATGAACATATGGCATATTGAGATAAACAGGTCAAGGACTTAGTGGAAATGCTAAGTCCCTAAAATCAGCATTAACGAATGCACCACTTTGCAAGCTTGTTCTAGTCACCACACACATCACAAAAATACATGGGTTGCACCTTTGGAAAGATGACAAAGCATATAACAAAACACATGTAGAGCTCAGCGGAATATCATGCACACATTAATCATGGCAAAAATGACAAATACCTAATTGGAGCAGCAGATCTGACAATTATCTCAAATAGCATTCTCCCAACAGCATTTCGGGCATCAAGATGAACTCAAATGAAAATGATGCAGTGAGATGAAATGATGTGCTCTCTGAGACGAACATTTTGATATGCAATATGCCCAAAACGGAGCTACGGGTGCGGAGATACAACAAGATGAAAATAGCAAAATGACTAGGGTTTTGGGCAAAAAGTCAACCGAGGCAAAATGGATCTGGATCTGGATCTCGCCGGAGCACGCAAAATGAGGTTCGCCGGGGTCGGTGCCGGAGTGTTGCTGGACTTGAAGGAGGCACGCCAGCCGGACTTGCCGGTCTTGGGGGGCGGCGCGGACGACGAGGGGGCGGCGGACGAGGGCCGGGCGGCGAGGCGCGCGGACGGGCCGGCGCGCCGGAGCGGCGGAGGTGCGGCGGCTCGGCGCCAGAACTGGGGAAGAGGTGGCACGGCGGGGCGCGCTGGCGCGGCCCGGTCGGATGGAGGAGAGGGCCGGCCCCGGGCCCTCGCGGGCTGGCGGCGGCGGGCGGCGAAGTGGGCACGGGGGTGCCACGTGGCGAGCGGCTATTGGCGCGGGCTGGCGGACGGACGTGTCTGGCTAGACTTCGGACATGTCCGGCGGCTGTGGAGGATGGATCTAGGGTTAGGGGGAGAGTGGAACCGCGAATTTCGGAGGGGGTGTATATATAGGCATAGAGGGAGCTAGGAGAGTCCAAATGAGGTGCGGTTTTTGGCCACGCGATCGTGATCGAACGCTCTAGATGATGGTGAGGGTTTTGGTGGGTTTTGGGCCAACTTGGAGGGGTGTTGGGCTGCAACACACACGAGGCCTTTTCGGTCCCTCGGTTAACCGTTGGAGTATCAAACGAAGTCCAAATGCTACGAAACTTGACAGGCGGTCTACTGGTAGTAAACCAAGGCCGCTTGGCAAGTCTCGGTCCAATCCGGAAATGTTTAATCCCCACACATGAAAGAAAGGTAGAAATGACCACCGGAGGAGAACGAAGCGCCGGAATGCAAAACAAACAACGGGGAAAAGGCTCGAATGCATGAGACGAACACATATGAAAATGCAATGCACATGATGACATGATATGAGATGCATGACAATGATAACAACACAAGGAGACAAAAAAACCGAACCCGAGAAAATAAGATAACTTAACACCGGAAACGGCAAGAGTTGGAGTACATATTGGGTAAATCATATCCGGGGTGTTACATTGGCTTTCTAAGCACCAGGCTTGTCTTGATTGTGCTACAAAGGAAGTCTAATTGACACATCCTTCTAAAGAGGTGATTATCTTCGCCGCTCGAGATAACACCATTCGGTTGTTCTCTCTCAATGAGAAAGGCGAGATTGACGCTATTTCTCAGATTCCAGTTGTTTGTGAGTATCAAGATGTCATTCCTGAAGAGCTTCTGGGTGTGCCTCCTCACCGGCTAGTCGAGTTCGTTATTGATCTTGATCCCGGTACAGAACCCATTTGCAAGCGCCCATACAAGCTTGGGCCAAAAAAGCTGAAGGAATTGAAGAAATAGCTCGATGAACATGAATGTCTGGGTCTGATCAGACCAAGTTCATCTTCTTGGGGTTGTGGTGTTCTATTTGTCCAGAAGAAGGATGGCACGGAATCACTTTGCGTCGATTACTGCCCATTGAACAGAAGAAAATCAAGAACAAATACCTACTTCCCAATATCAACGAGTTATTCGAGCAACTCAAAGGTGCAAAGGTGTTTTCCAAGCTTGACCTTCCTATGGGTTATCACCAGATTCACATTCGTGAAGAAGATATCCCAAAGACATCATTCAGAACGAGCTATTGTTCTTATGAATACACTGTCATGTCTTTTGGGCTTGCAAATGCCCCTCCAACATTCTCTCGCATGATGACCTTCATCTTCAACCCCTACACCAATGACTTCATCCTAGTGTATCTCGAGGATATCCTGGTTTTCTCCAAGAATCAGAAGGATCATGCCAAGCATTTGCGATTGGTGCTCGACAAGCTCAAAGAGTATCAATTCTACGCAAAGTTCTCCAAATGTTAGTTTTGGCTTGATGAAGTTCTTTACCTTGGTCACATCATCCCCGCCAAGGGCATTTCTATTAATCCGGAGAAGGTTTCTACAATTGTGAAATGGGAGCCTCCTTAGAACATCAAGCAGCTCCGTAGTTTCCTTGGGCTTGCAAGCTATTGCCGAAGATTTGTTGAGAACTTCTCAAAGATTGCTAAGCCTCTCTCCAACCTCCTTCAAAAGCATGTCAAGTACTCCTGGATTCATGAGTGTGACATTGCCTTCAAAACACTCAAAGAGAAACTCGTCACAGCTCCTGTCCTTACTCCTCCTGATGAGTCCAAGCCCTACCGAGTTTACTGTGATGCCTCATTGCAAGGTCTCGGTGGTGTTCTTATGCAAGACAAGAAGGTTGTGGATTATACTTCTCAATAGTTGAAGCAAAACGAAAGGAACTACCCCACTCATGATCTTGAGTTGGCAGCAGTTGTCCATGCATTAATCACTTGGAGACATCTCTTGTTGGGAAGGCAGGCGGACATTTTCACTGATCACAAGAGCTTGAAGTATATCTTCACTCAGCCCAACCTCAACCTCAGACAAACTCGATGGGTCGAAATGATTCAAGAGTACAATCCAAGCATTGAATACACTCTAGGTAAGGCTAATGTGATTGAAGATGTGTTGAGAACAAAGGCATATTGCAACAACTTAATTCTCAAGCCATTTTAGCCGGATCTTTGTGAAGCTTTCCGCAAGCTTAACCTCCAAGTTGTTCCTCAAGGTTTTCTTGCCAACCTTCAAGTCACTCCAACTTTGGAAGATCAAATTCGTGAGGAACAACTCCTTGATACCATGTTGAAGAAGGTGAACCATGGTGTTGCTAAGGGCCTTCCCAAATACAAGTTCTATCGCATTGATGACAAGTATACCTTATTCTTCGAGGAACGTCTAGTGGTTCCTAAGGGAGATCTAAGGAAGGTCATAATGAACGAAGCACACAATTCTTTTCTTTCCATTCACCCAGGCATTTCGAACATGTACCATGACCTCAAGCAGTCGTATTGATGCACTCGAATGAAGCGAGAGATTGTTCAATTCATTAATGAATGTGATGTTTGTCGAAGGATGAAAGCAGAACATCAACAACCAGCTAGTCTCTTCCAACCTCTTACTATTCCATAATGAATGTTTGATCATATCGAAATGGACTTTGTCACTAGCTTTCCCAAGTCCAAACGAGGGAATGATGCTATCTTCATTGTCATTCGCAAGCTTACGAAGGTGGCTCATTTCCTTCCAGTCAAAGAATCTATCACGGCAGCTCAATTGGCAGAGCTATATACCTCCATAATTGTCTCATTGCACGGGATTCCTCAATTTATCTCTTCAGATCGTGTTAGCATCTTCACTTCCAAGTTCTGGGACTCCTTACAGAAGGCCATGGACACAAACTTCGTTTTAGCACAACCTTTCATCCTCAAACGAGTGGCCAAGTTGAAAGAGTCAATCAAGTTCTCGAAGACATGCTCATAGCTTGTGTCATCTATTTCGGTATGAAGTGGGAAGATTGCCTCCCATATGCCAAGTTCTCCTACAACAACAACTACCAAGCATGTTCGGGCAAGGCCCGTTTCAAAATTCTCTATGGCAGAAAGTGCCGCACTCCTCTCAATTGGTCCGAGACTGGTGAATGCCAACTTCTTGGCAATGACTTGGTCACAGAAGCTGAAGAAATGTGTAAAGTCATCCGTGAAAATCTCAAAGCTGTGCAATCTCGCCAAAAGAGTTACCATGATAGCAAGCATAATGACTTGGCTTTTGAGATTGGATACCATGTCTATCTCTGTCTCTCCATGAAAGGCACTCAGCGCTTTGGTATCAAAGGGAAGCTTGCCCCTATATATGTGGGTCCTTTGAAGATCATTGGCAAAAGAGGCAACTTTGCTTATCAACTTCAACATCCATCCAACTTACCAAATGTGCATGATGTATTTCACGTGTCACAACTTCGCAAGTGCTTGAACATGCCCGAGCGCACCATCAACTTTTCCATTTCGTTGCCATTCTTGAAGAAACCAAGCGCAAAACTCGCAGTAAGTCGATAAAGTTCCTCAAAGTTAAGTGGTCTCACCATTCCGACTGAGAAGCTACTTGGGAGCGTGAGGATCACCTCTGTTCTGAATATTCAGAGTTCTTTTGGTCCTAGATCTCGGGACGAGATCCTCTTGTAGTGGTGGAGAGTTGTAACATCCTGGATGTAACATTTAATAATTGTAACTCCAACTCTTGCCATTACCTGCAATGTTATATGTTATATCCTCCATGGTTGGGTCTTGTCCTCGTCTTTCATTTTGTTCATATCATGCATTTCATCTCATGTCATCATGTGCATGTCATTTACATTCGTATTCGCCTCTTGCATCCAGTCATTTTCCCCGTTGTCCGTTTTGGAATCTGACACTCACACACGCAACCGCCGCACCTTCCAGATCTTATTTCGTGAGCAGGAGAAAAACGTTCTTGGAATGGGCTGAGATTTGTCGAGTGGCCTTGGTACATCACCGGTAGGCCGCCTGTCAAATTTCGTTCCATTTGGAGGTCGTTTGATGCCCCAACGGTTAACCATGTAACCGCCGAAACCCCTCTCTCTTTGCAGCCCAACACCACTCCACAACATCACTTTAGGCCATCTAAACCCCCTCCATGCACTTCGCCATTGGATCACGATCGTGTGGGCGAAAATCGCACCTCAATCGCCCTCTCCTAGCTCCCTCTACCTATAAAAGGGCACCTCCCCCTACAATTTCTGGCGAAACCCTAGCTAACCACCTCCTCCGTGTGTCGGACACTTCCACCCGGTGCCGGACGCGTTCGTCGCTGTCCCCGCAGCAAACTAGGGCGTGCCACATCGCCTCCTATGCCTCCAGCCACCGCCGGCCCGTGGGGCCCGGAACGGGCCTGCCGAGCCCATCAAGCACTCGCCCGCACCCATGCTCCTCTCCACGCGTCGCCAGGAGCCACCCGCCGTCACCCACGCGTCACCGCCGCCCCGGATCACAGCGCGCCATCGCCACACCGTCACCACCGCCCCGTTTCGGCACCGGCCCTCGCCGCTCCACTCCGGAGGAGCTCCGCCGCCACCACCGCCAGATCTGGTCGCGGGAAGCCCGATCCCGGCCAGATCCGCCGCCTCCGACGGAGCCCCTCGCCGCCCGGATCCACCTTCCCCGACCCAATCCGCAAACCTCGCCGTTGACTTCTTCGCGGTATAAAATCATCTAAGTCCGTGATCCATGTCATTATGTGTGCCCCATCATCATGTCATAACTTCCTACTCGTAGCTCCGTTTTGCGTGCATAACATATCGAAATGTTTATCTCGTGATGCTATACATATTGGAGTAATTTGCTTGCATGTTACTCTCCATCTTGAGGCCCTAATCATTGTTGAAAAAGTGCTAAATGATGTTATCTGCTGGAAACTAGCATAACTTGGTGATTTGTCTTTTCCATAGCATTTTGTGCGTCTATCTTTTGGGAAGCATGTCAAAATGGTTTAGGAGCATCTTCATGCCATCTTTACAGTGGTGCTATCCTTGTATTTTTATGAGCCCTCTGGTGACTAGCACAAGCATGCAAAGTAGGCTACTTGTTGTTGCTGATTTCAGTGACTATTTTCTGCAAAGTCTTTTCCTGCTATGTTATGTTGCCATGTTAACTTGATGCTACAAGTGAATCCATGCATATTTTGGTGATGCTCATGAAGGATGTTTTGTATATATTGTTATGCTCTGTCCATCCATGCCCTTGGTTGCAATTATGGGGTAGTGTAGATTGTCGTTACCATGCTCTAAAGTTGTTAAATAATGTTGTTGTCAGTCTGTTAACAGTAAGTTCATTTTTGCCATGCGAATAGCTAGTGATCTATGCATCCTATGACCATGATCTTGCCATGATTAGCTTCATAAATGTGTCTTATTACTGTTGGTTGCATTACTGTGCCATATAGTGCACTGTGATGAGTGCCATAAGCTTGTAAACATGCTATCATGAATTTGTTTCTGCCATGCCATGTAATTCTACTAAGTCTGAGATATGTTGATATCACTTGCCATGTTTGCATTGATGCTATCATCTTTTCTGTGGATCTTTGGAACAAGTTCAGTAAGGGAGTTTTGTTAATTGCATTTAGTACTAGCATGCCATGCTCAAGTTTTCCATGATAGGTTACTGTAACATGTAGTTTACTGGCTCTGAACTTTGCAACCTGATGTTGTCTCTGTCATGTCCAGTATTTTTGCCATGCTGTTTTAGACTTGTTCTACTGAGTTCTAGTAGTAGCTCAGTGTTCACTATTCTTAGACCTTCAGCTGTACTTCACTGCCATGTATTTTGTTTTCATGTTGGAGTGTTGTAGCATAGTTATATGTTGCATCTCATGTGCCATGTTGCTATTTTAAGAAGATTGCATTGTATCTTGTTTTGCCCGTCATTTGCAAATCGTGCATCCGTTTCCGGTGATCTTCATATCGATTTCAACCAAAATCTTTCTATCTTTCCTGTGGCATGCTTGGTTCGCCAAGTTAGTGCAATGTTCATTTCCCCTTCCAGAGTACCCATATTGCATCATGTTGCTTGCGTAGTGCACCGTGATTGATTGTTGTTCCGTTGCTTGTGTTCTTGCTTTGGGTAGAGCCGAGAGATGAGTTCGCGTTCAAGGACCCTATCGAGTACATTCACGAGGAGCAAGAATTCGATACCTTTCAAAAATTTGTAGGAAAGATGATCATTACCCTCGATATCACTTCTATCTTTGCTTGCTAGTTGTTCGTTCTATCGCTATGTCGCGCTACTTACCACTTGTTTATCAAGCCTCCCATATTGCCATGTCAAGCCTCTAACCCACCATCCTAGCAAACCGTTGTTTGGCTATGTTACCGCTTTTGCTCAGCCCCTCTTATAGCGTTGCTAGTTGCAAGTGTAGTTCACGTTGTTCCATGTTGGGACATGGATATGTTGGGATATCACAATATCTCTTATTATTTAATTAATGCGTCTATATACTTGGTAAAGGGTGGAAGGCTTGGCCTTTTGCTCGGTGTTTTTTTCCACTCTTGCCTCCCTAGTTTCCGTCATGCCGGTGTTATGTTCCTTGATTTTGCATCCCTAACACGGTGAAAATGTATTGGCCCCTCTTGACGGTTCGCTTTGAATAAAATTCTTCCAGCAAGGCCCAAACTTGGTTTTACCTTTTGCCTAATAACAACTGAAATTTTCATAGAGAGTAATTAACCCAAGGATTCTTATTCAACCCCCCGGGCCAGTGCTCCTCATGAGTGTTGGTCCAAACTGGAAGTAGCCGGGGCCACCAACGGGTGTGTCAACCGGAAACTTAGCCAATCCGATCGTGGCCTAAGATGATATACGCGCAGCTCCTATCGGGGTGTCGGCGCGTCGGGAGGTCTTGCTGGTTTTGTTTTACCATTGTCGAAATGTCTTGTGCACCGTGATTCCGAGTCTGATCGGAGGGTCCCAAGATGGAGGATTGTCTCCATGGATCATGAGCTTGCATGGGCTAAGTTGGGACACCCCTACAGGGTTTTATCTTTCGAAAGCGATGCCTGCGGTTATGTGGCAGATGGGAGTTTTTAATATCCCGTTGTAGTGAACTTGAAACTAGACTAAACTAAAATACACCAATCGCGTGTGTAACTATGACGGTCTCTTTTCGACGAGGTTCGGGAAGAGAACACAGTGTTGTTTTGTTTAAACGTAACTAGTTCAGGATCACTTATTGATCATTACTAGTAGGGGTGTCTGTTGCGTAGTTTCTCATCTTATTCTTGTATTCGTAAGCTAGCCACCATACGCTACTTAGTGCTTGATGCAACTCCACCACATATCCATACCTTACCTTTAAGCTTTGATAGTCTTGCTACCGAGGGTGTTGAGAATGCGGAGTCCACGTGGCTCACAGAATACTACAAACATAGTTGTAAGTACCGACGAGTCTGATGCAGGTGACGCCACTGAAATCAAGTGGGAGTTCGACGAAGACCGTGGTCGTTACTATGTTTCCTTCCTGAATGATCAGTAGTGGTGCCAAGTAGTGTCGATCGGGACTTAGCATGGTTGGTTGTCTTTTATTCGTTTGATTTCGTCCATAGCCGGACTTTGTGTTCATCTTGAATGATTGTATAACTTGATGATATTGTGTGACATTGTGGCAATTGTAAGCCAAAGCTCGTATTCTATCTATTTTGTACATGAGATGACCAAAGATACAACCACTCTTGCGACCATACCAATAAGCGCTTATACCCCAAGTCGTGCCTCTACACGTATGGAGTATAGTCGCATATTGGGCCTTACACTCCCAACATGGATTTAGTATAGGAATGACAAAAACGAAACCCTATTCGACACCTTCCTCGACCATTTATCTGTAAGTACGGTTATGTATGGAAACTAGTAATATCTTCTTGATTTCTCCCATACTTTCTAGGTTGCTGATAATGAGACTCCCATAATTTTCAACAGATGAGGTTCAAGTTGGATAGCCAAGAGGATGCGACCAAACAAGCTTGCACCCCTGTTTTCAAGTCTGCTCTGCGACAGTATCGGTATAACTTGAGGACTCACTTTGAAGGCAAGGCTAATAGTGAACTTTCCAAAACATCTCCAATGGAAAATATATCAGATGAAGACTCGAGATGCCTCGTTAAACACTAGTCTAATCAAAAGTATTAGGTACATTATATATGTGTGATATGATCACATGTTGAAGTCCTATTTACGCATGTGCCTCACAAATCTATCTTCTTTTAGGTGAACTCTTCAAAGAACAAGGCCAACCATACGAAAGTGAAATTCCAACAGATGACAGGATCTCGTAGATATATTGCACACTACGAGGCTCTTCTAATTAGCTGATGTTTCACTCTTTCCGTTGTACAATATTATCAGATCTATATTGACTTGTCCCAAATGCAGAGGAAAGCACGCAAAGATCAAAAAGTACATGAACCAAATGCTATGGAAATCTTCAAGGACTGTCACACCAGCAAGACGAAGGGCATGACTGCACCAGTCAAAGTAGCTATTGTAAGTCCTTAATCCTCATGCCTTTTAAGTACTACTTACTCTAACTTGTGCATTGAACTGCATGGTTTGTAACCAATGTCTATTACTCTTTTCAATTTTATACATAATTTTCTTAGCGTATCATTGCACCTTACAAAGTTTAAAAGAGAGGAGTGATGTTCCTTTGATCTTGATCTGTAATCTAGTTCCTTGCTGGACTTGCCCACACAACATTACAATTGCATGTTTGTCTGTTCTCAGTTGTTTTGTGGTATGAATGATGTCATACTGTGCTTACCGTCTTATAAACTTTGTCTCTTTATCCTTATCTTTCAATACAATGTGAAGAAATAGACAATACATTAGCCATGGTAGATGGTCATACATTTGGAGCCTGGTTTTATGATGTACATTGTAGTAAAATACAACTAATATTTTACATGGGTTCACCAGAATAAGTTTTGTATATAGACTAAAGATATTTTTTTTGGTTTTGCTGCCTCCTTAATTTCTTCTATTCTGGTACTACTAATGTAAAAACTCAACTTTTCAGCAAGCTATGGAAAAAATGGTGGAACCGCCACCTTTTGAAGGTGACGAGGCAATTATAACTGCAATGTCACCTCTTGCTGTGGTGGGTCAGTACCTGTCCACTAACAATGCCAAAAGCATATTCCTGCGTAATACTGGGTTGGTTGTTAAGGCAACCTCGTCCAAACTGCATCATGATCAAGATATGCAAGCTCAAAACAATGTTATATCTGCGCTCCAGACACAAGTCCATTCCCTAACAGAGACCCTTTGTGAAACAAGGACAGACATTGTTCGATGTCGTCAAGATATGCATGGTTTTGAAACCAGACTATCAGACATTTTCTATGTTGTTCATGAGCCTAGGATAAATGAAGGCGAAGGGTGCTTCATCAGACAATACAACATGAAAACGTTACAGTCAGGTCAAATGAACACAGCTTCTGAACTTCTGGTGGTGCATTTATCTGCCAGACTATTAACTTTTATGCCAACCTTCCTTTTGTTTTATGGTTGTAATTTTGTTTTGTTGTGATGCAAAATTGTTTCTTAACGTGCAGCCACTGGCTGAAGAAAACAACAAGCCATTTTTGTATAGTGTTGGGTGTTCCCTATATTTGCACGGGTGGCGATCTTTGATGCCCAGTGGATGTCATATGTGCAATCGCCTTAATGGCCTAGTGTTAGTTTCGGGCTTATTTATTTCCTAGTCTTCTTTTTCCCTGGTTTGCTAATGGTCGCAATAACCATGGGCCATATACAGACCATGGTAACCTTGACCCTCCTATAGGCCGTAGGATCCATGGGTGTCCTACGGGCCATCGAATAAATGGACCTCCAATGGGCCGTAGAATCGGTGGGTCTTGGGCCATCGAATAAATGGGTCCACATGGGTCGTAAACAGGCGTAATTGGTATCTGCCCAGCACGGCAATGAGCCGTTAACAATATAGAGGACAACAAAGGCTTAATTATATCACAGGCATAACGGGTCGTTAATGGGCCAAAATATAGGACTGGCTGTAGACGGCACAATGGGTTAGTAGGCAACAAACGGGCTGATTCTTGCCACGGGCCGAATTTGGCCCATTAGGGGAACAGGCTAGTAACAGGCGGGAAGTAATAAAGGGCCAGAAAGGATCCCAAGAACGTATGGGTTGTCAGTAGGCCGAAAGCTAACACGGGCTTGAAACGGCCCATGTGAATCATGGGACGTTAATGGGTACAAAGAAATTTACTATTCATTATGGGCTAGAGTCACTGTGGGCCACTAAAGGGCCGAAAGATGCGAAAGGCCTCACATGGGCCGAAAGACGTCATGGGCCATACATGGGCCGAAAGTGAAATGGGTTGGTGTTATATTCGACAGCCCACATGACGTTGTTGGGCCGATTTTGGGAAGTCCCTAACGGGCCATGAGTTATCGGGCCGTAAAATGGGATATTTGCAAACACACCGTTAATATGCTTTTCATGGGTCGGCCCGCTAACTTTTGACCAAGTCAAATGGGCCAGCCTTTGTAAGCTAAATGGGCCAGTGGTGGGCCGTCACACGTGTCGACATATCTTAGGGGCCTATCTAACCCAATGACAAGCTGACACGTGTTTCCTCCAGCTAATGAGAATTTTAGACGTGGAAAATCCCCATTGGTCCGGGCTATTAACGGCTTATCGGATCCAAAACCGGACCCGGTAGCTTAACGACGACCCGTTACGGTGGATGCCACGTATTGGTTACCCTTGACGAAAGCACTTCGATGAAGCATCATTTATCGTCACGGAAGTGAACACTTCCGTGATGATAATTTTGGTATTGTCATGGAACACTTCTTCGACAACACGGGTATGACTATCTTGATTCTATCATAAAATCGTCATGGATGTACATATATGATAGAAAAGGTGACCAACTGTGACAAACACGTATCATCATGGAAGTGTATTTTTTTGTAGTGCTAGTAGTTCCACGTGGGCTTCGACAATTAGCTTGGGGATGCCAGGCAGTCGTTTCGAGGGTCTTGTAGGTAGACAAGATTACTAGCCTTCTCTCGGTTCAGATGTCTCTACCCATACATGTTTATGCTTCGACCTGTGCTTGTTGCATGTATTACTTGAATGCTAGTCCATGAAACCCATGTTTGTAATATGTGGCTCCTCGGAGCCTATTGAATAAATACTTTGAGTCATAGAGTTTTGCTGTGATGCCATGTTGTATTTACACATATCGAGCATATTATGTGTATGTTATTGAAATGCATGGTATGTGTGGGATTCAACACCTAGTTGTTTATTCTTGGTAGCCTCTCTTATGGGGAAATGTCTCCTAGTGCTTCCACTGAGCCATGGTAGCCTGCTATCGCTCCGGAACACATGGGATGATCGGCATGTGTCCTTCTTTTCTCCTGTGTCTGTCGCTTTGGGGAAATGTCACGTGATGACTAACGGAGTCCTGTTAGCTTGCTATAGCCCAGATTCACTCGCCGCTAACCGACACGTGCATTGATGGGTCATGTATGCCTATCCATTTAAGTTAGTGCCACTTTGGGTTTACGACTAGTCATGTCGGCACGGGTTCTCTGTCATATTGATGCTAGCGACACTATCATATATGTGAGCCAAAAGGTGCAAACGGTCCCAGGTTAGGTAAGGTGGCACCCATGGGGATATCGTGCATGAGGCCGCAAAGTGAGGTGTTACATGCTAGGTCGGTGTGACTTAGGATCGGGGTCCTGACAGCTTTGGTATTAGAGCCTGACTACCTATAGGATTACGACACCAAACATGTCAAAGTTGAGCCTAGAAATGCTTTAGTTATATAAGGGAATTGATTGTGGAAGGGAACATATGGCTCTTTTTACTCCTTTACCTTATGTCCTTCTGATCTGATTCACCCTCTTCTTTCCTATGGGGTGTAAGAACTAGGCTTCTCATCTTTTTATCAGGATCACGTGTTACTAATCCGTAGACTTATAGGAATGCTGGATTCAAGGCTCAGTCTACTACTTCCGTGTGTTGACAGTTGATCTCGAAACCTCTGTATTGTGATGTTGAGTGGTTATGCCACCATTTTGCAGGATATCTCAAAAACTTTTTGAGAATTTATAGCTGTTTTGCTGTCCGAGTCATCCCAGGTTTCTAAATAGTCTGATGCACTTGCAAATCTTTTCTCCATGTTCCCGATGTCATTTTGGGTCATATTAAGCACACTAATCGGTGCGTTGAGGTACTCCATTGCCTCGACATATATGCTGAAGCTATTATTATGATAGTAGGGTATCTTAGAGAACCACCTAGTAATCTAGCCATGTCTTGTGTTCCCAGCGCAATGATTCTGGCCACCATTCTCGAAAGCATTCCATCATGCCATTTACTTAGTGCACTCTATTCCTGGGTTCTTGAACCCGAGATTCACTCTACTTACTTCCTGTTGATAGTGTTTGATCATTCCTTTAGTATGTTAGCAACCTTTGTGATAGTCTTCAAGGTCTGTGGTATATCATTTTTCCAATGCCATGAACCAAAATGTCAGAAGTCCTTTTGAACCAAAAGATCACGATAACAGTGCTCTTGATGAGTTATCGATTCTATATTGTGAATTTGCCAGTGTTACCTTTCTGCATGGATTATCTGGAAGAAATATGTTGAACTTGTTTGACATACTAATCTATGCATCCACAACTCGAAAAATCTTATGTTCCTCTGAGTTGTTCCCTTTGTAACCATATCTTGGCCCTCATCTATCCATTGATAGTCAAGGGTATGTCATTCATTTGTTCATCGATGTCTATTATTCTTGTGGTCCGTCAAGCCATTCTATTTCAGAATACCTAGGAGAAACAAACAACGGCACCTCATCCATCTCTTGGATTGGGTCAAAGCAATTGTATTCCGCAAATCAAAATGCTAATCCAACTTTTAATCTATTCTAGCCTGGAGTATTAGCCCCTCTATGTCATGATTGTAATGAGAATTGCACCACATCTTATGACTTCTTGATGTAGTGACACTTCTTGCCATCATTATTCATTCCTCAGTCCTCGTGTTGTTGTAACCAGAATGCTGACAAGTGAACTGCGATGTGTAAAACCAGTACTCCTAACAACCCTGTTGCTTGGTAGTTAATGGACAATAATATCATTCTTAGCGTGTTGGTTGTTGAATCACTATTCTAAGATTGATCGTGCTACATAGTCCATTTTCTTGGTGCACCCTTTCATTAATGAGTTAGGATTGTACCAATCTCTTGCTCTTTTGATCATATCATGTTTCCTAGAAAGCAAGAGTGTTCTCGAGATTAATAACATATCGGTGGTTTGTGATTTTTGTGATATCTTCTTGGAAGTATTACTAGGTTGTTCCTTTACCTTTATGTTGAGTCCGTGATCAAGTTGGTTTCTTTTAAACCACCCATTTCTCCAAGAATCTATGTTGGATACCTCTGAACTAATTGGTTAAGCTAAACAACAACTTGGAGATTTGGAAGATAAAAGCTTAATCCACTTAGTTCACTTCAAAGGGATATCTTGTGTGTGTGTGTGTGTTATAGAAAGATAATATATTCACCAATTGATCTCCGTGATCAGTTGTTGGATCTATTGTATTATCCAAACTTGATTTGAGTATGGGCTATCATCAAGTCAAATAAGTACCAACTATGTTTGTAAGGTTGTCTTACCCGTGGTTGTTTCCTCGACCATACATGATTATATCCTTTGGTCTGACCAATGTTATCCCCGCGTCACTTAATTGTGGAATTCCATCTATATGGATGCTTGGATGAATTGTTGTTGATCCCATCGGCAACATTTTTATCTCCTCCGTGATTCATGATGAACATATAAGCTAGTGTTGGAAATGTGTGTAGCATTTTCTTTGTGATCCGTTCATGAAGCATATGTTGAAAGAAAGAAGTGACTCTCTCTAAGTTCATGTGCATTTGATGCAAGTTGCCGTCGTGAACTCTAGAAAAGTTGTTTTGCTTCCTATGAAATTGTCCCAAGTCAGTCATGCACGTGCGAAGTATTCTGTGGTTTGATAGACTGATCATCTCCATTCCGTATGCAATTCCTAGCAAACGAAGCCACTGATTGATTTGTTCAGGGAGAAGTTCCTTCTTAAGAGCTAATACGGACTTATGTAAGGAGTTCAATATCCTTGATGATGGTTCCCCACCTGAACTCTGTAGTGTTTTGTTGTAAGACTACTATGTGGTCATGCTTGTCTAGGACAACGTGTTCACATGTGTGCAGCAGAACCCGCTCATGTTTTGGAGTTTACTACCATAGTCCATCTCCCGAGAATGTCGCAACATTATCTTGTCCATTTGTGTTGCAAACTTTCCTTCTCAGACATGTTGAGTCTGGAATATCCTAACGCCAATCAGATTTGAATCTCAGGCAGATATGATGGTTGGAACATTTCCCAAGAGTTATAATATTGATACTTTCTAAACCGGTAAGGTGGAAGTTGTGGCCAACACACCTAGCCGGAAGACCTATTATTGTAGTATATTTATTGGAAAAGTTGGCCGCTTCCCCATGAGGGTTTCATGCGACTTATTCCAGAAGTTCTTCCTTAGGGATTCTTGTGCTCTTAGTTTCCTCGGTTATACTATTACCATTCAAATAGTGGAATCACTCTCTACTATTGAGCTTTCCCCAGTTACCAGAATCATTCCCTTGCATTTGGTTCCCAGCTTGCACCTGCCATGGTGCCATTTTACCATGGGCTGCCCTTCACGGTAATTGTTGTTGAGGATCATCTTTAAAGGTGGATCATCCATTGTGTTGTCTTCAACAAGATAGTCCACATCATCCATTCTAGTATGAGTATGCCATTCTTTTGTGAAGAAAATATGCCCTAGATGCAATAATAAAGTTGTTATTGAATATTTCCTTATATCATGATAAATGTTTGTTATTCATGAGTATTAACCGGAAACTTGATACATGTGTGGATACATAGACAAAACACCGTGTCCCTAGTAAGCCTCCACTAGACTATCTCCTTAATCAAAGATTGTTAAGTTTCCTAACCATAGACATGTGTCGTCATTTGATTAACGGGATCACATCATTAGGAGAATGATGTGATGGACAAGACACATCCGTTAGCTTAGCATAATGATCGTTAAGTTTTATTGCTATTGCTTTCTTCATGACTTATACATATTCCTCTCACTATGAGATTATGTAACTCCCGAATACAAGAGGAACACCTTGTGTGCTATCAAACGTCACAACGTAACTGGGTGATTCTAAAGATGCTCTATAGGTGTCTCCGAATGTGTTTGTTGGGTTGGCATAGATCAAGATTAGGATTTGAAACTCCATGTATCGGAGAGGTATCTCTGGGTCCTCTCAGTAATGGACATCACTATAAGCCTTGCAAGCAATGTTACTACTGAGTTAGTTACGGGATGATGCATTACAGAACGAGTAAAGAGACTTCCCCGTAACGAGATTGAACTAGGTATGAGGATACCGACGATCTAATCTCGGGCAAGTAACATACTGATAACAAAGGAATAACGTATGTTGTTATTGTAGTTTGACCGATAAAGATCTTAGTAGAATATGTAGGAACCAATATGAGCATCTAGGTTCCGCTATTCGTTATAGATTGGAGATGTGTCTCGGTCATGTCTACATAGTTCTTGAGCCCGTAGGGTCCGCACGCTTAATGTTTGATGACGATTTGTATTATATGAGTTATGTGATTTGGTGACCGAATGTTGTTCGGAGTCCCGGATGAGATCAAGGACATGACGAGGAGTGTCTAAATAGTCGATAGGAAAGATTCATATATAGGACAATAGTATTTCGGACACCATAAGTGTTCCGGGGGTTCCGGGTACGTATCAGGTCACCGGAAGGGGTTCCGGGCACCCCCCGGCAAAGACATGGGCCTTATTAGGCCAAGGGTGGGACAGACCAGCTCCTAAGGGGCTGGTGCGCCCCCATATGGGCCGGCCTAAGTGGAGAAAGTAAAAGGGGAGGAGGAAAGTAAATAGAGGGAATATGATTCCCCCTTACACTACTAGGGAAAAGCCTAGCAGCAGCGCGGTTTTGGGTGTATCAGTAGAGCGGGTGTTGGGTGTATCACTAGCGCGGGTGCCCACACTACTAATACGGTGCCACAGCTAACTTGTAGCAGTAGCGTGTGTTGACACACGCTACTTCTATACATGGTTAGCTGTAGCATGCGTTGCAGACAGCGCTACTTCTAATTATCTATAGCGGGTCTTGTACCCCGCGCTACTGCTATTGCTTTCAAAAACAGTAAAAATATCGATGTCGTGCATGTTGTCAATGGCAGCAGTGGTTCAATCTAGCGACGATTGGCGTCACCGGAGGCATGAACGGATAGCGGAAGACCAGATTCGGTGGTGGGTATTGGAGAGGGTCCGTTTCTATGGCAGAGCCAGGCCGTGACGTGGGGCTCCTCTTCCTGACCATGCCAGATAGCTCCGGGTCGTCCATGGCGACGACCTACACGGGCATGGACATGGGAGGGTGAGTCAAACCAGAGGGAGAGAGAGAATAGGAAAACCGAGGGAGAGAGGATGGTGATGGAGGGAGCAGTGGAGCTACACTGGTGGTGAGGTGCTCCAGTGTGGTGGCGCAGGGCGGTGGCCTCCTAGACGTCGGTGGAAGACCGGCGAGCTCCTAGACGCCGGTGGCGCGAGGCGGCGACCTCTTTCGGCGCCACAGAGGAGGAAGGGCGCATGGGCAAGAGGTCCATGTGAGAGCGTATGAAAAGTGAGAGGAGAGAGTGGCGGAAGAGAGGAGGGATTTGGGGGAGGAGATGGGGATTGGCCGAGGATATGGCGACTTCACCTACCTCGTACTTAGTACTAGCGAGGGGTATAAAACCACGCTACTACTATCAACTTAGTAGTAGCACGAGTTTATACCCCTCACTACTACTATGGCATTTCTCGCGGGACACGGTAGAGACCGCTTAGTAGTAGCGAGGGTTAAAGACCCGCACTACTACTATCAACTTAGCAGCAGCGAGGGGTAAAAACCTGCGCTACTAGTAAGTAGCAGTAGTGTGGGGTATAAACCCTCGCTACTAGTAAGCGTCTGCCTATAAGCTTTTCCCTAGTAGTGTTACTTTACCCTCTTCCCTCTTTCCTTCCCCCCCTCCAGAGATAAGGAAAGGGGAGGCCGAATTGGTGGAGGCCCCCAAGTAGGATTCCTCCTACTTGGGGCACCCCATGGTTGTTCCCCTCCCCTCCCACCTATATAAATGTGGGGAGGGGCGCCTAGAACACACAACGAACATTGTTACCCATGTGCGGCGCCCCCCTCCATAGTTTACGCCTCATGTCATATTCATGTAGTGCTTAGGTGAAGCCCTACACAGATCACTTCACCATCACCGTCACCATGGAATCGTGCTGACGAAACTCTCCCTCAACACTTTGCTGGATCAAGGGTTTGAGGGACATCATTGAGCTGAACGTGTGCAGAACTCTGAGGTGCCGTAGTACTTGATCGGTAGAATGGAGAAGACATTGCACTACATCAACCGCGTTAAACTAACGCTTCTGCTTTCGGTCTACGAGGGTACATGGACACACTCTCCCCCTCTCGTTGATATGCATCTCCTAGATAGATCTTGCCTGATCATAGGAATTTTTTTGAAATTGCATGCTATGTTCCCCAACATTTCAAACTCCTCCAATGGTCGATTGTGAATTGCCTTAGGCTGGTATACAGAGTTTTGATGATTGATGTATCAAATTTAATTCTTTCTGCCACTAGAGGTAATGATTCTATGAGTCACCTCCTCTAGGGTGCCCCGTTATGGAATAATGGCAATTATTTCATCACTATCTTGAAACCATGCACCATCTTCTTCAGTGTGGAATTTTTCCCTACCAAATTGAACCCATGTCATCTACCTCTTTCCATTGCTCCTGATTTGTGTTTTATGTCTCAACTCAAGAGATGTTTTTACGTCTCACTCCATGAGTTGATCTTGAGTGCTCGATCTTCGAGGAGATCGATTCCTATAGAGTTTCTTTCTGTCATCATTGTTTTTGATGAAGATCTCGAAAGCAAAGATGTCAAGATCAATTTGAAGCAATGAATCAACATCTTTGAGAAGGCAATTCGACCATGAACATTGTGATAGATAGAGTCCCCCTACTCTTACCCTATGTCTTGAATCTCGAGACGAGATTCTTGTTTAGTGGGGGTGAGTTGTCACGGCCATAGACTTTGCTTGTAATTAGTTACTCCAGTGAGCATCATGCATCATGTTAAATTAAAGAAACTGAATTCAGGAATGTTCAAAGCCTCAGAAAAATATTATAATAAATGGCAAGAATCCTAAAATCTCATTTAATGAAGCCAAATGCTCCTCAGTGATGTTTCATATTTTCGACAAGGGTTTTTATCCAAACCAAACATATGAATTTTTTTTGAGGAATTATTTAGGCCATTTGGATTTAATTTAATAAATATTTGATCTAGATTTAATCCTTCTATCAAACAATTACAAGTCCAATATTTCTGAAAACCTGTGAGTGGCTCTAAATATATCTTAACATACCGCATATTAGTTTTCAGAAGTATATAAAATAGTTTGGTTTTGAAAACCAAATTCAACCAGAGATGCAAAATAGAAAACAGAAACAAAACTAGAAAAAAAAGAGAAAATCCCTCCTCACTTACCTGGAGCCCAAGTGGCTGGCCTAGCCCACGAGTGCCCTCCCTGTCTTCTTCGTCCTCTGCCAGAAGGACTGGGGCGCATGGTCGCCGCGCACGCAGGGCCGTTCCACCTCCTCCCTCCTTGCCTGCTGGGCTCCTCCCCGACACGCCCGAACGATGCCACGCAACCCTTGGACCCTCCCACTCACTCCCTTGAGTTCATTCCCCTCCCCTGCTCTCTCTCTCCCACTAACCGAACGCACTAGAGTGCACCGCCACAACACACCGCGCCCACCACGCCGACCGCCGTCCCCTTGCTCTGTGGCCATGTTCCTGAGCTCCACCGAGCTCCCAAGAACCTCTGTGCTGACCTACGAAAGGAGTGACAACCCCAAGACAAGGCCGCGACCTTTCTTCCCCATCCACGGCCGCCGGATGTCGCTATCCGATTCGCCATCTTCGTCGCTTCCTCGAGCCAACCGAGCTGCTCGATGACCTCCCTATTATCGGCGTCCTGGGAATGGGGGTCCCCAGACTTGCCTGCATGCGGCCCACGGCGAGGCGCCGCCAGCGGCCCTGTACGGCCCATCTTCACCAGCAAACAGTCAAGACCCTCGCGAGGGCCAAGCCTCGCGAGGCGGACGACGCAAGACCTCCTCGGGAAAGGCCTCACTAGGCTGGCTCACGAGGAGCGGAGAGATCAAGGCAAGGGACACCTTGCAAGGTTCATGTGATGCAAGCCATGATGACCAAGGCCAGGCGGGCGCCAACGCGCGGGCACCAGCAGGATGGTAGGACGGAGGTCACCGTGGAGCCCAGGACGGAGTCATCACCAGAGCCTTTGGCAGGCGAACACCATCTTTTGTTAGGATAGCTTGTACTAGCTGCCCCCTTCAAACTAGCCGTTGTGGGATCCCTTCCCCGCCTAATATTTGGGGAGAGGACCCGTGCCTCTATAAATAGGGCAAGCCACCACCATAGCCAGGGAACGGCTCATCAAGAGATGAAAGGATCAATGTAGTCGAGGATCAACTTGGGATCCAAAAGCAGTGGCACCTCTGATCCTTTGGCTCTAGCGGCCTGACTTGCCTGTCTCTGATTATTTCTGCAAGTTCATCATCATCAACTTCATCTTCTTCAGACGGTACTTGGAAAGCGACTTGTTTCTTTTGAGGAATTGGGCGAGGACCTCATCCAGTAGTGGCCTTTGTCTTCAGCGGTGAGGGCCAGCTGAGGAACTTGGTGCAACTGAGGAACTAGCTGAGACACCTAAGGCAATGGAGATGCTTGCAGTCCTTTGGCACGAGGCGAGATGCACATGTGCTGAGGATTTAGTCGGAACAGCTGAGGGCTTAGGCGGAGGAGCTTAGGACTTTGGAGGAACAGGAGCAGCATGAGGAATTGGCCGTGAGGGCTTTGAGGATTCTGGCCGTGAGGGCATTGCTGAGGAACTTGGCCTTGAGGGCATTGTTGGTGAAGCACTTGGCTTGCGCGTAGGCTTCTTTGACATAGCCTTCTTTGGCTTGACAGCAAAGGCCTTAGCAGAGGCAGCAACAACAGCAGCAGAGTCTTCATTGAATTTCATCACTGCTTCTTTGGCTTGCTTAGCCAACTTGGCTTGGCGCTTGGCCCATTCAACAGGATAGTCCTCACCGCGCTTGAGGCTGGTGGGATCAGCGATTTGGCCAGGTGCTAATGGAGCTCTTGGGCATGGAGGATTGAGTGCGAATTTCTTCATATACTTAGGAGTGACATATCTGCACTCCCTCCATTCTCTTGCCCATCTCCTCTCTATCTTCTGAATGCGCACTTTGCGCTCATTCTTGGTTTCCTCAGTAGGTGTGCGGTACCCAGCATATATTTCATCAGGGATCTCAAACACTGTATTTACCTCAGGCCTCTTTCCTCCCTTCTGTGGCTTCTTACCGTCAGCCATTTTCTTCAGTTGAGGAATTTGAACAATTGAATTCTCTGAAGAAGTATGCAACTTTTCTTTGAGGAACGTGCAAATGAGTTAAGTTGATGAGAACCTAGTGATTCAGCAGCTGACATGTGTACCTATGAATAGAGTATAGTTGCAAGGAATTTGGAGAGGTCATATGCGTTCTCAGAGGGTTTTTCAAAAGAACAAGTTTGAGGAATTTGACCATATGAGTCTTGAAGAATTTCACTAATCGTTCTTTGTCTTAGGTTCCAGAGTTGTATAGATCGAAGATCCACACACTTGAGGAATCTTGAAGAAAAATGATGCTTAGAGAAACGAATCAAGAACAGATGACTTGTGAGGTGTTTAGTGTGTGAAACTATGAAGAAAAACACCTTTGAAGATTTTGAAGATAATCATTCGAATCAACGAGGGTAGTAAAAGTAACTTTTAATTACCCTGGACGAAGAACGCGACGAACTGGAGTAAGGAGATGTGAAGTTCATCTGTGCAGATCTTCCACACCTAACTTGGCGGAGGAAGACGACTACGATGGTGGCGGAGTGAAGATTTCCGCGGTCGGCGCGAGTACGTCGGCGACGAGGTCGAGGCAGTGAAGCTGTTCCTCACCAGTGGCGATGAAGTAGCAGTGGCGCTAGGGTTTGATTAGCTCGAGCTGGAGAGAGAGGTCGAGCGGAGTAAAAGAAGTGAGGAAGGGGCGGAGGGGTATTTATGGCCACGGTGAAAAACTACTCGCCCGAAGAAATTGGACGAACATGCCCCTGACCCTTCTCATTCGCTTGACATGTGTCACCCACGTACTGAGAGGTGGAGATCATGTGCGATCGTGGGTGAGTGGATAAGTATAACGTGGGATGCGGAACGGTTTGAGCGGCAAAGACGAATTTTTTTGATAAAATAGGTTTTAAAGTTCCGTTCGCAATTTCTTCAGTTGACAAGGACACAGTGAAGATTTTGAACGAGTTTCAAATAGAACGCACATGAAGAATTTTTTAATAGATTTGGTTGAGTATAGCATAGAGGGGGAAGGGTCCGATCACATTCACTTAGCAGAAAAAACAACTTGAAGAATTAGCAATAAGTGAATGTTGTAGAGAACATAAATTCATATATATATATATATATATATATATATATATATATATATATATATATATATATATATATATAGTCAATGAAGAAAAATGATGGAAGCAGTGAAGACAATGCAAAGTTGAAGAATATGAATAATTGAGGAATTTCAACTTTTGGTGGTGGTGTGACCCATCATATAAGAATGATGATTTCAGACACCGCGTACAATTATCGTAGGGTTCTGAGAATCAAATTCTTCGTTAATTTCTTCACACTAAGAGTGTTGTTCTTCATTGAATTGAAGAAAAACGTTTCTTCATGTGTTGCACATCTAAGTCATCAATTTTGCATAAGTGTTACGATGAGTGTCCTTTTCAAAGAACATTCGAAGATTCTAGGATATTTAGTTACACCGCAACTTGCTAAATCTCTTCTCATCCAAGGGCTTTGTGATGATATCGGCTAGCTGTTCTTCAGTCTTCACCTGCTCAATAGAAATGTCGCCCTTCAACACATGATCACAAAGAAAATGATGACGAATATGAATGTGCTTTGTCTTCGAGTGTTGAACTGGGTTGTGAGCAATCTTGATGGCACTCTCATTGTCACAGAAGAGAGGCACATTCTTCATGTTGACGCCCTAGTCCTTGAGAGTTTGCTTCATCCATAGCAATTGGGCACAGCAAGAACCAGCGGCAATGAACTCAGCTTCAGCAGTAGATAGTGATACGCAGTTCTGTTTCTTCGAGGACCAACAGACCAAAGATCGTCTGAGGAAATGGCATGTACCAGATGTTGACTTGTGGTCCACACGATCACCAGCATAGTCAGAGTCAGAATATCGAATGCGATCAAAAGCCGAGCCCTTGTGGTACCATAATCCAAGTGTTGGTGTGTGAGCTAGATAACGAAGAATATGCTTCACATCCTTATGGTGTGATTCCTTCGGTGTAGCTTGAAATCGGGCACACATGCAAACACTAAGCATTATATCTGGCCTAGATGCACATAAGTACAATAAAGAACCAATCATGGAGCGGTATACCTTATGATCGAAGTCAATACCATTTTCATTAGTGCACAGATGGCCATTTGTGGGCATAGGAATTTTAACGCCTTTGCAATCTTGCATGCCGAATTTCCTCAGTACATACTTGAGGTATTTATCCTGAGATATGAATATGCCATTGCGTTGTTGACGAATTTGAAGACCGGGTTTGAAGCCTTTCGTCATGAGGAATTCCTTCAAAGTATCATACCACGCCCATGGGGCCTGCTTGAGGCCATAGAGGTCCTTGTTGAGTCTGAAGACTTTGTCAGGATTCTTTGGATCTTCAAGACCTGTGTGTAGCCTTGAGCTACAAGCCGTGCCTTATTCCTCACCACAAGGCCATTTTCATCTTGCTTGTTGCGGTAGATCCACTTTGTGCCGATGATATTGTGCTTGCGAGGATCTGGACGTTTGACCAGTTCCCAGAAATTGTTGAGCTCGAACTGATGTAATTGTTCTTGCATGGCCTGAATCCACTCAGGCTCCAGAAATGCTTCATCTACCTTAGTGGGCTCTGTAATAGAGACAAAAGCATAGTGCCCACAAAAGTTAGACAAATGTGATGCTTTTGAGCGTGTGAGAGGACCTGGCGCTTTGATGTCATTGATGATCTTTTCAACTTGCACTTCTTTTGCAATGCGAGGATGAGCTGGTTGCCGTTGAAGAATTTGATCAACATTTTCTTCAGCACCATTTTCTTTAGCATTTTGTTTAGGTGCATTAGCTCGACGTTCTTCATGTTTTGGAATGAATTCTTCAGCAAATTCTTCACTGGGAATGACATCCTCAGTAGCCTTGAACTTGATAGTTTCCTCAGGTGTTGGTTCATCTATCACAGTAGGTAGGTGCTCTCTTTGCGAGCCATTAGTTTCATCGAACCGCACATCTACAGTTTCAACAACCTTGCGAAGAACGTTGTTGAAGACTCTGTAGGTGTGCGAGTCCTTTCCGTAACCAAGCATAAAACCTTCATGTGCTTTCGGGGCAAATTTTTAGTTGTGATGAGGATCTCTAATCCAACATTTAGCACCGAAGACTTTGAAATAACTTACATTGGGTTTCTTATCAGTGAGGAGTTCATAGGTAGTTTTCTTGAAGAATTGGTGAAGATATACTCTGTTGATGGTGTGGCACGCAGTATCAATTGCCTCAGTCCAGAACCGACGAGGTGTTTTGTACTCATCAAGCATAGTGCGAGCCATCTCAGCAAGAGTCCTGTTCTTACGCTCCACGACGCCGTTCTTCTGAGGAGTATAAGGAGCAGATAACTCATGAGTAATACCGAGTTTATCAAGATAGTCATCGAGACCAGAATTCTTGAACTCAGTGCCATTGTCACTTCTGATGTGCTTGATCTTCACACCAAAGTTGGTTGAAGCCCTCGAGGAAAATCGTTTGAAGACTTCCTACGCTTCATGTTTGTAAGTAACAAGGTGTACCCATGTGTAGCGAGAATAATCATCAACAATAACAAAGCCATATTGAGATGATTCATTTGAAATAGCAGAATAATGATTAGGACCAAAGAGATCCATGTGAAGCAATTCAAATGGGCGAGTGGTGGTCATGATAGTCTTCGCTGGATGCTTGGCCTTTGTCATCTTCCCAGCTTCACAGGCTCTGCATAGGTGATCCTTGAGGAATTTGACATTCTCGATGCCAATGACATGCTTCTTCTTCGCAAGCGTGTGCAAATTCCTCATGCCTGCATGACCAAGTCGTCGATGCTAGGGCCAGCCTTCTGAAGCTTTTGCAAGTAAGCACACGGCTGGTTGTGATCATGTAGAGAAATCAACAATATACATGTCTCCTCTCGTAAAGCCTTTGAAGACTTTGGAATTGTCAGCTTCCATAACCACAACACAACGGTACTTGCCATAGACAACAACCATATCAAGATCACAAAGCATTGAGACAGACATAAGATTGTATCCTAAGGACTCAACAAGCATGACTTTGTCCATGTTTCGATCCTTTGTGATCGCAACCTTACCTAGACCCAATACCTGACTTCTGCCTTTATCAGCAAAGATGATATGCTTCAGAGGCAACGGAGATAATGGAGCATCCATCAATAGATTCTTGTCACCAGTCATGTGGTTTATACATCCACTATCGAGGACCCACTCAGTGGCTTTGGGTTGATCATCCTGCAGATGAATTAGTGCAGCTTACAAACTCATATACTTCATCAGTGAAGAATATGACATCAATTCATCAGATCAATTTCATCAAGTAAAAGAACAGATAAAGCAATATGAGGACGTGAGAAATGAAAGTTCATTTCTTCATGATTAGCCTGCATCCTATCAGGCATGCTCAGGTCTCCAGCAAATTCTTCAGACAATTACGTACGTCTGGAGACCTGACCCTGCAGAAGAGATTAGTTAGATGGATCAACTGGAGGTCCCTTTGCAGCAACCCATGTAGTTTTGGGGTACTGCTCAGGCTTCCAATATGTACCATCAGCATTGAGTTTCCTCTCAAAGGCAATACCCTCTTTCCTATGGTTCCTGTTGAGGATCTGCTTTTTAAGCACATCACAAAGAGTCTGATGCCCTTTGAGGCTTTTGTACATGCCTGTCATGTACAATTCCTTCAGCCCTACATTGTCAGTGATACTAGCAATGTCCTCAGATGAGGAATTAGTAATAGCAGAGGCATGTGAAGAATTTGAAACATTAGCAGCATTTGAACATTCAGGTGAAGAATTAGCAGATTCACGTCCAATGCATTTCAAACATGGAGGAACAAATTATTCCTGAGAAGCACTGATTTGTTGAGCAAGTAATGAATCATGCTCCTTTTGAAGATCTTCATAACTCACTCTTAACTTCTCAAGGTCTTGCTTTCTTTGAAGAAATTCATAAGAAAGCTTCTCATGATCCGATAAGAGAGTGTTATGATGACTTTGAAGATTGTCAAGCTTGGACTGAAGTCTCTGAAGATTTTCAGTCAAAGTTTCAGTGCGATCCATTTCTTCACCCAACATATCATCACTTTTGTCTAGCAATCTTAGCAAGTTTAGAATAGCTGGGCTTAAGGTTTTCATCAGATTCATCATCACTAGATTCAGAGGAGGTATATTTGAGTACCTTGGCACCCTTTGCCATGAAGCAATAGGTGGGATCATAGTCATCATCGCTTTCATCAGCATTGTTGGTGAGGTCATTTTCTTCGGTGTTGAAGATAGACTTGCTGACGAATGCAGTAGCGAGAGCTAGGCTCGCCACTCCGGATTTGGACTCCTCAGATGTCTCCTCTTCCTCATTCTCCTCAGATTCAGCCTCAGAGTCCATTTACTTGCCAATGAATGCCCTAGCCTTCTTGGAGCTGCTCTTCTTGTGGTATGAAGACTTTGAGGATTTTGATGATGAAGATTTTGTGGATTTTTTCTTTTTCTTCGCATCATCAGAACTGTAATCATTGTATTTCTTATTCTTTGATTCCTTTTCCCTCTGAGGACACTCTTGAATGAAATGTCCAGGTTTCTTGCCTTTGTGACAGAGCCTCTTCTTGTAGTCACTGGATGAGGAACCATTGCTCCTTGAGGATCTTCCAAGGCGACCACGTCTTGAGAACTTTTGGAACTTCTACATGAGCAATGCTAGATCATGGGTTAGTTCTTTAGGATCACAAAGGCTGCTACCAGAGTCTTCATCTTCGGATTCAGATACTGCCTTGGCCTTCAGTGCACGTGATCTGCCATAGCTTGTACCATAGAGATCTCTTTTTTCAGCAAGTTGGAACTCATGAGTATTTAGCTTTTCGAGAATATCAGCGGGATCAAGTGACTTGTAATTAGCACGTTCTTGTATCATCAATGCCAGAGTGTCAAATGAGGAATCAAGCGATCTCAGCAATTTCTTCACCACCTCATGGTCGGTGATGTCAGTGGCACCAAGTGCTTGAAGCTCATTTGAGATGTCAGTGAGGCGATCGAAGGTTTGTTGAACATTTTCATTGTCGAGTCTTTTCAAGCGGTTGTAGAGATTGCGAAGAACATCAACACGCTAGTCACGCTGTGTTGAGAATCCTTCATTCACTTTGGACAACCTGTCCTAGATAAGCTTCGCTGTCTCCAAAGCACTCACTCTGCCATACTGTCCTTTGCTCACATGGCCACATATGATATTCTTTGCTTGAGAGTCGAGTTGCTTGAATCTCTACACATCAGCAGCATTCAGAGAAGGTGTGACTGAGGGAACACCATTTTCCACAATGTACTAGAGATCGTTATCAATTGCCTCTAGATGCATTCGCATCTTATTCTTCCAGTAGGGGTAGTCCGTCCCATCGAAGGTAGGACACCCAGCAGAGACCTTGATCATACCTACGGTCGACATAACTAAAACTCCAGGCGGTTAAACCAAAATCACACAGAACAAGGGAGTACCTTGCTCTGATACCAATTGGAAGTGCGTTATATCGACTAGAGGGGGGTGAATAGGTGATTTTTATGAAATTCTTCACTGAGGAATTTGCCGGTGAGGAAATTTCTTAGCGAAGAACTACTAGCAGAGGAATGAGTACTCAAAAGTAAACATAAAACAATACAAGCATAGTCATCATGATGAAATGAAGACAGGCACAGAGTACAGAAGCGTAAGCACAGGATAACATAGGATGAAGACAAACAGACTGAAGAAATTGAACTGAGGAAATTGAGAAAGTCTGCAGTCAAAGTCTTCAAACACATATATGAACAAGCACACAACATAGTTATGAGGAAATGGAAGAGTTGAGGAAATAGAACCAGTAAGCTTGGTGAAGACAATGATTTGGTAGACTAGTTCCAACTGCTGTCTCAGTTGTACGTCTGGTTGGAGCGGCTGAGTATTTAAACTCGAGGACACATAGTCCCGAACACACAGCTCAGGACACCCAGTCCTCACCATATTCTCCTTGAACTAAGGCCACACAAACCTCATCTAATCACTCATGGTAAGTCTTCAGGCGACTTCCAAACCTTCACAAACTCGGTCACTTGGCGATCCACAATTCCTCTTGGATGCTCTAGACCATGACGCCTAACCGTCTGTAAGAAGCATAGTCTTCAAAGGTAACAAGCGTCGGATACACGCAGGATCAATCTCTTCAGTGATGCTCAATCACTTGGGGTTTGTAGGTGTTTGGGTTTTGGGTTTTTCCTCACTTGATGATTTTCGTTCAAAGTTCTCAGAGGATGGGTTGCTCTCAAATGACAAGTGTCAATTTCTCTCAGAGCAGCCAACCAACTAGTGGTTGTAGGGGGGCGGCTATTTATAGCCTAGGGTGCAGCCCGACATGATAAGGCATAAATGCCCTTCAATGATATGACCGTTAGGTGGATAGATATTTTGGGACAGCTGGCGCATAGCACAGCAATGGTCGGAATTTTGAGTAGCAAAATCCTCAGGGCTATCATGTTCCTCACTGTGTAGGCAATCCGCACTGGCGAATTCCTAACTCCTCAGTCAGGACAAATTCCTCAGAGACCAGAAGAACTTCGTCTCTGTCACTGAAGAAATTGACTGAACTGTATGAGATTTCCAATGGCTTCACTCGAAGGGATTGGTAGGTGTAGGATTTTGAGTTGAGCATCATGTGGAAATTTTCCTTAGTATTTCCTCGACCCCCTTTAATAGTACGGTGTTTCCTATGACTCAAGAAAGAGAAAATGAAACTACGAAAACAAAAGTCTTCATGCTTGATGTTCCTCGAACGAATACCAAGTCTTCAAGGTCACACCAATTTCTTCACTTTCAAAGTCTTCAGAAAGTCTTCAGTGATCCAAAGTCTTCAGTCGAAGAACTTCATTTTTAGGGGTCGACTTTCTCTGTAAATATCAAGCTCCTCATAGACTTATAGACCTGTGTACACTCACAAACGCATTAGTCCCTTAACCTATAAGTATTCAATACACCAAAATCACTAAGGTGCACTAGATGCACTTACAGGGATTTTCCATGTGTAAAATTATCATTGGCCAGAGGAAGCACATGTTGGCTCACCGTTGGGACAGATGTCATCCACTCATTGGATAGGAGGCGCCTATGATACGTCGACACGTGGCACAGTGTAGCAGAGGCCCATTCCGGTTAAAAGGACAGCCTGTTTGATTTGGTTAAAAGGTAATGGGCCGGCCCATGGAAAGCCTGTTATCGGCCTGTTCGTATATAGCCCATTTACAGCCCGCTAACTCCTGGCCTGTTACGGCCTATTGAAATTAAGCCGAGTATCTTCATCTGGGCTGTCCAATATTATTCCAGCCCGTTGTAACTTCCGACCCATGTATGGCCCATGATGTCTTTCGGCCCATATGAGGACCTTTGTAACTCTGGGCCCATTAAAGGCCCGAGATGAAACTGGCCCATAATGGATAGTGTGTCGGTTTATACCCATTAACGTCCCATTATTTCGTTGGCCGTTTCCAGCCAGTGTTAACTTTCGTCCTTCTAAGGGCCCATTTATTCTTGGGCTCATTTCTAGAATTCGGTTAGTTATGCTCCGTTACTGGCCTGATCCGTTTGTGTGCCAAATTCAGCCCGTGGTTACATTCGGCAAATTTGTGGCCCATTAACCCGTTGGGCTATTTTCATAGTGTTATCAAATACGGCCTATTTAACAGCCTGTTATGGTCCACGAATAGTACGGCCCATGTTTGGCGAAATGATTATACGCCACGTAGAAGGCCCATGGATCCTATGGCCCATGGAAGGCCCATAGATCATATGGCCCTTAGAAGGCCCATGGATCATACGGCCCGTAGAAGGCTTATGGATCATACGGCCCGTAGAAGGCCCATGGATCCTACGACCCATAGAAGGCCCATGGATCCTACAGCCCGCGGGAGGCCCATGGTTACAACAGTCTGTGTGTTGCCATGATGATTATTTTGGTCTAGTTACTAAAAATAGGTTATTGTGGGCACTAGAAAAATGCAGAAAAAGAACTGTAGTGACTACAAGCAAACAACTAAACAAGACAATAAGGAAATAAAGAAGGAGGAAACTAATGCTAGCCTATTACAGCTATTACGTATATTACATCCACTGGGCATCAAAGTTTGCCACCAGTGCAAATATAGGGAACAAAGCAGCATATTACATACACTGGCCATCAAAATTGGCCACTAGTGCAAGTAAACGCGACAGAAAAACAAGTCTATAACTGAAACAACTTCAGAGGAGCTCAAGAAACGTTATCCTGGGTATCCACAATGCTGGCAATAAGCTTAGCAAGCTTATTAGCTTTGTCCTCTAAGGCGCTAAAATCCTCCAATGCTTGCTATTTCACTAGAAAGTATACATCTGAATGCTCCAGGGACTTCCGCAGTCCTTCCGCTTGTTGTCGCAGAACAGCTGATCGATGTCTTTCAGCTTGTAGTTGAGACTCAAGAAACTGAATTGATTCAGACAGTGAGTTTGAATAGCTTGTGCAAGCGGTAGTGGCCAGTAAATTGAACAGTAAACCAAGACAGGACTTTGGGGTTGTCTCACTGTCTTTAGGATAGTTTTCCTTAGTTGTTTTATCAGCTTTGTTGGAGACCAACAAGGATGTCTCTCGATCCAGAACCTTATCTGCATTACTTCCTTTACCATTACTTAATAAGGCACTCTTCCCCAATATTTTGTCATCATTCTAAAAGAAGAAACAAAGCAGACACATAACATGTTTAGGATGTAGTAGTATATGAAACTCATTTCGGTGAACCAGCTCATTAGTAAGGTGGACAAGATTAAACTACCAAGTCTTCTATTGCCAAGTATTACATTATAAAAGCATCAAACAAACATATATCTATGTCCTATGGTCACTGCATTGTCTTGCCAAATCAAAATAGAGACACGGTTCAAATCATATCAGTTCAAGACAAAGTAGCACTGAAAGAATACAAAGTGTGGGAAACTACATGACACAACAGGATTTCAGATGGGTACCACGGGTCTACATGTACAACAACACTATTGGCCATGTTGTGATGCTAGTAATGTCCATGATATGAGAATTCAACTGTATACACAATTGAAATTGAAATCAACAGAACTATTTATAAGAGCAAACCTTTTAAAGAAACATGCGTAAACATACATGTTGTGCCATTGGAGTTTCCATTGGATCGTTCAATTTGAAAATAAGTTTGTATGAGTAAATACAGTGATATAAGAGCAAAGCAGTATGCACGATAGCAATGGAATCTTAAATGAGAATAGTGGTTCTTCAGATTTAAGCACTTGCTATACCTGAACAGAGTACAGTAAGACACAAGCATATAGTACTTAAAATAAAATGAGCTCCTAGACCTTACCACATTCTTGGTTCAAGACTAGTACATAACAAGGCATTCCCAGTCATCGTCCAGTAAATGTGTCTCAGGAGAACGTAAGGGAATTTGATGAGTTTCTTTGCGAGTGAAGTACGTTTTCTTCAGGTAATTCCGATACTGCCACCAAGCATTCTTGAAGATAGCGGAGGTATTAGCACAAGTTACCTCATCCTAAGTTTCCAAATCGGTCATTCTCTGTAGAGAAAATGGGAAAATTTGCTGTATTATAACCATCATGGAGGTAGAATGTATGGGACAAAGCAAAGTAATTGCCATGAATACCATTACTTACACATAACTCCAGGACAAACACCTACAACTGGCATTTTCCTTCACCTTCAGTATAATATTTCCATGATGGGAAGATACACACATAGGATGTAACAACATCAAATGCCGTAGATGCTAAACTACCAATGGCTGGTTGTGCTTCCTCCATAGGAATATGTGTACTAACTGGTGGAGTTGGGGTTCGCCGTGGTAGTAATGGCGCTTTGGGCACTGGAGCTGCCTTACTAACTACTCTTGTTTGGGAGCTCTATGGTGGAGATGGTGAAGTGCCAAGACGAACTGGGTTACTATCTGCTGGGGTTGGGGTTAGTCTCTGTCCATCGCAGTAGGGGTAAAATCTGTGAGAGTCTGGGTTATGTGTGGTAGGGCTAGTTCTCGTGCATGTACAACCGGGGTGCTATCTCCACCAAGAGGTAGCACTATTTTATTTGAAGATCGTGCTTTTACTCTGGTAGATACTGCCATCACCTGCTCCAATTCAAATGGATGATAAACAGGAAACATAGTTGAATGTACAGACATTGTACGAGAGCCAGATGCAATAGATAGTGTGGAAAAAGAGGGCATGAAATAGTTGACATGTATATGGTTTAACTAAAATGGATAGCATGACATAATTTCACATATATGATGTCTATCTAAGTAAACAGGATTGCATGACATAAATCACATACATGTTATCTAAGCAATCAGGATCGCATGATTTAATTCACATATATGATTTATATGCTAAGAACATGGTGTTGAATATTGTGTATATGATGTCTAAGTTATGCAATGCAAGACACCGTATGCATGATATGAGGAGTATAACCGTGCCAAGTTAGAGCATACACCTCAGTGGGGGAATAGGACTGGTCATCTGTCTCTGAATCCATATCTGAGGAGCTATTGGGACCCATTAAGTGATCTGCTTCGATAGGTAGCACTGTCTGCTCTGAAGGCCTTGTTTTCACTCCAGATTTTTCCATCACCCACTCAAATGGCTGATTCACAGGAAGAGTAGTTTAATGTACAAACATTGTCGACAAATGAAAATGTAATGAAGAAAAAGATGGGCAAGATATCAATCAAACATATGATGCCTGGTTGAACAGGATGGCATTACACATTTCACATATAATATGTCTGGCTAAAAGACACGAGACTGCATAATTCCCGGATATGGTATTGAAACTAAATAGGTGGCATTACATAACATTTCTAAACTAAGCAGATGAAATATATGATGTCAAAAGTAGGCACTACAAGGCAACATATGCATGATATGACTAACATCATCATGCCAACTTAGAGCAAACAAATTGGTGGTAAATAGGAGTGGTCAGCTACATCTGAATCCGCCTTAGAACAGATATCTTCCTCTGTATTACAATCTGGAGAGGGGGGGGGAGTTTTTCATTGAATCCACCATGGAGCGATGTCTGTATGACATTGTATTGTCATGCAAAACTCTTCTATTTTTCTCTACATGTTCAGCATGACTGTGTACAATATCTGACATGCATACAAAAAAAGTGAAATTTATGTAAGAAGAGCATGCAGAAATCTAGAGTAATGGTAACAAACAGTGGATGGATCCAAAAATAATCATGGCAGGCTGATGATTGCTTTAATTTGATACAAAAACATATGATGATTGCTTTACTAATTGTTTCCCACCCAAGATGAACAACATAGGCATACCCTAGCTGAACCAGATATTAGACAGAGATACAATTCATTGCTGCCTCGATATGTGCCGCACAACTAATTTAGAACTCAAGTTTGAACATCATTTTGGACCTAACTTGGAGTCTAAGAGGTGAACAAGACAATAATGTAGTAGGTAATATTAAGCAATGCATAACATAAGCAAAAACAAAAGAGTGCGACCTCTCTTGTGGACCCGTGTACTCCTCGGGCTCATCTGCTGAGTCGATGATGGTGATGCCGTTGCGGTGGGTTCCGACAGCAGGAAAGGAGATATGAGGCGGTGCAATACAGTCAGGAGTCGTGATGTTTGGTTTGGTGGATGCTTCTGTTGATGGAGCAGCTCAGGTGAGGTGGACGACATCGCGGCAGGAGCAGGACAAACCACACAAAGTTTTCTTCGACACCTACGTGCAACTGAAGTAATTCCGTAAGGGCTCCTTTGGCTTGCATGATTCTAAAAACGCAGGGATAGGAGGAAAAACACCGGAATAGGTTAGGAATGCACATGGGAAACAAAGCATTTGTGAACACATGATTTCTGTCAACTTGGGTGTTTGGTTCATAGGAATTGGAGGAGCAGAGGAATGCAAAGAAACATGTCCAGAATAAAGTGAAACAATATGAAAGCATGTACAGTTATAATTTTATTCTGCCACTAATGCACTTGGTCTTGTTTTCATGCATATGATTTCGAAAAGTAGGTCCAGGTGGATGTTTTGCTCCATTCCTTTCAACAAAATTCATGAATAATTGAATAGTAGTGGCATAGGAAAATTTCCTATTGCTATGTTTTCCGTTGAACCAAAATAGTCCTAATGGATCGACATGAATGTAGAGTAATAAGTGATGCAACAAGTGTACAACCTCTTTGCCGTAGCCATGTCGACCTCAACATCATTGGGTTGGTCGCTGAAGAAGTTGAGGCAGAGGTGGCTATCGGAGGTGTGGAGGAAGACCTGAGGAATCTGTAGACGGCGTCCATGTCACTGCTCTGTTGTGATGGATCGTTCCGTTGTTGGAGCAGCTCCGGTGAGCCATAAGACGTCGAGGCTAAAGCAGCACAAGACAAACATCGTTAGTCTCAAGTGGGATTCTAATAGCATCTCCTATAGATGATGTAAAATACATTACCACCAAAAACCACCTGACTACAATAGATGAGGTAAAAACTGTTGACTCTGAACTTAACTGTCGAAACTGAAATTTACTGTGAAATCTGAATGTTACTGTCGAAACTAAACACAATCGTAGCAGAGAGGCACTTCACATGTAGTTTAAGGAGGGCCTGCAGTTCATCTTCAACCTACACCCCCGTGAGCCACCAGCCACCATCGGCCGAACCACCGGCCCCCGCCGCCTCGCCGCCCCAAAACAACTCCCCACCACCGGTCCACCGCCCCGGCCAGCCCTCTAGCCCCCTCCCGTGCTAAGCTTTTTCTCTAGTGATCCCCACGCCGCCTCCCCACCCTCGTGCACCCACTGCTGGTGTCCGGCGACCACCGCCCCCACTACTGGCGACCTCCCCCCCCCACCCTGAACCCTAAGATAGATAGTA
>NC_041386.1:368155187-368224384 GCF_002162155.2 Triticum dicoccoides | reverse complement strand
TAAATTAGAGCAGATTAGTAGCACGAGCGAGGGGGAGAGGACCAGCAGCAGCGCGAGCGAGCGAGAGCCGAAGTAGCAGCAGCTGCGCGAGCGAGCAAGCGAGAGCCGGAGCGGCAACAACAGCAGATCCAGCTGGCATGGACGCTGCCACCGAAGGGGCCTCGCACTGGGGGGAGAGCCACCATGGAGATGTTGCCCGCGGCGCCGGCTTCGATGTAGCCACTCTATGGGGGTGATGGATGGAGCACCATCGGTGTCGGGGGGTCGAGATAAGGAGAAGGTGCGATGCGATGAGTGTACAACCTCTTTGGTGGCGCTGAGTAGGCCTCAGCTTCGTCCTAGGAGTCATTGAGGATGCTGCTGTTCCGATGGAGCAAGTTAAGGTGGCACGGTGGGGATGGAGCAGCCGCGATAGATGAGGCGATCGTCGGAGCAGCTCCTTGGAGGTGGAGGACAGGGCGGCTGAACCGGCGGGACGACGAGATGGACGGTGGATCCTCATCCGGGGAGGTGGATGAGGGACGTTGAGCTATTGCGGTGGACGATGTCGTCGGGGAAGAGGCTCTCGCTGGGTAGCGGTGAGGTGGAGGACGAAGGAGGGTGGGGTTTCGCGGCTGGAACAGAGAGGTTATGGAGGCCCGGGATTTCGAATGGGGAAAAGGAGGCGATGGGAGTTGGGAACCATGACTTAGGGATGCGCTTGTCCAAAATGTAGGGTGTGTTACAAAAGTACCCCCACCGATTTGAACTAGCGGCCCTTTCAGTTCAGGGTTAGAAGGGGGATTTCGCGTGTCGGGATTTGCCAGCCGGAGGGAGTTTCCGTGCGCATTGCAATTTCGAGATAGCAAGGAGCGGGTTGTGAAGGCGCCAGTTTTGGGAGCATGATATCTGAATTTTCGGTACATAACAAGGCGTGGGTTGAATTTTGGGGACAAGCCTAACGTGTAATATTGTACTTGTACGTACCAAATCAATTCGCACTTACCTCAACGAAAAAAAGAGAAGAAAAACTACTCACAACACACAAAGAGAGAGTCTTGTCCCGTTTTAGTATACAAACGCTATTCAAAGCTACTCATACCAACATGTTATGTCCAATTAAATTTTTTTCATTGGCTGCAAAATGCATGTAACCTACTCACACCAACATTTTAGTGCATTCCAAATGTCTATACCACCGCTGCAATTCAGACTAAATTTGAATTTGCTTCTCTATTTCAATAAGAACCTACAATCATGATTGTTGCCAACTTCAACCATCATTCGTGTATTACCTTAACAACACACCACATGATTACTATAGAGATAGATATGAACTATGTGTACTATATGAACTCGAATTCATTTTTTTGAATATACTTGATGTTGATTCCAAATAATAGTACATTTGATGTACTAACTATATATTCATAATCTAAACCATGTTCCATACGTACACCATGTTTATCACACAAAGTATAGTGCCCCGACCCTACATTATGACAAGTATTTAGCCCTGAGCTGCAAAAGCCACACATTAGCCCAAATTATAATCAATGTTCTATATATTATATGTAGTACTAGCAAGATGCCCATGCGTTCCATGGAACATCAAGATGATCAAGGGAGGCCTTATTTGCAAATATGGAGAGGGGGTGTGGGTATCTTTTTTCAAAATTGCCATAGTTTCCTTCCTATCCGTCAGATATAAATTGGACAGCCTATATTGCAGGATGGCAGGCACACCATCATCAACAACTCTTTTTTTATAAGAGTAGAGATAAATATATTATATATAGTATAACATGTTCATAACAACACCATGTGTATCACTATTATATATATTCACGCATGCATCGGTTTATAACACTATGATAAATTCTTAAAATATCTGAATTCACTTTTTATAATGAATTATGGTCTCTATTCGTCTTTTACACCCAAACTATCCTCCTATCTTTGTAGCTAGTGCTAACTTTGTCTCGTGCATGCACACTCCCGCATCCCTCTCACCCTCCCTCAGCATCCTCTAGCTCCATCGCGCGAATTCCTCATTTCACTTTAGGTCATTCACCCATGGTGTGTGTAGGCCCCCCAGCTCCTTCTTTACGACACACATCGATCGATATGCCTCTCTAGCCAGGTGTGCCTACCACAAACACAAGCTTTTCCTCTTCTCTTCCCACCGTCCATGCCTCACTCCCTCCTCTTTTCATCGATTTCGTACTCGCACATTCCTTCCATCTCGATATAGTATGCATCTCGCACCACCTCCTAGATGCACCCCTCTCCCTCTCTCTCTATCCTTCTCCCCAGGCCTTATTTGCTTCTCACACATACATGCATCTATAACGATCGATCTCCCTACATATACCTAGGTCGACTTTAACTATTTTCCCCCCACCCATCGATCGACGTACCTCACAAGTTAAGTCTCTCCTTTCTCTGACAAAGGACGATTGATCTTCCTATGTAGTTACGTCTGCTTACCACAGCCATATTGTCCCCCTCATCATTTGTGCATGCCTCCTGACCCGTATCTCACACGCACGTGCACAGATAGGCAGCCATACCCTCTGTTATTGATATTGCAGGTGTGCCCTCCGTTTGTCTAGCAAGCCTCACCCACCGTTTGTTAGAAGCAACTCCACCACCACCCCCTCCAACACTCTAGCTCTGTCTATCTCCCAAACTTATTCCTCTTCTACACATATGCATGGATGCCGATTGATCTCCCTCAATACATAAGGTAGGCCTCTCTCCTCCTCCACACATATACCAGCCATTGTACCTCTATAGTTAATTAGGTCTCCCCCCACCACACACCGATAGTCGAGCATTGTAGGTAGTTATCCATGCCACAGAGAGAAACTGCACCTGTCCCCTCTCACATTCTAGTAGGCCAACCACTATATATCTTTGACGTGGGCACACACAAATTCGATGGCACTCTTTATCAATCGCGCGCGTGCACAAACACACACACCCACATCAGCCCTCTCTTCAATTCTATGGATACCTCAAGTTGATGATACCTCCACTCTCTTCTCATGGATCGCCCCCTCTATATATACAATATATCCAGGACTCCATTTCACACACATTGCATACGTTACATTTTTTTATTGAAATATCATCCACATATGTTGCTTGTATATTTCTAACCCCCCCCCACCCCTAAAAAACACTCACGAACCCACACACTATATCTCTCTATGTTTGTACCTCTCTCACACAACCCCACGTAGCTGGTGTACGTACACGAAGAGACTAGGTGCATGTACTCATGCTTCATGCCCAACCACACCCGCGCAGGTACACAGTGGAGCTCATTTCTATATGAAATGGCAGCCCACGTGCTAATTTGAATGAGTGTAGCGGTTGTTTACCTACGGAGGTCATGTACCACGCGTGCACGAAAAAAGTTCGACTTGATGCATTGGCGCGTTATTTTTTAATAAAGTTATATCGCTCAATGGCACGTACACATAATATAAAATGATTTTCATGGAGAAAAAGGTAGTCCACTCCACAATATACAATGGAGCCTGCCTGCCTGGGTTTGTCTCTCTTCAGAGTATCTCACACAAGGTGGCATTGGCCTCTCTCTCTCTCTCTCACCGTTGGTCACTGATCTGGCCGCATCCCGTCCACCGGCGGAAAAGGAGGATGTGCATCGTTTCTCCATTCGACGGCACCGAGGCAGTACATCCCGATCTGCGGTACCTGCCATTCTCTCTAACCAATCTCCAGCGTGGTAGGGCCTACGCCACCTGCTCGCTCCCGTAGTATGGGCAGATCCCGCCCGCTGCCTCTCACCTAGTTACATCCCGATGACCCCTAGGTTTCCCCTCTGGCCTTGCTCCACTTCCCATCTTCCCACGTCACTGCATGTGGAAAATCTTGCATGTGGATCTTCCATAGTTCTTTGCCTAAAACGTAGCTCGTCCGGCGTACTTTCCATATTGCAATCTCGTCCTCACATCGTTTTAGAAAAACACAACCGTGTTGTTATCTTCCCTTAGGACAAGGAATATGCTTCTTTTTTGTTGTCGTATGTGTCATCAACTGTTATTGGCCAGTAATTGTTTCCTTTCTACCTATTTTTTGCAAATAGGGTTATCCATTTCACCTTGTTGCTATTGCAACCTTTTGGTGAACTACACAAATCACTTTTTTCTTAAGAGTGTTTTGTGTAGTCGTACTAAAATGTCACACGGGCAACGTCTTGACATTTCAGTGCGACTGCACAAAGGGCAAATGGTTTTGCTCTATCATCCTCATCCAACTCCGAGCCTAATCTTCTCCAACTATTTGCTTAATCTTCTCCAACTAGTTAGTCTTAAGAGAGACTGCAAAGGTGATGCTCTTCTATTTGTGTGTTTATTGTTTCATCAATAGTCCTTTATTATTTTAATCACACTTAATATCTTTGGAACATGGATGCTCAACTCTATTGGAACTGCACAAAATGATCGGAATGTTGCATGCTCCAGACAGCTACTTTTTTCCCAACATGCCTTGTTGATTTAGATAAAGCTGGGGGGGACGTTGCTGCCAATGAAAACATGGATCAATTTTAATTTAACACCTTATCACAACATTGTCTTCAGTTGTGATGTAAATATTAGCTCTAATCTACTAATCATTGAGATGCATTAGCAAGGAAGTTAGTTTTTTATTGTTTCCGAAAGAGCATGGATGGCAAGACGCACGAAACAAAAGTTCAAAGCTCAGAGAATTGTACAATTTAATGTCACTGGAAAATTATTTGTATAGTACGTCAATTATGTAAACAAATGCTAGAAACTTGATAGCATTGTCAAAAGCCTCTTGAGCATCCGGGTCCATGTGCCATGCACGAAATTATACTTCCTCCATTCCTAAATATTTTTCTTTTTACAAATTTCAAATGGACATATTTTAGAGTGTAGATTCACTCATATTTCTTCGCTTGTAGTCACTCATTGAAATCTCTTAAAAGATAAATACTCTGGCGTATATTTAAGAACAGAGGGAGTAGTCCACAACCGCATGGGAGACTCGGCATGGTCGTTGCACCGCACTAATAGTGAGTAATGAGCAGTCAAATTATAAGCCCCACCTTTCCCACTGTAAGTTGCTCGAAAGTAGCAACCATCAATACGCTCTTCTTTGAGTCCACTCATAATACTCCATCTGTCACTGTTTATATAATGTGCTTAAAAAACAATCTCTGGGACCAAGGCGACTAGCGATCGGCCTGAAAAATAGCATTGGTAGATATATCACGGCGTCTATTAATAGAGTAAATAATGCGTACACACATGCATGCAGTGCTTCCACCCCGGGTACACACATCCATGCACTTACTCCACTCCGTAGTACATCGAGAGAAAATTGTGGACTTGATTGCGGTTACCACGCCCTAATTAATTAAGCATTAAACCAAACACGTCTAAAATCTCTCTAGTGGTGGAGATGCACGGAGAGAAATGCATCAGAATGAAGCGCGCCCTGTAAACTGTGATGGAGGGAGGAGTAGTATGAAGGTGCAAAAACAAGTACGCGTATGGCCAGTCGGTCAACGCACTTCCTCTTGGCATATCACTGACATGTGGGACCGGAGTGTGAGCAAACCGATCTCAATTGATAGCAAAATGGCCAACCCAATGTTCTTTGAGAGAGACGAGGAGCGAGAACACACAGACGGGCTCGCACGGAGGCCGAGATATATTCGAACATGGTTGATCGATATCATCATTACATGTTCGATGTTTTTAAATACTAGTATTGGGCTGCCGTTTTCCACCCTTCTCGCGAATAAATGTGTACTTTATGAGAGCTTAAAATAAAATAAGAGTACAGATGCTCCACCATGCGGTTCTAGTAGTAGTACTACTCGTACTACTAAACCTTGCGCTTGGCTGTTCGCCTCTTCGTGAAGTTGAACAATGATGGTACTCCGCCTGTTGGGTACTACAGTGTATGCCCCTGGCAATCTGACACTGAATGAACTACTACATGTCCACCGCCTGGGTGAGGGTAGGTTGCATTAGTCAAAAGGCATAAGCGAGCTTCACCTTGTCTTGCAAGCTTCTCCTCGTTCTGTGAGTTGACGGGACACACTGAAAAGTAGTGCTAGTCCATACTCCCTCCTTTCCGGCTAATATGGCTTAATCTTTTTGGCGGGTAAATGAGAGAGCTTTATTCATATATAAGCATTCTTAGGACGATCAACCAAGAGACTAGTCACTAGGAAGCGAGGTACCCCGCAAAAGAAGAAGAAGGAAGCAAGGTGTTTCATCAAGCCAGCTCTCGGCCAGATTCATAGTGCAGCAAGCACGGTTCGCACAAAGATGCGCCGCAACGTTTGATGACATGTTTACATGCTGAATAAAAAAAGATAAAATATTACTGAGTGCTCCTATTTGTAACAAGATATGAGCCAGAATTAAGCGAGAATTGTGGCGAGTGTTCCATGCAATCAACTTCCATTATCACATGAAGAGAAACACATGGGTTGAAGATTGCTTTATCACATTTTAAAACAAGAGTGCAGACGCTCCTCATCCGGTTCCTAGTAGTAGTACATACCAATATAGTAGTAGTAGTAGTGAACTTTGCGCTTGGCTGTTTTCCTCTTTAGGATGTCAAACAATAATAGTAACAGTATAGTGTATTCTTCTGGCAATCTGAGGCCGAATTAACTGTTGCACTTGCACCGCCTGAACGAGGGAGAGCTTGCAGTAATCAAAAGTTTCTCCTTGTCCTACGAGCCACCGCTTGCAAGCTTCTCCCGTCCTGCAAGCTTCTCCTCGTTCGGCAAGTTGATGGGACACAACAAAGTAATGCTAGTCCATACTGCCTCCTTTTCGGTTAATATGGCTTAATTTAAAACGAGATAAATGTATTGTTTGTCACTATATATTTGTAAAAATATGGTCGGTGGACTTTATAATACGATCATTGCATTCAATATATACATTTTCCGGTGTTTATACGGTCACTAGCTCACCCTAGATGAGTATGTGTGTGCATGCACATGTAGGTTGAGCACTTGAGCGTGACCGTGTGTGTTCCCTCGTGTGCTCGGACATGCATGCATTAGGGCGTCGCGCATGTTTTTGCGTCCATGTATATGCGTGACTGTTGCATGCATGCACGAGGTTGCAGTCCCTCACATTCACATGTTCATAAGTCAATGCTTTGTCAAAACGTTGCATGCTAGGTTTAAACATTCATTGTTCACGCATGCATTCCCGATATTAATACGTTGGTATAGACAATTTCTTGAGGAAAACGAGCATATGAATTGAGTACAAAGGGGACCAATAAGCCAGGACGGAGGGAGTACCAGTAGTGAACCGGAAGGAGGGAGTAGGTACTAGTAGTACTACGTAACAACATGTAGTAAGAAAATTCCTCTATGCGCATCCTGTCTACGTGTCATGCAAGAAAATAGAGATAGGTACAAGTGAGACTCAGGAATAGTTATACACGTAGGGGGAGTACGTGTAGGGGCCACTAAGGAGCAGTCAAATCACATAGTAAGTTAGTTGGAAGAAGCAACCATCATTTCACTCTTCAAGGACACGTACTCAATATAAAATGGTTCACATGGAGAGAAAAAGAAAACCACTATATATACACTAGCAGGAGCCTAAGCTACAAGCCTGATTGCTTGGGTTGCTCTCTTCACAAGCATAAAACGATGGTGGCCACACTGCTGGTCACATATCCGACCTGATCCCGCCGCTGGTGAAAGGGAACGATGTTCTATGTAGACGCGGTCGACATCGGTGAGGGAGAAAACCCACAGTCGGTGCGTCCCAATCGGCGGTCCCTGTGGTATGGGCTGATGTCGCGTCCCAACCGCCCTTCTAGCTATAGCTTGATGTCCCAGGTACATATTCCTTTTGGAGCCGGCTTGCTCCACTACCGCAGCTCCCCACGTAGCTCCATCTCCATGACGATCTTTCTGTACTTCTATCGGCTTATATTTGTGATGAGTTTATGTCTCATTAACTAGTGCTAGTACTATTATTCTAATCACACTTCTTCAATATCTTTGCCATCAGGGATGCTCAGCTTGATTTTAGTGGAACTGCACAAAAGCATCGTATGATCCAAGGGTGCCAGCCGTCTTTCGTTCGACAGGTTCTACCTAGTCAGGAAAATAAATCATGTTTAGGGTTTAGGGTTTAAGTCGTACTGACCCCATCAGTAGTTTTTCTTTTGTACATGCTCGCACATCTTTTGTCTTTAGTTGTGAAGTAATATTGGCTATGATCTGTGAATCATTGAGATGCATCAGCATGCGTGTTAGTTTTCCTTTGTATTTGATGGAATGTTGTAATGGGGCAACCTTGGAGTAGGAATGAATATGGAGTGTGTCGGTGTCCTGGGCATGGGCGTACCCAGACTTGCCTGCCTGCGGCCCAGGGCGTGGCTCCACCAACAGCCTGGTACAGCCCATCTTCACCAGCAACCACTCAAGACCCTCACGAGGGGCGAAGCCTAGCAAGGGGCCAAGCCTCGCGAGGCGGACGACACCAAGACCTCCCCAGGGGTGGCCTCGCTAGGCTGGCTCCGAAGAAAGCGGAGATATCTATGCAAGGGGCACCTCGCGAGGTCAACATGACATGAGCCATGACGACCAAGGCCAGGCGGGCGCCAGGTATCAGGCAAAGGTTCCCATATCGGTGCAACAAGACCAAGATCAGCACGACGGCAGGACGGAGGTCAGCGCGAAGCCCATGGTAGCATCACCACCAGAGCCTTTGGCAGGCGAAGTCAACCTTTTGTCAGGATAACTTGTACTAGTTCTCTCCCTTTGGAATTGGCCGTTGTGGAATCTCTTCCCGCCTAAACATTTGGGAAGAGGACTAGGGCCGCTATAAATAGGGCTAGCCACCGCCATAGCAAACGGGGATCATCCGGACCATCCTCATGCACACCAGCTCATCGAGCTCAAGAACGTCTCTCCTGAGGAGGTTGTTCATCCACTGTACTAGTTCATCCTTAGCTTGCAAGGCAATCCACGACACCACAATTGAGTAGGGTATTACACCACAACGGTTGCCCGAACCAGTATAAACTCTCGTGTCACTTGTTCCTTCGGTTCGGCGAGCTAGGCCTTGAGATCGTGGCGAGAGTGAGCTAGGGAGAGATCTTCATGCGCACCCTAGTGTTCTAACCTCAAGGATTTGCCGGAACCCGCAATCCGACAATTGGCGCGCCGGGTAGGGGTGCATTGAAGCCTATCTTCCATTGATTCACGCTCCACTCCTCCACTACATCCATGTCCGTGCTGAGTGTCGGGCAGCCCTTGCTGCCAAAATCGCTCAGACGGCACCCGTTGGCGGACCTCCCAGACGTTCTCCATCACCAGCTGCCAACACCACCACCGGCCCGGCAGCAAACGAGCAGCAAGCTTCATCGCTGCACCCCTCCGTGCGATGGGACGGACGTACCGCCACCTCGTCGTTGACTCGGGCCGGCTCGTCGTCCCACGCTCATCAGGTGCGCACGGACGCGCAAGCCGCGCTGCTCATGGCACGCGAGCTCCTGCGTTACCGCCCGGTCGACGACCTCTACAATGACACAGATCATGGAGCGCCTCTGCTGCCTCTGCATCAAGACGGCGCCCTCGCACCAAGACGCGTGGCTCACAGAGCGCCTCCGCTGCCTCCGCATCAAGACGGCGCCCTAGCACCAAGACGCTCGATCCCGCGGCATGAACCGCCACGCCGAGCGCCTGCGCATGAAGAAGGAAGCTGCTGAGAAGTCCTGGGGCCGCGAGAAAACGCTCCTGCACTCCCAGCACCATTGCATCAATGTCGCGCGCCACCTGTGGCGCCGGTGCGTGGATATCAGGATCAGGCTCCGCCATCGCGACGGGCTCCGGTGACCACAGCAGGCTGCCGCGCCTTTACTCCTGAGCTGCACAGTGGCGTCTGGCTAGGCAAGTTCAAGCCAGACCTGCCTCCGCACTACGACGGCACCCCCGACCCCGTGGAGTTCTTGCAGCTCTACAAGCTGAGCATCAAGGCAGCCAATGGAAACGAGAAGGTCATGGCAAACTCGTTTCCCATGGCCCTCAAGGATGGCGTGCGCTTGTGGCTCCTGAACTTGCCTACGGGATCGATCTCCTCCTAGGGCGAGATGCGCAAGCGTTTCGTCACCAACTTCCAAGGCACTCGCGATCGCCCGCCAGCCGCGGACGACCTGTGGCGCATTAAGCAGTGTCACACCCTGATTTTCATGCCACAACACTTCAGCTATTAAATCATGATAACAAATGCGGTTTGACAAAAACTTTTGAGTGTTTTGGTCTTTGCTTGATTTGATTTTTGTATGTTGGTTGCAAGTGCTCTAAAAATCTAATAAATCCTCCAACTCTTATACTCTTACCCCTTGATCCAAAACTTTGCCCAATGATCATGGCATGTGTAAAAGACATAATAGTATTTTCTTACAAAAATATTTTGGCCGAAAAGTATTTTCTAAAATAGCTTTTCCAGAACCCCCTGAATTGAGACTTGAATTACAAGTACTTAATGAAGGGTGTAAAAAATCTTTCAAAAAATATATTTAACTCTGATTAGATATAGGACTCCCATAAACCACAAAAATATGATTTTAAAAGTTACTTTCCTATTTTATTTAAAAGCTTTTTCTTAAGGCCAGAAATGGTCTTTAATAGGTTAAAATTATTTTAATGTGTCGAAAATATTTGAGAAAATTTAGGGAAACTCATAGGACATATATTCTCCATTTATAGGAGTTTCAAAACAGGGTCATGTTCAAATTATTAGTCAAATCCCTCAAAAACCCTTTCTGGGCATTTCAAGCTTTTGAAATATTTACAAAGGAAATATTCTCCATTAAATCCAAGAATATTCCACCATGTCAAAAATGGCATACTTGATGAGCTTGACAAGTCTCATGTCATGGAGAACAGTATAACCCCATGAAACCCTCTCAAAACCATTTTTGCCCTTTTTCAAGTTTGAACAACTTTGCACTACCAAACATGTCCAAATGATCTCAAAATTTGTACACATGCTCAGATGGTCTAATCATTCACCTAGGACAAGTGGCACAAGTTGGAGAATAGGATAACTTGATCAAAGTGCCTCAAAACCGTTCCTGCCTAGAACCAAATTTGGACAACTCTACAATGTCAACTGTCTACTTTTGACCCCAATTTTTGTGAGCATGCTGTAATACCCAAATAATGACACCAAACCAAGTGGTGCATCAAGGAGAACAAGATAGAATGGTCAAATCTAGCCAAAACTTTTCTGCCCATTTCTAGGGTTTATAAAAGTTGCATTGACCACTTTCTCCATTTGACCTCAAAATTGGTGGGAACTACTAATTTGTAATGCCTCTCACTCCTGTTAAGTTTCAAAGCAAGTTGAGCAACTTAGATAGCCCAAACCATTATCAAACACCTTCTTGCAGAATCTTATAATTCATGTTTTGGCCAGTTCCATTTATCCCCGTGAGTTGAAACTCCACGCACACCCTCATCTATTCCCTCTTAACCTCCCACAAGCTTTCCAGCCCGAAGGGCAATGCTTGAGGGGGTGAAACCCCATATTCCCTCTATGGACAGCTGCATTTCTCTCATTTTCTCACCTCTCTCTCACTCATGTCGGGTCCTAGAGCAGCCACTGGAAATAAGTGGACGCGCGGGTGCGCGCAAAAAGCCATGGATGCCGGCCATTTGCATGCTCTGGAGCACGTGGCAGAGCACCGGAGCGTTGACACCTCATCCCTCGACCACCTCGAGCCTCCCACTCATGCCAGCTGAGGTGCCTCGACGTCCGCAACACTCCACCGTGTTGTCCCCCTCCTTCCCCTCTCTCTCTCACCCCTAGCTCGGCCAATGCACGCACCCACGCCAGGGACCTCTTCGAGCCCGCCCCGCTCCTCCTGGCACCCTACTCAACTCCCACTAACGTCGTAGACAGTCCCTCTCCCTCCCTCCTGGCTGCCTGAGTCATTGTTGCGGCCACCCGTCCGCCACGTCCACGGTGAGCCGTGGCCTCGCCATATAAGGCCGCCCCTGACCTCCCTCTAGATCCCCTTCTCTCTCTCTCTCTCTCTCTCTCTCTCTCTCTCTCCCTCTCTCTCTCCCGTGCACCCCCTAGACCAATCTACACCTCCTCCCGTGCCCTCCAATCTCGTCAATGGCCAGAGCCGAGCCGCCGACCACCGCCTAAATTCTCGTTGTCCGGGCCCTCTCCTCCCCACCTATGGGTTACTTTGCATATCCACTGACCCCGATGAGCTCCCCCGCACTCTGGTTACTCCTCCCGATGGCTGGAGCGCCGTGTCCGCCATCACCATCGGCCACGTCCAGCACGGACGGTGCTCTCCATGAGAAGGTCCTCCCCAGCATGCATGTGACCCGTGGATGGAAGCGCCTCTCTACGGTGGTCACACCAGTGGGTAGAACGTCGCCAGGGGCGCTCTGTAGCCCTGACAGGAGTCACTCCTCCCCGTGGCCGTAGCGCGCGCCGGAAGATGAAGACAGCCTGTAGCTGGGCCCCGTGCATCAGCGACCCAGCGGGCGGGCCTCTTCGTTTAAGTGGAGACGGCTTCGGCCGGATTCGCTTCCCTCGCTCAAAGTCACACCTCCATGAATACGCCCACGACGTCGCTCTTGTCGCCCGCGCGGCCGAGCAGCCAGGCCGGCCCACTGCTATCTTGCGGCCCGTGGGCTCGATAAGGGTAAAGCCCTTTTCCTTTCCTTTTTCTTTTCCAGATAGCTTCTAAAGTCTCGAGAGAATTCAAATAAAGTCCAAATTTGATGATTCAAATTTGTAGTGACTCCATAAATCAAGTTCTATTTAATGAGCCATAGTGAACATTTTTACAGTGCTTGGTTTTCACTAGATCCTTTAAATAGGTCATTTATCCACATAAGTCCACTTTAAAAATCCATAGGATATTCATTTGGAATCCAAATCTAGTGAAACCAATTTCTAAATATTTCTAAAATCATGCCCGATTTAATGGGTACTTTTCATCATTTTTATAAAAAGGCATTGTGTGGAAAACTTGCAGATCCATTAAATCCATTTATTCCATCATATTGAAATGTTCAGAAATATCCACTGATCCAATTCCAATGAAGCCACTCTGGTTATTTTTCATATAACCAGAGAAGTCCTAGAAAAGTCAACTTCATACTTTTAGAGCACTTTTATTTTTGCCTTGTTGTGTTGCTCATTGTGATTGTTTCTGATGTTAGTTGACGGAGCAGATGGAGTATTTTGAGAAGGACCAGAAGACTTGAAGACTCTGATGAACCAGGCAAGCAGCCCTTTGACCATGTCTATGAAACCCCTTTTTTATGCATGCCATATAGCACTTTATTATTGTTGCATCAGAATCATGATGAGATGGTAGCCACTTCGGTGGGTTGCCTTCGTTTCCTCCTTGTTGATACTTGCATTGTGCATGACCCTACCTTCCTATGAGGGTTATGCCGATGAGAGTAGCTAGGTTGCTAAAGTAGATGCTACGCAAATGGGATGGGTATATGCATGGTGATGGATACAAAAGTATTTCCAAAGACTTATTTGAAAACCCCGTTGGGTGCCACTAATGCCTAAGGGAGATGATGAGCTAGGTAACCACTTGACAAAGAAGTGGTGTACCGGAGCGAGTTGTGTGATTGTGTTTTCGAAAATGGATAGGTTTAAGTTGCGACCGTTATTCAAACATTACATGTACAACCACAATACCCCTTATGGGATGGGTCTTTGTTGATTACTTTGGTCAATACTAGAAGGGAGCCTGCATTACTAGTGGTGGGAGAGTATGAGTTACTCTATCGATACGGAGTCGTGCCAGGTAGGGCGACTATGGCTGTTTTTACATACACCGGGCACACCATTGTGTCCCCTCTCTGATGGTGCGATCTCGAGTGAGTCTCGTATGATGTACATCGTGAGGAGAATGGCCAACGAGTGGACTCTTTGTTAGTGTTGTCAAGGGAAAGATAATGTTCGGGTGCTTACCTCGGGTATGTCATATACCACGAGTCATGGCTTCACACGGAAGTTCCCCGAGTCTTGTGGGTAAAGCGTCCAACCTCTATAGAGTGTAAAACTATTCGAATAGCCGTGTCCATGGTCAAGGACAGTTGGGTTACCGCTCTTGGGCTACGTCCACATGTTTAGAAACCAATGTGTGTGTTTGGATAAGTGGGAAGAACTACTTGGGTCAAGTCAAAGGGCTTGACATGATTGAGTTGGGTTGATGCCCACTCCATTTATATTGATATCTATAACCAGTCCCAATGGTTACTTGAATTCATATGATGCATGTTTTACCAATTGTTGAACATGTCATAGCTCAAAAAATTAGCTTTCTACAAAATTTACCTATATCATGCATTTTTCTATCTTGAACCAAAACATGGGTTGCTTGCGAGTACATTCAAACTACTCACTGGCTTGCCACTGGTTATTTTATTGGCCAAGCATGAAAGGACATGATATCATGAAGAGTACCTTGGTGACAAATGTGCGAGCTAGGACACTTCCCAGTCAGAATGCCTATAGGGTTAAGGCAGATGGCATGGGTCCAAGTTATCGATGGAGATTTCCGCTGTGAAGTTATACTCAAGACTTGACAATAATGGTCATAATTCATGTAAGATGGTATGTATGGATGAAAGACTCAAGTTATTCAGCTTCTGTGTGTTCAGTGAGCATTGATCTCTGGGATCACTATACACGTGCATTCGGTGATCACGACTTATGAGTCGGGGTCCCCACAGAGCTGGTATCAGAGCCATCCTGGTATGTATGGATGAAAGACTCAAGTTATTCAGCTTCTGTGTGTTCAGTGAGCATTGATCTCTGGGATCACTATACACGTGCATTCGGTGATCACGACTTATGAGTCGAGGTCCGCACAGAGCTGGTATCAGAGCCATCCTGACTGTAGGAATCCTTAGTTAGCATGGTCGTTAGTTAGGGTAAAACTATTTTCAAAACTATATATACTTCTCTTCCCTTCTGAGTTTTTCAAAAACTAGAGATATATTTTCCTTATTGACCTATTCCCCTTCAAAACTATTCCGATCGATCGCTAGCACCCTCATGCCCCTGACCACTAGATTACTTGTAATCCTCCTGGATAACCTAGAAGGAAAACGCCTTGCCAGACGTTCGGTCACATCCTTGTGTTGGTGGGAACGACACCTATGGGATCACAAGAATCCCTACTACGGTTGCGGGGCGCGGGGTCGTGAGAAGAGCGGATCAAACAGATAGCACACGGTTTGTTTATCCAGGTTCGGGCTGCGAGGATGCGTAAAACCCCACTCCTGCTTTGGTGGATTGTATATCTGTGTTCTTGAGCTAGCTATGGGGCGTGAGGAGCTCCAAAAAGTCGAATCCTCCTCCTGGTCGCCCCGGGCCTCCTTTTATAGGAAAGGGGTTGCCACAGTGGCCCACAGGAGGTGGAAATGGTACAGTGATGTGAGGTTATCCCTCGCATTACATGACAAGGCGCATTTAATGCGTCTTGCCCAGGTGTCCTTTCTTTATCGGGGACGGGGGAGAGCCCTGTCTCGTCCGTCGCTGCTCCCTCTCGTGTCGACACGCGCCCTGGCCAGCGGCGCCCGCGGTGCCATGTAGGTAGGCTGGCAGCTGAGGTGGCGCAGTGGTGGGTCTCCATGAAGATCCGCATGCCTCCACGCAGGTGCCTGCCAAGCTGGTTGGGTCGGCAGCTGCATGCGAACGACGGTGGAGGTTTGACTGGCGTGGGCCTGATGGTGGCCCTATGGGTGTTCTTGGCAAGGGCCTTGCCGGGGCCCCGGCAAGGGTCTTGCCGTGGCACCTGCTGTCATCCCCGGCAAGGCTCTTGCCGGGGGCTTTGTGGTCCTCCTTGGCTGGGATCCCGCCAAGGATCATCATCTTCTAAAGGGTGTATCTAATTTTGAATGTCTTCACAAAGATCTGCATGCCACCACGGGGATGTCTCCCAAATCCTTGCCCCATGGGGGCAGTGGACTCAAGGGTGACTCACTCCGTAGGTGTGGGGCGAGCTGCCACGGCAAGGGTCTTGCCGGGTTTGCTAAAACCGCCTCCCGGCAAGGATCTTGCCGGGGGGGTCCGCTTCGTCCCCTTTGCTCTTTGTGGTCTTGGTCTTGGCGTCATTCTGCTTCTCCTGAGCTTCGGCCTTACCTTGGCTCACCTCCCTTACCTTGCTCAATGTGGTGGTGCCCGTGGCTCAGACTGCTTGTGCACAGTTATAGGTGTACCAAAAGTGTACCCCTCTTTTTGTACACCGACAGGAGCCCCCGGGCCTGCGCCACACGTAAGCGCAATCGCGTCGTTGGGCTAGGCCCATAAACGGTGCGCGGGCAAGAGGGGCGGTTTTTACCGCGGTAAGTCTCTTCGCGCGCTGCGCTTCCCATGCTTCCCGCGCGTGGCGCGGCGTGGGGAGGCGTGTGTGACGTGGGCGGCATGCGTGGGGCTGAGCTCTGCATGCATGCGTCACATCGTAGTAAAGGGGGCGGTTCGTGCCTTCCCCATAAACGGAGGGAGGCGTGGAGGTGCGGCCCATTTACTGAACGGGGCCGAGGCGTGGTCTTCAAGGCATCCACTCCCCACGATCACGGGGTGGAGAGAGGTCGCCTCACCCGTCGCCTCGGTCCTGCACACCTGCCACGTGGCTCTCATGCGCTTGGGGTGGCGAACGGTGGAGGCGGGAAACCTGGCCGCCGCGGGCTGGGGCGGCGGGTCGGCCTCAGTTCCCTGTGCCTCCCTCGTCTTGATTGGCTGAGCGGGGCGGCCGAGCCCCCACCCTGTTCCTTTATAAAGAGCGGGAGGGGGGAATGGCGTCTCGCATTCTTTTCATCTCCTCCTTCCTTCAGCTTCTGCTCCCCCCTTCCATCCGCCATGGAGAGAGGGAATTCTGGTCCTTCAACGGTGGCGGCGAGGGTCGCTGCTTGACAACGCGTCCCTCCTTCTCCTGCACCCGCGGTGGCAGAGCCAGCCACGAGGGGAAGGGGGAGGGGGCGAGGCCGTGGGCGAAGTCGAGGCGCTCGGGGAAGAGGAGGACGGGGCGGAGCGCCGGCCTCGCCTCCGCCAGTAGTTCCTCCCCCCATGGAGGGCCACGTTGGGGATGGCCCTTGCGAGTTCTTCGTCAGGCTGCGCCGGCCGCCTCGCCGTCGCCTTCGTCTCCCGAGTCCATTCGCGCGGGAGATGGAGCTGGATCCACCGGAGTCGCTGCGGCTGCACATGAGGGGCTGCGGGATCAGTGGCACGTGGGTCCGCGTCGACTTCCCCGCCCCTCACGTGATGTATCTTTGTCGGGGATGGAAGACGTTTGCTCATATCCACCGCTTGACGGAGGGGCTCACTCTCCATTTTAAGCTAATGGAGGGTGGCCTTCTCTCCGTCAAGGTCCTCGGTTGTTTTGGGACCCGTGGAAGGTGCTGCGTCGAGAGCTCTTCTGATAGCGAAGACTCCTCCTCGGGCGAGAGTGACGAGGAGGACAGCGGCAGCAACGACAAGGGTAGTAGGCGGCAGGATGACGGGTCCGACTAGGTGTCGGGCGCCACTCCGTGCGGCACCGGCGACCCCATCATCCGCGTCGCGGGCTCCGCGAACTTCTCGGGGTCGTCTCCTTGGGCGGCTGGCATTGGGAGGCTGCGGAAGAGGAAGAGGGCGGGCGGCAAGGCCATCAAATCAGAGTACGCGGGCACCGACGCCTTGGACGCGTGCTGATGTCCTGCCGCCTCGTCTTCAAGCTCTGCTTCCGGTGCCGCCATCACCATCCAGCCATTGGACGGCCACCAAGATGTTCTCTTGGTGTCTTCTGCCACCCGTAGCTCGCCTAGGCGCTCCTTTTGTCTCTTTCGTCTCCTTGACCTGCCTCCTGAGGAGAGGGACAAGAAAGGGATTACAGGCACCTTATCTCTCTTTAGTTTGTAAGCCTTCGGGCCTGAGCTGAATTTAAAACTTGTAATCCCATCATTCATGTTTTTCATTCCCTATGGACTGTACCTGAGTGGAATGTTTTTAATGAAAAAGGGATGCTTGCCGGGTCATTTGTTTGTGGGTAGAACCCACGACCAGGAGTAAATCCTTGATATCTTTAAGATAAACATTTCCTTGCCCGGCAACAGGCCTTGCCGTCTCTCCACTTCGCTCAACCTTTCTCACACCTTTGGCGGAGGCAGGGATGAGGTGGGTTCAGGCTCCTTGTTTCATCCTCTCGCTGCCGCGACTACAACCAAACCTGGCCCCAGGAACGAGCCCTAGGGCCTAGAGTTAGGGGAGCATGGTAGCTTTAGGAAAAAACGAGGTTTCACATACCTCAGTCCATAAGGGAATGCATGATAAGGGATGAAGAACTTATCTGAAGCTGTAGCCCCCAGCAACTCTGGTTGGCCGTGGGTGAATCTTTGCTCTTGCAGCCCCCGGCAATAGTGGCTTGCCGGGGTCTAGACGATGGTCTGTCCCTCTTCTCTTTTTCGTCCTCAAGTCATCCGGCAAGGATATCTGTGAGTCCCGCGAACCAAAGAAGACGAAAGAACGGCAAAGAGACGCACACTCTACATCTAAGCTAGGGATTAGTCGCCGCTAAGCACTATCAACCCTAACCAAGGACGAGACTCGACCAAGCATGCATGCTATAACTTAGGGCGCCAGCGCTTCATTTATTTATGCTCAGGGTCTGCGCCTGGCTTTTTACAAAGGGTTACATGCATCATCGGTAATGCTTGTACAAAAGGTGGCTTGCCGGGGGGCCCGGCAAGCCGTGCCTCATGGGTAAAACTTGCGAAGATGCTCAATGTTCCAGGAATTACTCACCGGAACGGCATCTTCGGTCTCTAGGCCGACTGCGCCGGGCCTGGTGACTCGTATTACCCGATAAGGGCCTTCCCACTTTGGCGTCAACTTGTTGGAATTCTTGGCCGATTGAACGCGCCGAAGGACAAGGTCACCTTCCTCAAGGATTCGGGCATGACCCTTGCGGCTATGGTAGCGGCGCAAGGCTTGCTGGTAGCATGCTGCTCTCACAGCTGCCCAAAGACGATCTTCCTCAAGGAGCATTGCGTCATCTTGCCGAAGTTGCTCTTGCTCAAGCTCATCATAAGCGAGCACTCGAGGTGACCCGTATATGAGTTCAGTGGGGAGAACTGCTTCTGCCCCGTATACTAGGGCAAAGGGTGTCTGGCCGGTGGCTCGATTTGGCGTCGTCCTGATCGACCAAAGAACCGTCGGCAACTCATCTATCCAGCGCCTTCCACTCTTGTGCAGCCTGTCAAAGGTCTTGGTCCTTAAGCCTCGCAGTACTTCAGCATTTGCCCTCTCAGCTTGACCATTGCTTCGTGGGTGAGCAACGGAAGTGAAACAGACTTTGCTGCCGAGGTCTTGGATATATTGCATGAAGGTGCGGCTTGTGAACTGTGTGCCATTGTCGGTGATGACCCTGTTGGGTACACCAAAACGGCACACTAGTCCCTTGAAGAACTTGACGGCTGACTAAGCTGTGACCTTCCTCACCGCCTCCATCTCCGGCCACTTTGTGAACTTGTCGATTGCAATGTACAAGTACTCAAAGCCCCCTACAGCGTGGGGGAAAGGGCCTAGTATGTCGAGACCCCAGACCGAGAAGGGCCAGGAGAGAGGAATGGTTTGAAGGGCTTGAGCTGGCTGATGAAGCTTCTTTGAATGGAACTGACACGCTTCACACCTGGTGAATAGTGTCGTCGCATCCTGGAGGGCGGTGGGCCAGAAGAAGCCTTGTCGAAATGGCTTGTCGGCAAGGGCCCTTGACCCGATGTGGGATCCACATATGCCTCCGTGTATCTCCGCCAACAGCTGCAGTCCTTCCTCCCGAGGGATACACTTCAATTTCACACTGTTCGGCCTCTTTCTATACAGGACATCATCGACAAACTGGTACATGGTAGAGCGACGGGCTACTTTTTCCGCTTCTACCTGCTCTTCAGGAAGTTCCCCTGTTTGGAGGCATCGGACGGCATGCCGTGCCCACGCTGGAGCCTGGGGCCCGACGACGAGGACTAAAGGCATTTCCTCCGCTATAGGAGCGGTTGTCTCGACGACAAGAGCTTGACGCTCCGCCGGAGCTAGCCGTCCCGTGGCGGGCTCAGTGTCCCCGGTAACATCCTTGCCGGCGGCTCCGGGGAGCTCGTCAGGAAAGTACTTGCCGTGTCATGATTTCCTCCTCTTGTTCTGCTCTGTTGATGGATCAACGGATGGCTGAGTTAGCTGGAGCACAAAGGTACCTGGTTCCACAGGCAGCTTGAGGGCAGCGCATTTTGACAGGTAATCGGCGATATCGTTCTCCGCTCGGGGAACGTATTCAGCCTGTATACCGTCGAAACACTCTTCCAGCTTTCTCACTTCATCGACGTAGGCCTTCATCAACGGGCTCTGGTAGTCCTTGTTGACTTGCTTGACGATGAGCTGTGAGTCGCCCCTGATGATGAGCTTCTTGATTCCAAGGTCCGCCGTGATCCTAAGACCGGCAAGCAGCCCTTCGTACTCTACCGTATTGTTTGTTGACACCTCCCTGGGGAAGTGCATCTGGAACACGTACTTGAGGTGCTCTTCGGTGGGCGCGACAAGCAGTACGCCAGCCCCGGCGCCGTGTAAGGAGAAAGCTCCATCAAAGTACATGATCCAACTGCAACTTGCCTCCTTGCCGGGGAGAGCAGTCTCTTGGGCTTCTTCATCAGGCGTTGTGGTCCATTCTGCAATGAACTCCACCAGGACTCGGCTCTGAATCGTCGAAGTACTTTAAAACTTGAGGCCAAAGCCGGATAGCTCCAGTGCCCATTCCACAATTCTTCTCGTTGCATCTGGATTGTGCAATATCTGTTGCAGAGGGAGGCGAGTGACGACAGTGATCTCGTGTGCCTGGAAGTAGTGACGCAGCTTCCTCGAGGCCATAAGAAGGCCGAAGAGCAGTTTCTGCATGCCGGAGTACCTTGATCTAGCTCCCTGCAGGAGGGAACTAACAAAGTAGACCGGGTGCTGCATCATTTTCTTCTTCGGCGGCACTTCAACTGGCTGTGTCGTCTCTGCATTGGTGGTGTCGGGCTCTGTTGCTGCCATTACCTCGTCGTCAACCTCTCTCTGCGCCACTAGTGCGGTGCTGACCACCTGGTTCGTTGCCGCCAAGTATAGCAGCAATGGCTCCTGTGGCCTAGGCAAAACTAGTATTGGCATGGAGGAGAGGTACTTCTTCAAATCTTGCAATGCTGCTTCGGCTTCTGGTGTCCACTCCATCGGGCCCGCCTTTTCAGGATCTTGAAAAAGGGAAGGGCGCGCTCGGCAGACGTGGAAATGAATCTGCCCATGGCGGCGACGCAACCAGCAAGCCGACGCACATCCTTGATTCGCTTGGGTGCTTCAATCTGCTCTATAGCTTTAATCTTGTCCGGATTGGCCTCTATCCCACGCTGTGACACAAAGAACCCGAGAAGCTTGCCGGACGGGACGCCAAAGACGCACTTCTCAGGGTTCAGCTTGAGATTGATCTTGCGCAGGTTTGCAAATGTTTCTTGCAAATCTGGTATGAGGGTTGCCCTGTCCTTGGTTTTGACCACTATGTCATCCATATAAGCTTCCATATTTCTATTGAGCTGGGGTTCAAACCAATCTGGACCGCCCTTGCAAACGTCGAACCAGCACTCTTCAGCCCGAAAGGCATCCGCATGAAACAATACGTACCACATGGGATGATGAATGCTGTTTTCTCTTCGTCTTCTCTTGTCATGAAGATCTGGTGGTAGCCGGAGTAGGCATCGAGGAATGACAACAGATCACACCCAGCTGTGGAGTCAACAATCTGGTCGATGTGCGGCAATGGGAAGGGGTCCTTAGGACAAGCTTTATTGATATCTGTGTAATCAATACACAGCCTCCACTTCCCATTAGCCTTGCGTACTACGACCGGATTGGCCAACCACGTTGGATGGAGCACTCCTCTTACCAAACCCGCTGCTTCCAGTTTCCAGATCTCCTGTGTGATGAACTCTTGTCGTTCCAAAGCTTGTGTTCTGACCTTCTGCTTGACGGGCCGCGCATGAGGACAGATAGCAAGGTGGTGCTCAATCACCTCCCTGGGAACGCCGGGGATGTCGGAAGCTTGCCATGCAAACACATCGACATTCGCCCGCAGGAAGGTCATGAGAGCGTCTTCCTATTTGTCGTCAAGGGTGGAGCTTACGGTGAAAGCCCCTCCCGTGCCGTCCTCATTGACATAACCCTTCTTGGTTCCCGGCTGTATGGCCCTGGGCTTCTTGTTTCCGCCGGTGGAGCTCTCTGGCACGTCCTCGATGGGAGCGCTACACTCCGAAGAGGTGCGCTTGCCGGAGTGGGTGTCCGAGGTCTCACCGGTCTTCTTCTTCTTCTTCCCTCCCGGGGTCCCAGCGGCAGGAGCAAGTGCCCTAGTGGCGGCAGCTGCTGCAACTGCTTGCTAGTATAGCTGGTCAGCGCAAATCAGCGCATCTTTCTTATCGGAGGGCATGGTGATGATCGTCACAGGTCCTGGCATCTTCAGGGTGTTGTAGGCGTAGTGTGACGCCGCCATGAACTTGGCCAGCGCTGGGCGGCCAAGGATCCCGTTGTAGGGCAAGGGGATCTTGGCAACATCAAACACGATCCTCTCCGTCCTGTAGATCAGATCACTTCCAAAAGTCACGGGCAGCGTGACCTTTCCCTTAGGTTGGCTTCTTCCCGGGTTGACCCCCTGAAACGTGCCCATCTCTTCGAGGTCTCCATCAGGAATCTGCAGTTTCTCGATCACGGCAGGCGAGATCAAGTTCAGATCGGCCCCGCCATCGACTAGCATCTTTGTCACCTTGAGGTTGCGTATTGTTGGTGAAACCAACAATGGCAAGCACCCGACCGCAGTAGTGCGATCAGGGTGATCCTCAGTGTCAAAAATGATAGGTGTGCTGGACCACTTCAGCGGCCTTTGGGCATCAAACGATGGCTCTGCCGCTGTAATCTCTCGCGCCCACTATTTAAGCTGGCGGTGAGAAGTATGCAGCGAGGCGCCACCGTCGACGCACATGGCCTCTGTAGCTTTCTGAAACTCTTGGTTGCCGAATTCGTCGTCCTCTTCATGATTGTCGTCTTCTGGCTTTTTGTCACGGCCCCGGGCGGGCCTCTCCTATTGTTTATCCTTGCCGCGACGGCCCGCCTGGCCGTCACGCTTCTTGTCGGACCCCTTAGCACCGTCTTGGCCCTTCTCCTTGTCCCGCCTCTCATATTCAGGCCTCTGCTTCTCCGCGAGGAGCTCAACCTGTCGGCAGTCTTGGAGAGCATGGCCTTTGGTGCGATGGATCTTGTAGTATCTCTTGTCGGAGTTTCCTGGCTTCTCGCAACCGCCAAGGCCCGGCAGGCGACACATCCGGCAATTTCCTTGCCGGGGTCATCTGCCTTGGTTTTCTTGGTGGAACCGGTGTCATCAGATCCCTCGACGGCAAGCACGGCTTTACCTTTGCGCTTCCTGTTGCGGCGCCGACCCTTCTTCGCCGGGGCGGATGTATCTTCATCTGAGGAGTCGGTTTCCACGCCGGCGTCTTCGCTGGGGTACTTCCTTCCCTCTTCAGCCCGGGCACATCTATCAGCAAGAACATAGAGTTTTGCTACATCTTTCACCTTGTTCATTGCCAGCTCTTCGCGCATCTTGCGGTTACGCACGTTCTGATGGAACGCGCTGATCATGGCGGTAGGGTGAACATCAGGGATATTGTACTGTATCCGGGTGAACCTCTGTATATACTTGCGGAGACTCTCGCCTACCTTCTGGGGAATGACATGCAGGTCGCTTGCTTGGCCATGGGCTTGGTGGCCTCCATTAAAGGCGCCCACAAACTCATGGCACAAATCCAACCAGGAGGAAATAGAGTCTACCGGCAAGTGCATCAACCATGACATGGCGTTGGGTTTGAGAGCCAACGGAAAGTAATTCGCAAGCACCTTATCGTCGCGGGCTCCGGCAGCTTGCATCGCAATGGTGTAGATGCTGAGGAACTCAGATGGGTGGGTCTTGCCACAGTATTTTTCGCCCACGTCAGGTTTGAAGGTGCGGTGAGTGGGCCACTAGAACTGCCGCAGCTCACGGGTAAAAGCCGGACAGCCTACCTCATAAGGTAGGCCTCCAGGGCTCTCCGGTGCCGGGTGGTTCACATCAGGCCCTTCTCGCCTGTCTGACTGGTGGCGCGCTCCGCGCCGGCGCTCGATAGTGGTTCGAGCGTCTTCATGTTCTCGTTCCTGAAGGACTTGGTGCTGGTCACGGTGGGTCCGTGGGTCGGACGACGCTATGGAGATTTCGTCGCCCGTAATGTCGTGACGGGCTAGCATCCGCGGTACCGTGCGAGGAGGAGGCGAGTGCACCGTGGTCGCGGCGCCGCCGGCTTTCCTTCCAGTGGTGCATGGGACTCCGTCGGGGCGTCATCCCGGGGGCTCCACCGGAGTCGGTTCGTCTTTGTTGGCCGCCGCAACAAGGCTTCGGATAGTGGCTCTCCATTCGTCGAGTTTCCCCATAGTGGGAGGAAAATCGAGGAGCAACTGCGCGCGCGCCAGGGCTTCTGCTGGCGTTGGTGGCAACGAAACCTGCACGGATCGTGACGCGCTTCAACTTCTGACCACGTCAGAAGGAGCTCTATCACGACCCTGCGGTCGTATGCCATCTTCACCAGCGCCTCGGCGAGCGGGCAGGTCTTCTACCTCCCGGGAGTGGCGCTCGGGACTCTTCCCGTGGCGACGCCCGGGGTCTTCGGCGTGATTACGCCATTCGCCGTGCGCCGTTTGAGAGGAGCGCGCCGTCGGCACCGGCGTGGGAGTCTTGGAGGCCCTCGCATCGCCTTTGGGCGGGGTGGCAGCGATCGTGGAAGGCCCCGCGCCACCCGTGGAGGGCCTGGCTCCGTCTTTGGATTTGGCGGCGTGCGGCCCATTACCAGGCGCACGAACATCGCCGCCTCCCAAACTCCGGCTGCTGGGACGGTGTTGGTGTTCGCGAACGGCGCCCCGGGTCCTTTCTGCGACCGGTCCGCTGCTCGCCCACGTCAGGACGGGATGTCCGGCTTCCGACGGGCCAACCGCCACCGTCGTCTTCTTCTTGGGCACCATGACGATGAAGAAGCGTTGAACTAACTGCTAAAGCCGATTCTCACAACTGCGCCCCCTACCTGGCGCGCCAAAGATGTCGGTGGGAACGACACCTATGGGATCACAAGAATGCGTAAAACCCTACTCCTGCTTTGATGGATTGTATATATGTGTTCTTGAGCTAGCTATGGAGCGTGAGGAGCTCCAAAAAGCCGAATCCTCCTCCTGGTCGCCTCGGGCCTCCTTTTATAGGAAAGGGGTTGCCACAGTGGCACACAAGAGGTGGAAAGGGTACAGTGATGTGAGGTTATCCCTCACATTACATGATAAGGCGCATTTAATGCATCTTGCCTAGGTGTCCTTGCTTTATCGGGGACGGGGGAGAGCCCTGTCTCGTCCGTCACCGCTCCCTCTTGTGTCGACACGTGCCCTGGACAGTGGTGCCCATGGTGCCATGTAGGCAGGCAGGCAGCTGAGGTGGCGCAGTGGTGGGTCTCCACGAAGATCCGCATGCCGCCACGCAGGTGCCTGCCCAACTGGTTGGGTCGGCAGCTACATGCGAACAGTGGTGGAGGTTTGACTGGCGTGGGCCTGATGGTGGCCCTACGGGTGTTCTTGGCAAGGGCCTTTCCAGGGCCCTAGCAAGGGTCTTGCCGTGGCGCCTGCTGTCATCCCCGGCAGGGCTCTTGCCGGGGGCCTTGTGGTCCTCCTTGGCTGGGATCCCGCCAAGGATCATCATCTTCTAAAGGGTGTATCTGATCTTGAATGTCTTCACAAAGATCTGCATGCCACCACGGGGATGTCTTCCGAATCCTTGCCCCATCGGGGCAGTGGACTCAAGGGTGACTCACTCCGTAGGTGTGGGGAGAGCTGCCACGGCAAGGGTCTTGCCGGGTTTGCTAAAACCGCCTCCCGGCAAGGATCTTGCAGGGGGGTCCGCTTCGTCCCCTTTGCTCTTTGTGGTCTTGGTCTTGGCGTCGTTCTGCTTCTCCTAAGCTTCGGCCTTAACTTGGCTCACCTCCCTTGACTTGCTCAGTGTGGTGGTGCCCATGTCTTAGACTGCCCGTGCACAGTTATAGGGGTACAAAAAGTGTACCCCTATTTTTGTACACCGACACCTTGGGACACAAGATTGGTGACACCACGACAACACAATACCAATAGAAGATACAACCTCAAGGAATGAGGATATGAAGACCCATAGGATGGTGACACCCGTGACACTGCCCCATGATGATGCAACCTTGGCCTACAATGATCAGGGCATAGTATATGCAAGATCATTATATACATCGCTAATAGAGCAACCTTGTCACTACCTTTGTTGTATCGGCAACCACTGGTGGATGAGAACCTCGCCATTTGGTCCACCTCACTATAGTGAATAGGAAAACGGATCTCTTCGTCCCCCGCTCTTGGTGTCGATGTTATCATCAACGTAACCATTAGGTTGGACCTCTATTATGCCTTGTTAATGTAGTTGCATAAATGATTGCTTACCCGGAACCCTTGACGCCTTAAAAGGCAAAAGGGATCGTTATGATTAAGAAGAGAACAGAAGACCGAGTCAATGCCAACTATGAGGAACCACCTTCACCCTGTTAGCTCATCAGGCGAGAAGTTGATGAAGATTCTTCAGACCCAACCTAGATCATTTCATCAAGAGATGTAGCGACACCTGAGGAAGACCCAGAAGACTACACGAGACACGAAGCAAGCACGACTATTGAGTCCGAGAACCCCTAGGGTAGGATGAGTCGTGTATCTAGTATGTGAAGTCGAGTTCGTGTGACAATTCATATAGAACCATGATTGTGTGTTGCTTTTTTTTATTTGTTTGTGTTTTGATATCAATCTCCCTTTTGCCCTAGGCAACAAGTATGGGACTATATCACCTACCTTATATTAATGCTTGTGTGTGTGGCCCTTTCCCACACTTGTTTGTTTCCACTTGCACTATAGAACCCCCTTTAGGCAACCCCCATCTATGGTACTTCTCCCTCTCATCTATCTCGTCAACCGAAGACCAGCAAAACAAGATGCACCAAGGATTCCACCTCGGCGACCAACTAGCACTGAAGACGTTTGCTACGGCCTCCTTGACCAAGTGCAAGCCCGTAGATTTGTGTTTACCCCTCAAGACTGGAAACTAATCCCTAGACCCCTCGAGACTTCACTCGAATGCTTAACCATGAGCTTAACTAGCATATTGCAAGAAAACCAGTTAAGCCTCCATAACCTTGCACAACACAGGTGTCACATCCCTAGCTGCTGGTAATGCTCTAGGCTAGCTTCATGTGTGCATCATGTTTAAATTCTGAAAATTTGAACTGAGGAATTCAGAAGCCTCAAAACTTAAATAAAAGAGGGGCAAGAAACCCTAAAATTGCAATCAGTAAATCCAAAATGCCCTAGAAATAGCTCTGACAATTTTGGCAAGAGTTATAAATCAAACCAAAATTTTGGGACATTTCTAAGGAATTATTGGGCTCTGAATTTAAATCAATATTTTATTTGAATTTGGAGTTATATTCATAATATATAATGAATATATTTTCAAATGACCTGAGATATTTTTATTATGTGTGGAGAAGTCCATTAGGTGACTTAAAAATATCCAGGGAAGTATAGGCACTGTTTTCAAATTCTGTTTGAATTAAAATTCAGTGCCAATTAAATAAAACAGAACAAAATTAGAAAACAGTAAATAAAAAAGAGAGAGAGAGAGAAGCCCAGCTTACTTGGCGCCACGAACCGGCCCAGCTTTGCCCCCCCCCATCGCTGGCCCAGCTGGTGGCCCAGCCCACCACCGCAAACCCCCTCGCCGCTCGTCATCTTCCTCTGCCAGTAGGCAGAGGCGAGGCGTGGCGCGCGCCCGAGAGCCCCGACGCCACCTCCTGCTTCCTCTCGTCGCCCTGGACTCCGTCCGCAACGCCATGCAGCCCCTGGCCCTTCTCACTCCCTCTGGACCGCTCCCCCTCCCCTGGCTCTCTTTTTCCCTCTCTTCCTGTGATCCCCGAGCGCACCGCAGCACGCCGCCAAGCACCACCGCGGCCACCGCCTTCCCCTCGCCTCTCCGACGCGCCCCCGAGCTCCGCCGTGACGTTCCCGTCCCTACCACGGAGCCACAAGACGTCGGACGCCCTGCAGCGCCATCACCGACGCCATCTTCTTCCTCTGCACCGACGGCCGTCGTCGCTTGATTCGCCGGCCACAGAGCGTCCCCGGCCTCGCCCTCGCGCTCGTTGGACTCGCGGTGAGCCACTGAACCGTTCCCCTCTTCTTCCCCCTGCCGTTGGACCGCTCTAGCCATTGCTTCCGCCGGAGCCGAGACGCTCCGCCGCACGGACTCGTCGCCGGCGAAATCCCGGTGACCATTTGGTCACGGGCGTGCACCGTTGCGCTAGCCGTGACCCGTAGAGCCCCTCCAGCACCTCAGCTCCCTCGTTTGTGAGCTGCAGCGCCAGTCCCGCGAACCCCCGAGCTCCGACCGCCGCCTCGGGCTTCATTCCGGCGAACCCCGGCCACCCCCGCACCTCCCGTTGGTCCCCCTAGATGCGCACGGGCACAAGCTACCTCCTGGTGCCCTTGGCGCGTCGATCCGTCGCCTCTGGCGTAACTCCGGCGAGCCACCGCCGCTCTGGGTCGTCGCCGTCGTCCAACCACCGGCGAATCCGACGTGGCGGGTCATTAGGGCCTAACCACCCTGCTAACCCAGGCCTAGGGCCACTGACAGGTGGGCCCTACCCTTTAATTAACCCGGCTAACCATTTAGTTAAGTTAATTAAACTCTGTTAAATCACTGTGCAGCTGACATGTGGGTCCCATAGGTCAGATTTGACCTGGACAACGTCGTTGACTTGCTGACGTCACTGTGAAGTCATGCTGACGCAGTAAATTCATTTCTGGATTTATTATTATTCAGAAATTTCAGAAAATAGCTAAAACTTCAATAAATCATAGAAAATTAACCGTAACTCCAAATTAAATAATTTATATATGAAAAATTATCTGAAAAATTCAAGGAATCCATCTGTACCATTTTCATGCATGTTAGAACAACTTATAGCTTCTGTTTAGCACAAATCAATTAAATGGCATTCGAATAATCACATATGGAGTTTGAATTTGAATCTTGTATTCAAACCAACCCCATTTAACTTGTTGCTAGATGCATTAGCCCAAAACACATTCATTTTGCCATGTCATGATCATGCATCATATTGTGCATTGCATTGATCGTGTCTTTTCTGTATTTGCCGGTAATTGTCCCCTCTCGATAGACGTGATACCGATGATGTGATCGTTGACACTGATGAAGACTCAATGCTATCTTCAGAAGTGCCAGGCAAGCAAAACCCCCTTGTTCATTCCGATACAATCCTACTCTCTCTCTCCTGCTCCCTTTTACTGCATTAGGACAACACCGATTCATCTGTTACTTGCTGCGGTAGCTGAACCCCTTTATCCTTTGCATGACCTGTCATTGCCACAGTAAATAGATGAAACCCACTAGCATGAGTAGGAGTTGTTTGAGCCCTGATGTGCCTACTCATTCATGCTTGTTTGTCATGCCTGCTACTGCTTAGAGTTGAGTCAGGTCTGATTCATCGGGGATGAATCAGAGGTGTGTGAACATGTCCTACTGTGTGTGAGCTAAGGGTGTGAATACGATTTGGTAAAGGTAGCGGTGAGAGGCCATGTAGGAGTACATGGTGGGTTGTCTCATTGCAGCCGTCCTCAGGAACTGAGTTCTGTGTTTGTGATCCATGATTCAGCTACTACCACGCATTGGGCCCGAAACCAATGGACCCTCTCGGCTTCTTAATCACCCTTGTCCTCTGTCCAGGAGTTGCAAGTAGTTTCTGGTGTTTGTAGTATGCTGGAGGCCGTGCGCAGCGCTGACCGTAGGGGTGGGCTGTGATGCGGTAGGCACGTGGCCGGGTAAACCGGGCGCCCGTTTGGTGTCACGGAACCCTGTACACATCGTTTGGGGCTGTGAGCGAAACTCCGGCCGGATCTCCTCATGGATGGAACCCGAATAGGCGATAAACCTGGACTAGAGACTTGAGTGTTTAGGCAGGCCGTGGCCGACACCCACGTTGGGCTTCCGCTTGAAGGTTGCCGAGTACATGTTGTATAAACGGCGGTAAGTGGTGAGAGCGTGTGTGAAGAAGTACACCCCTGCAGGGTTAATATGATCTATTCGAATAGCCGTGTCCGCGGAAAAGGACTTCTGGGTTGCTTATATCAGTTCATAGACAAGTGAAAGTGGATACTCTAAAATACGCAAGATAAGCGTGAGTGCTATGGATGGCGTTCTCGTAGGGAGACGGGAGCGGATCCATAGTGGTGTATTGATATGGTGAATATGTGGACTCGTGTGCGCCACCTCAAAAGAGTTACTTGCAGTCGTAGTTCAGGATAGCCACCGAGTCAAAGCTGGCTTGCTGCAGTCAAACCCCTCCGCCCCCTTGTTGATAATGATGCATATGTAGTTAGTTCTGATGTAAGTCTTGCTGGGTACATTTGTACTCACGTTTGCCTATTTTATGTTTTTGCAGAGAGACTTCGGTCTCACTAGTAGTTTCGCGTGGACTTCGACGTTTAGCTTGTTACCTCAGCTACGATCTTGTGCCCTCGGCAGGATCTGATAGATAGTCAGGCTTATCAGCCTTTTTCATTTATAGATGTCTGTACTCAGACATGATAGCTTCCGCTTGTGCTTTGACTTGTATGCTCTGATTGTTGGGTCATGAGACCCATGTTTGTAATATCTCGCTCCTCGGAGCCTATTGATTAAATACTTGAGTCGTAGAGTCATTTTGTGATGCCATGTTGTATTTGCACATATCGAGCATATTGTGTGTATGTTATTGAAATGCTTGGTATGTGTGGGATCTGACTATCTAGTTGTTTATCTTCAGTAGCCTCTCTTACCGGGAAATGTCTCCTAGTGTTTCCATTGAGCCATGGTAGCTTGCTACTGCTCCGGAACACTTAGGCTGGCCGGCATGTGTCCTTCTTCGTTCCTGTGTCTGTCCCTTCGGGGAAATGTCACGCGATGAATACCGGAGTCCTGTTAGCCCGCTACAGCCCGGTTCACCGGAGTCCTGCTAGCCCAGTGCTACAGCCTGGATTCACTCGCTGATGACCGACACGTTCGATGCTGGGTCATGGATGCCTGTCCCTGTAAGTTTGTGCCACTTTGGGTTTACGACTAGCCATGTCAGCCCGGGCTCCTTATCATATGGATGCTAGCGACACTGTCATATACGTGTGCCAAAAGGCGCAAACGGTCCCGGGAAAAGGTAAGGTGACACCTGTGGGAATACCGTGCGTGAGGCCGCAAAGTGATATGAAGTGTTACATGCTAGATCTATGTGGCATTGAGTCGGGGTCCTGACAGCGTTGGTATCAGAGCTTGACTGCCTGTAGGATTACCAAGCCAAACTGGTCGAAGTTGAGTCTAGAAATTCTTTAGTTATATAAGGGAATTGATTGTGGGATGGAACGTAAGGCTCTTTTTACTCCTTATACCTTATGCCTTCTGATCTGAGTCATCTTATCTTTCCTGCGGGGATTAAGAACTAGGCTATCTTTTCTTTCTATCAGGATCACGTGTTACTAATCCGTAGACTTATAGATTGTTGGACTCAAGCCTCGTTTCAGTTCCTAGTACTTCAGTATGTTAATTGTTGATCTCGAAATCTTGATATTGTGCTTCTGAGTGGTTATGCCACCATTTTTGTGAATGTCTCAAATCTTTTCTGAGCATTTACAGCCGTTATGCTGTCCGAGTCATCCCAGGTTTCTAAAGAGTCTGATGCATTTGCAAAATCCTTTCCCTCTGGTTTCGATGTTCCTTTATGCCAGCTCAATCACACTAATTGTTGAGTTGAGGTATTCAATTGCCTCGACAAATATGTTGGAGATATTATTATGACCCTAGGTGTCTTAGGGGATCATCTAGTAGTCTAGCCATGATTTATGTTCCAGTGTGATGACTCTGGCCGTCATTATCGAAAGCATCCCGTGATGCCATTTAGTAGTAGGTATTCTATCCCTGGGTTCTGAACCCAAGATTCACTCTACCTACTTCATGTTGATAGTAATTGCTAGTGCCTTTAGGATATTAGTAACCTTTGCGATAGTCCTTGAAGTCCGTGGTATCTTCTTCTTCCAAATACCATGAATTACTTATGGCAGAAGTTCCTCGTTGAACTGAAATATCACAACAGGATTATTCTTGAGGAGTTCTCCATTCATAAATCGTGACTCTGCCAGTTCTACTTTTCTGCATGGGTTATCCGGAAGAAATATGTTGAACTTGGCTCGACATACTAATTTATGCATCCACAACTCAGAAAATTATATGTTCCTTTGAGTTGCTCTCTTTAGTTGCATTCTGACCCTCATCTATCAATCGATAGTCAAGAGTATGCGTGCGTTCGTTTATCGATGCCTATTACTCTTGTGGTCCGTCAAGCCATTCTATCGCAGAATGACTAGGAGAAACAAACTCCAGTACCTCTTCCATATCCAGGATTGGATCAAAGTAGTTGTGTTCCGCAGATCAAGATACAATCCAGCTTCTGGTCTGCTCTACCCTGAAGTATTACCTTCTTTATGACAGGAATTTCATGAGAATTGCACCACCTTTTGTGAATTCTTGACATAGTGATACTTCACGCCATCCTTTTTCATTCCTCGGTTTCGTGTTGTTGCAGCCGGAGTGCCGACAAGTGAATCATGATGTGTGAAATCAATACTCCTAGCAACTCCGTTGCTTGGTAGTTAAATGGACAATAACGTCATCCTTAGCGAGTTGACTATTGAATCATCACCCTAAGGTTGATTGTGCTACCTAGTCCATTTTCCTGGTGCACTCCTCGATTGATGAGATAGGATTTGCGAAGTCCTCGCTCATTTGACCATATCATCTTGCCCTGAAAAGCAAGATTGTTCTCGAGCTTAGTAACATATCGGTGGTTCGTGATTTCCGAAGATCTTCTCGGAAGTATTACCAGGTTGTCACCTGACCGCTATGTTGAGCTCGTGATCAAGTTGGTTTCTTGTGAACCACCTTCTCTCCAAGAATCGGTGTTAGATATCCTGAGCTAGTTGGTTAAGCTAGAGAACAACTTGGAGAGTTGGAAGATAAAAGCTTGCCTGACTTAGTTCGTCCCAAAAGGATATTCTTGTGTAGTGTGTGTTGAAGAAAGATGATATCTTCATCGATTGGTCCCTGTGATCAGTTGCTGGACCTATTGTCTTATCAATCTTTTGATTTGAGTGTGGGCTATCGTCAAATCAAGTCAGAACCAACGATGTTCGTAATGTTGTCTTACTCGTGGGTTTTCCTCGAGCATACACCATTATATTCTTTGGTCTGACCAATGCTATCACCGTGTTCACTTAACTATGGAATTCCTTTTAAAAGGAAACCCGGACGAATTGTTGTTGAGCCATTGACAACATCCTTATTCCCTCCATGATTTGTTGAACATTAAGCTAGTGTTGGAAACTTTTGAAAGCATTCTTCATGCTAGTTCATGAAGCATATGTTCGGATGTAAGAAGTGACTTCCTCCAGTCCATGTGCATTTGATGCAAGTTGCCGCCGTGGATTCGAGAAAGTCAATGTTGTTCCTTTGGAATCATCCCAAATCAGTCATGCATACGTGCGAAGTATTCTGTGGTTCGGAGACTTGCAACCTCCATTCTATATGGGTCCCTAGCACACCAAGCCACTGATTGATTTGTTCAAGATTAATAAGTTCTAAGTGCTAGTCCCGAAGGTACCAGACGGATTTGTACAAAACTTCGATATCCTCGCTGATGGTTCCCCCTCCTGAACTCGGTAGTGTTTTATTATAAGACTACTTTGTGGTCATGCTTGTCTGGGATAACGTGTCCACATGTTTGTAGCAGAACCAGCTCATGTTTTGGAGCTTACTATCGTAGTTCATTTCCCAAGAATCTCGCAACGTCATCTCGTCGATTTGTGTTGCAAACTTCCGTTTTTCTTCCTAGACTCGATGAGTCTGGAATATCCTAACACCAACCAGATCTGAATCTCAGGCAGATATGATGGTTGGAATATTTCCCAAGAATTATAATATTGGTCGCGCGATAACCGGTAAAGTGGATGTCATGGCCAACACACCCAGCCGGAAGACCTGTTATTATAATATCTTGATTGATGAAGTTGGCCACCTCCCCATAGGGATTTCGTAGGATTACTCCCTAGTTGCCCCTATGGATTTCTGTGTTCCGAAGTCCGACCTTTTTACTTGATGTTCTAGATATCAAACCATATCTATGGGTGGATTACGCTAGCACATCAAGGAGAACATTAGAAGCGGAGTGCTAAATGTCTCTCGGTCGATCATCCAGATTTTATTTGCTTGGCCTCGCTAAGGTGAAATCTGAGAAAGTGTTATCCTCCTTCGCATCTGCATCGTCCATCGCTATTCATCATGGTAGTATGTTGTGTTGTCAGCACCCTTGACGCGGTTGTTAATAAAACCTTGATGATTGTGGAAATGCTCAAGTTCCTGAGAGCACGCACAAGCACTACGTGTTATCATCGGCACTAACTGGAATGCTCTCAGTTCCCTCGGCAATGCTATGACCTACTCAAACAGTGAATTCACTCTCTATTGTTGGGTTCTTCCCCAGTTACCAGAATCATTCCCAGCATTTGCATTTTGTTCCCAGCTTGCACCGTCAATGTGCCATTCTACCATGGGTCTCTTCCATTTCCGGTGGTAAGCAAGTTCATCCATTACGTTGTCTTCAACAAGGTAATCCACATCATCCAAGTCCAAGTATGCCATTCTACCGACCCCGCCAATCGATTGCTGTGATTTGCCTTAGGCTGATATAGAGAGTCTCAATGATCTCTATATCAAAGGTAATTCTTTTTGCCACTTAAGATAATAATCTACGAATCACCCTTCTCCAGGATGTTTCGTTAGGGTATCATGGCAACTCAACTCCTCGCTACATTGACAACCGGTCACCACCTTCTTAGGTGTGGAATCGTTGTTTACCTAGTGAACCTTCGTCATCCGTTTCTTTCCACCCCTCTTGATGTGTATCTCGTGTCTCAACCCGAGAGATGGTCCTATGTCTCATTCCGTGAGTTGTTCGATCTTCGAGAAGATCGACCCTTCTAGAGTCTCCTTTTTCCCTCCATGTCATGTTGACAGGATTTCTCAGAGCAAGACTTCAAGACAAAGATGGTGTTCAAATCAACGTTCATTTGAAGTGCAACCTGGATCGTGAAGATTGTACTAGTTTGCGTTTCCCTTTCATCCTACCCTACGCTTGAATCTCGAGACGAGATTCTTGTTTAGTGGGGGTGAGTTGTCACATCCCTAGCTGCTGGTAATGCTCTAGGCTAGCTTCATGTGTGCATCATGTTTAAATTCTGAAAATTTGAACTGAGGAATTCAGAAGCCTCAAAACTTAAATAAAAGAGGGGCAAGAAACCCTAAAATTGCAATCAGTAAATCCAAAATGCCCTAGAAATAGCTCTGACAATTTTGGCAAGAGTTATAAATCAAACCAAAATTTTGGGACATTTCTAAGGAATTATTGGGCTCTGAATTTAAATCAATATTTTATTTGAATTTGGAGTTATATTCATAATATATAATGAATATATTTTCAAATGACCTGAGATATTTTTATTATGTGTGGAGAAGTCCATTAGGTGACTTAAAAATATCCAGGGAAGTATAGGCACTGTTTTCAAATTCTGTTTGAATTAAAATTCAGTGCCAATTAAATAAAACAGAACAAAATTAGAAAACAGTAAATAAAAGAGAGAGAGAGAGAGAAGCCCAGCTTACCTGGCGCCACGAACCGGCCCAGCTTTGCCCCCCCCCCATCGCTGGCCCAGCTGGTGGCCCAGCCCACCACCGCAAACCCCCTCGCCGCTCGTCGTCTTCCTCTGCCAGTAGGCAGAGGCGAGGCGTGGCGCGCGCCCGAGAGCCCCGACGCCACCTCCTGCTTCCTCTCGTCGCCCTGGACTCCGTCCGCAACGCCACGTAGCCCCTGGCCCTTCTCACTCCCTCTGGACCGCTCCCCCTCCCCTGGCTCTCTTTTTCCCTCTCTTCCTGTGATCCCCGAGCGCACCGCAGCACGCCGCCAAGCACCACCGCGGCCACCGCCTTCCCCTCGCCTCTCCGATGCGCCCCCGAGCTCCGCCGTGACGTTCCCGTCCCTACCACGGAGCCACAAGACGCCGGACGCCCTGGAGCGCCGTCACCGACGCCATCTTCTTCCTCTGCACCGACGGCCGTCGTCGCTTGATTCGCCGGCCACAGAGCGTCCCTGGCCTCGCCCTCGCGCTCGTTGGACTCGCGGTGAGCCACTGAACCGTTCCCCTCTTCTTCCCCCTGCCGTTGGACCGCTCTAGCCATTGCTTCCACCGGAGCCGAGACGCTCCGCCGCACGGACTCGTCGCCGGCGAAATCCCGGTGACCATTTGGTCACGGGCGTGCACCGTTGCGCTAGCCGTGACCCGTAGAGCCCCTCCAGCGCCTCAGCTCCCTCGTTTGTGAGCTGCAGCGCCAGTCCCGCGAACCCCCGAGCTCCGGCCGCCGCCTCGGGCTTCATTCCGGCGAACCCCGGCCACCCCCGCACCTCCCGTTGGTCCCCCTAGATGCGCACGGGCACGAGCTACCTCCTGGTGCCCTTGGCGCGTCGATCCGTCGCCTCTGGCGTAACTCCGGCGAGCCACCGCCGCTCTGGGTCGTCGCCGTCGTCCAACCACCGGCGAATCCGACGTGGCGGGTCATTAGGGCCTAACCACCCCGCTAACCCAGGCCTAGGGCCACTGACAGGTGGGCCCTACCCTTTAATTAACCCGGCTAACCATTTAGTTAAGTTAATTAAACTCTGTTAAATCACTGTGCAGCTGACATGTGGGTCCCATAGGTCAGATTTGACCTAGACAACGCCGTTGACTTGCTGACGTCACTGTGAAGTCATGCTAACGCAGTAAATTCATTTCTGGATTTATTATTATTCAGAAATTTCAGAAAATAGCTAAAACTTCAATAAATCATAGAAAATTAACCGTAACTCCAAATTAAATAATTTATATATGAAAAATTATCAGAAAAATTCAAGGAATCCATCTGTACCATTTTCATGCATGTTAGAACAACTTATAGCTGCTGTTTAGCACAAATCAATTAAATGGCATTCGAATAATCACATATGGAGTTTGAATTTGAATCTTGTATTCAAACCAACCCCATTTAACTTGTTGCTAGATGCATTAGCCCAAAAAACATTCATTTTGCCATGTCATGATCATGCATCATATTGTGCATTGCATTGATCGTGTCTTTTCTGTATTTGCCGGTAATTGTCCCCTCTCGATAGACGTGATATCGATGATGTGATCGTTGACACTGATGAAGACTCAATGCTATCTTCAGAAGTGCCAGGCAAGCAAAACCCCCTTGTTCATTCCGATACAATCCTACTCTCTCGCTCCTGCTCCCTTTTACTGCATTAGGACAACACCGATTCATCTGTTACTTGCTGCGGTAGCTGAACCCCTTTATCCTTTGCATGACCTGTCATTGCCACAGTAAATAGATGAAACCCACTAGCATGAGTAGGAGTTGTTTGAGCCCTGATGTGCCTACTCATTCATGCTTGTTTGTCATGCCTGCTACTGCTTAGAGTTGAGTCAGGTCTGATTCATTGGGGATGAATCAGAGGTGTGTGAACATGTCCTACTGTGTGTGAGCTAAGGGTGTGAATACGATTTGGTAAAGGTAGCGGTGAGAGGCCATGTAGGAGTACATGGTGGGTTGTCTCATTGCAGCCGTCCTCAGGAACTGAGTTCTGTGTTTGTGATCCATGATTCGGCTACTACCACGCATTGGGCCCAAAACCAATGGACCCTCTCGGCTTCTTAATCACCCTTGTCCTCTGTCCAGGAGTTGCAAGTAGTTTCTGGTGTTTGTAGTATGCTGGAGGCCGTGCACAGCGCTGACCGTAGGGGTGGGCTGTGATGCGGTAGGACGTGGCCGGGTAAACCGGGCGCCCGTTTGGTGTCACGGAACCCTGTACACATCGTTTGGGGCTGTGAGCGAAACTCCGGCCGGATCTCCTCATGGATGGAACCCGAATAGGCGATAAACCTGGACTAGAGACTTGAGTGTTTAGGCAGGCCGTGGCCGACACCCACGTTGGGCTTCCGCTTGAAGGTTGCCGAGTACATGTCGTGTAAACGGCGGTAAGTGGTGAGAGCGTGTGTGAAGAAGTACACCCCTGCAGGGTTAATATGATCTATTAGAATAGCCGTGTCCGCGGAGAAGGACTTCTGGGTTGCTTATATCAGTTCATAGACAAGTGAAAGTGGATACTCTAAAATACGCAAGATAAGCGTGAGTGCTATGGATGGCGTTCTCGTAGGGAGACGGGAGCGGATCCATAGTGGTGTATTGATATGGTGAATATGTGGACTCGTGTGCGCCACCTCAAAAGAGTTACTTGCAGTCGTAGTTCAGGATAGCCACCGAGTCAAAGCTGGCTTGCTGCAGTCAAACCCCTCCGCCCCCTTGTTGATAATGATGCATATGTAGTTAGTTCTGATGTAAGTCTTGCTGGGTACATTTGTACTCACGTTTGCCTATTTTATGTTTTTGCAGAGAGACTTCGGTCTCACTAGTAGTTTCGCGTGGACTTCGACGTTTAGCTTGTTACCTCAGCTACGATCTTGTGCCCTCGGCAGGATCTGATAGATAGTCAGGCTTATCAGCCTTTTTCATTTATAGATGTCTGTACTCAGACATGATAGCTTCCGCTTGTGCTTTGACTTGTATGCTCTGATTGTTGGGTCATGAGACCCATGTTTGTAATATCTCGCTCCTCGGAGCCTATTGATTAAATACTTGAGTCGTAGAGTCATTTTGTGATGCCATGTTGTATTTGCACATATCGAGCATATTGTGTGTATGTTATTGAAATGCTTGGTATGTGTGGGATCTGACTATCTAGTTGTTTATCTTCAGTAGCCTCTCTTACCGGGAAATGTCTCCTAGTGTTTCCATTGAGCCATGGTAGCTTGCTACTGCTCCGGAACACTTAGGCTGGCCGGCATGTGTCCTTCTTCGTTCCTGTGTCTGTCCCTTCGGGGAAATGTCACGCGATGAATACCGGAGTCCTGTTAGCCCGCTACAGCCCGGTTCACCGGAGTCCTGCTAGCCCAGTGCTACAGCCTGGATTCACTCGCTGATGACCGACACATTCGATGCTGGGTCATGGATGCCTGTCCCTGTAAGTTTGTGCCACTTTGGGTTTACGACTAGCCATGTCAGCCCGGGCTCCTTATCATATGGATGCTAGCGACACTGTCATATACGTGTGCCAAAAGGCGCAAACGGTCCCGGGAAAAGGTAAGGCGACACCCGTGGGAATACCGTGCGTGAGGCCGCAAAGTGATATGAAGTGTTACATGCTAGATCTATGTGGCATTGAGTCGGGGTCCTGACAACAGGGTTCATTATGAAACTAGTGGATGAACTGAGCGATCGCATTGTCATCTTTATATAGCACAAGAACTAACGATGCCATAGGGAAGGCCAATTTGAGGATATAGGAATAGAGGACAAATGACTTGATGAGTTTATATCATTGACTTTGAGGAATTATATGAGACTATTTGGTGGATGATGAGGCTTTCATGTTGGAAGATGAAGTTGGTGGGATCACGTCAATAGAGTAGCACAACTTACATTACCCCTAGGTAAATTGGAATTAGTAGGGCAAATTATGATCGCAAGCTAAAATTCTTGGAAGCATGAGGATTACACTTAGCTAAGGGATATTGATAGGAGATAGATGACACTACGCTAATGACTTACGGAGAAATGTAAGAAATTCCCGTTAGACATGAGCTTTGGATTTAAATAGGTGATCCTAGTTAAGTATAGATGCTGAGTAAGCCTGCATGGTTCGGGGTAAATTGGATTTAGACTGATGATCTCGATCATGATACCATGTTTCTCGGTGGACCATAAGCTAGAGGATTGGATTCATTGTCGCAGTTGATTTAGGGATCTGTATAAGCATGACCTTGGAGTTTACTTGACCATGATGATGGAAATTGGTGGACTTACTATAGTCGAGTTAGCCCCTTTCAAGTATTTGGGGATTATACGGACTTTAGGAGATCGCGTGGAACACTGTAGACATTGGATTTGTAGAATTAATGGATTATGTAGTGATTGATAGAAGTTTATGGGTTTCTGGATTTGGTTCATACAAAGGAAACAAGATCTTGGAGTGGCATACGATGTGTTTCCTTAGGATAGAGGTGCACTAACATGGACCTTGGATCAATAGACTGAGCACTTAGATTGTGGTGATTAAATTCAAGCTTAGCAGCTTGTATGCTCTACTCATAGATTTTTACATAGTAATAGCCATACACATGAGTATGGGGATAGTTGTCATGTACGATTTTGTCAGACCGCCTCTCAAGAGTCATGAGGATATGAATGGCACAAGTGATGATTTGAGTTGACCTATACGAGATGATGCTTTTGGCGGTATAAAGTGTTTTGTTTAGAGGACTAGATACGACTACAGGCATCTCAGAAACCGTGCTTAAGGATAAGATGATAAAATGTTCACTCGCACACTAGAATCCTTGAAACCCTTAAGCCCCACCAAGCCACAACATGGTCGGATCATGACCATGGGCCCTGACTCTAGGCCGAGAAGGCCTTGGCCAATACACAACCATAACCACCAGCAATACCCCATCCTACTTTATGTACCTCATGAACCGAGTCTTGATGGAGTACTAGGACAAATTGGTTGTCATATTTTGATGACATACTTGTCTACCCGAAGACGGAAGAAGAGCCACAAGTCAGAGAACATATTAAGAACACCATGTCAAGGAGGAAGAACTACACCAACTGTTGTCGTCAAGAAGCAAACTTCCACGTCGAAGACCATGTGTATCTGCAAGACACTTCTCCCAAAAGAATAAAGCATTTTCTTGTGAGAAGTAGATAGCTACTAGCTGGAGCTACCACCTGACTTAACCACTATTCACAATGTTTCTCCACATGACACAACTCCGGAAGTATTTCCAACTCCCTAACTAGCTGGATCTCTACAAGGACATCGATCACTGAGACATTGACCTCTAGCCCAACCCGACTTATGCAAGAGACCACTTAGCAACCTGGATCAATAAGAACATCATACATAATGCCACACCATCAAGTACTTCAAGGGTTAATGGAGCACCATTCGAAAGCAGAAGCAGTATGAGGCCGTGAAGACTACCCCGGATTCAAGTATCGGTATTCCTTTCCCTGCCTAGTTTGGGAATCTCAGGGACGAGATTCTTGTAAGGAGGGTTGGTCTGTCACACCCTGATTTTCATGCCACAACACTTAAGCTAATAAATCATGATAAAATGTGGTTTGACAAAAACTTTTGAGTGTTTTGGTCTTTGCTTGATTTGATTTTTGTGTGTTGGTTGCAAGTGCTCTAAAAATCAAATAAATCCTCCAACTCTTATACTCCTACCCCTTGATCCAAACTTTGCCCAATGATCATGGCATGTGTATAAGAATTAATAGTATTTTCTTACAAAAATATTTGGGCCAAAAAGTATTTTCTAAAATAGCTTTTCCAAAACCCCCTGAATTGAGACTTGAACTACAAGTACTTAATGAAGGGTCTGAAAAATGTTTCAAAAATTATATTTGACTCCTATTAGATATAGGAATCACATGAACCACAAAAATATTATTTTAAAAGTTATTTTCCTATTTTATTTAAAGGCTTTTTCTTAAGGCCAGAAATGGTCTTTAATAGGTTAAATTATGTTAATGTTTCAAAAATATTTGAGAAAATTTAGGGAAACTCATATGACAGGGAAACTCATATGTTAATGTTTCAAAACAGGGTCATGTTCAAAATATTGGTCAAATCCTTCAAAAACCCTTTCTTGGTATTTCAAGCTTTTGAAATATTTACAAAGGAAATATTCTCCACAATGGAAATTTTTGTTCGTTTACTTATTGCGCGTGCAGTATTTTTTTAGATTTTTACCTAATACAAATTCATTTTGAAATTATATTTAATATGACTCAGAATTTTGGGATAATTTTTTTCGGATCACATCAAAATGTGGGATTTTTTGTTGAATTCTGTTTTGAGAGGTTGGTTTCAATTATTAATCGTTGTCCTGGCTAGAAAATGGGCTGTAATTTTAACAAACCGTAAATGGGTTGTAGTAAATTCCATTACAATTAAAAAATGGGTTGTACAATATTACAAATCACAAATGGGCTATATGTTCTCTGCCACAAATGTGATGCTCACTTAGGGGCCTACTTTTTTTTAGAGAATTATAGTCAGTGACGTGTATGGAACGCTTGTGGGCCTACTAAGGCGTACGGAAGGCTTTGTAAACTTATAGTCAAGACTCGATACTAGCAGCAGTGGCCGTTGGATGTCCATCCAAGGGATATAGTGCTTCTTCAATCTCGGATATTCTTGCTACAGCTGCCCAAACCACCACCGGCGGTGCCGCCTGCTACCGCCTCCCATGGCTGGTTGTGCTGCCGTGCAGGCTTCACCGGCCCACTCTAGTCCCAAACGATGTGCAAGACAGAGATCCAGTGCCTTGCCCATAGCAAGGCACAACATAACTAGCGGCCAACCAGCAGTTGGATCAGGGGGGCGCGGCTCACATGAGGCATGTACATGGGCTGACAGGTAGGGATGCACATGGCCCATGGCTGCACGCAGCAAGTGCCCCCGTATTGTGCAAAAACCAATAATTTCTCCCCCTGACAGGTTTGACCCACTAGCTACATCTTCGCACGCAAGGAAGTGCTTTCTTTTTTACGCAGAAATAAAAAGTTTCCTCTCCGTGACAGCTGGGGCCCACCAGCTTTATTATGATCTTTTTCTTGAAAATACAGATTGTACCGAAGATCCTAAATTGTTTTATTTTTATTCTAACTTGAAAAGGAAGAAATAAAAAAACCAGAAAACATCTTCGCACGCAAGGAAGTGCCACCTTATTACGCGAAAAAATTGATTCCCCCTGCTAGCTAGGACACACCAGATTTGTAGGCTGACTTGTGGGCCTACTAAGTTAATGTGTATGCAGCGCTTTGTCAACTTAGTCAATAAACGATTCTAGCTGCACTGACTGTTTGATGTTAATTCAACGGCCAAGCTGCGTCTTCAACCTCTGGTCTTGTTGCTCCAGCCGCCCAAAACTGCGCCCGCCGTACCGCCTGCTCCAGCCTCCCGTGGCTGGCTATGCTGCCGCGCAGGCCTCACCACCCGACCATAATACTACTAGCCAGGCCTTCCCTTTGTTATTCTCTGGAGACGGCAGACTCAAACCGTAGCCGAAGCAGTCAACTCTCATACTCCCCTCCGTGTGGGCATCAACTGCTGCATATTCCCCTGCTCCAGGTCATTCCCTTCCTAGGTTGTGTCGTCGTCCACCACCTTGGTGCTCTCAGGTGGTACGGTGTCGTCAACATAGTCAACGAATGATAGCCATTAGAAGAGGATTGTAAGTGGAGAGGGTGCACGCAAGGAAGTGCCTCCTTATTACGTGCAAAATAATGATTCCTCCACTTGAAACCCTGGACCTACCGGAAGGGCCTCTGTATTTCCAGAAAAAAGTGTTTCCCCCCTAACAGCTGGGACCCACCGGCTTTATCTTCGCACAGAAGGAACTGCCTTCTTACCCCCTGACAGCTGGGACCCACCAGGTTGAAGCGAAGGTAGTGTTATTTGACCGACCGCGAACGTGTACGTACATAGCGGTCGATCGGTGTCTCTGCATCGACTTATCGTGGCCGAGTAAGGAGCAGTATGTGTCGAAGTAGAGGCACTAACATAGCATGTCATGCAGTCTCGTCAATATCGTGTACACATACGTACGGCCATGCTGCAACATAGTAAATATGGCTACGTGCGTACATACGGGCGGGGTCTCTGACGCATACATCAACTAATCATGTTCATCAGAAGCCAACCAGCTGGGTCGGAACGGAGAAAATGCATCATCGTCATATTCATGGGGAGGCAACAGAATGCATCTTGTTCATCGGGAGGCAACGGAATACGTTGTGCTCATAGGGAGCCAATTGGCTTGGATGGAACAGCCGATCTAAATGAGGCCTAGCATACTGCAGAACGGAGGAAATAGCCTTGTGTTCGACTGGCCAAGGTCGAAACGGGATCCTGTTCATCGGGAGGCGTCTAGCGTACCGCAAAACGGAGGAAACGAACTTTTGTTGGACCTTCTACAGTCGAAACGGTGTCCTGTTGATCGGGAGGGTGTGGCGTACCACAAAATGGAGGAAACAAACTTTTGTTGGAGCGCTACGGTCGAAACGGGGGTCCTGTTCATCAGGAGGGGTGTGGCGTACCGGAAAATGGGACTCCACGAGATACTGTTCATCTCCACTGTCGAACTCCTCCTGCCTCCATGGGCTACTGTTCATCCACCATCGACCTCCTCTAGCCTCCACCTGCGATTGTTCATCCACGGGCTCCTGTTCATCCATCCTCCACTTCTCCTCCACCGGCTAATGTTCAATCAGCCCTCTCCATGGGGTCCTGTTCAACCACCCCTCCACAGGCTACTGTTCATCCAGCCCTCCACTGGCTACTATTCAACCAGCCCTCCACGAGGTCCTGTTCATCTAGCCCTCCACGGGGTCCTGCTCATCCACCCCAACCGGCTCGATCGGGTCCTGTTCATCCAGCGGCAACGGCCTCTACTACCATGGGGTCCTGTTCACCCCCCCCCAAGAACGCTCACTGTTCATCCAGAGGCAACATCGATCAGCTTTTGTTAGCGGTAGTGGCGAAGGAATCGCTCGATCGTGTTTAGTTAACAGCCATCAATCGATCTCTCGGGTTCAGTAACACGTACCTTGCAGTGCAATCGCTCGGGTTCAGTTAGAGCCCCAACGCCTCTCACCCACACTCGTACATGTACGAGAGAAACGTGCATCACTCGCCCCCTGACCACCCACCGTAACTGGGAACTCCCCGAGATTTTCCTCGCCCTCACTTCTACCATGATTTTCCCATCATGGACGGCCCAAAGAATGTCATGCAGCTGCATCTCCGGCCCGCCTAGGACGAAAAGCCCATTTTCTTTCATGGTTTTTTGTCATAGAAGTAGGAGCCCACCACATCTATGATGATACCGGGTTTAGTCACAATTATCGTCACAGAAGTGTCATAAGCATGACAGAAAAAAACTTCATTTGGTCCAAAATGTCACGGATGTGTCATTTTTTGTAGTGAAGGACATTGGAGGAGCACTTTGACGGGTTGCAAACAGAGCACATACCCCATGCGGAAAACAGCATAGCTAATCACCTATCAATGTGTGCTGCACAGAAGCTTCCTTTGGAACCAAGAACTTTTGTTCTACATCTCTCTCAACCCTCTGTATCACCAGCCACAATGGCCCAGAAGAGGAGAAAGTTTGACTACGGTAAGCCTCTCCCGGCAGAGCCATCCGCTCTCGGCAGAGACCCTGCCGGAAAGAACTCTTCACAGCCTGCCGGACCACCCCCTCCAGCTGGGCCTATGGACCCCGGGTACGAGGTTGGGGCTCCCGCAGCATAGGAGGTGCCACTAGTCCTTGTTGCCGAGCCTGAGGCTCCAACTTGGGCATGGCACGTTGTCCACTTCCTCCAAACCAGAGAACTCCCTGGCAACCAGGACGAAGCTGAAAGAGTATCTCAGAGGGCCAGTATGTATCAGTTTGTCGATGAACTCTGTACAGAAGGAGGCCCAATGGTGTGAAATTAAAGTGTGTTTGCCGGGAGGATGGAATTGAACTGATGGTTGAAACTAATAGGGGAATGTGCGGCTAGCACATTGGATCAAGGGCATTAGTTGGGAAAGCATTTCGACAAGGATTCAATTGGCCCACAGCCCTCCAAGATGCGGTTGAGTTAGTAACAAAATGTGAAGCATGTCTGTTCCATTCCAAGAGAATACACCTGCCTGCCCAAGCTCTTTAGACAATCCCTATATCATGGCCATTTTCGGTCTGGGGGCTCGATATCCTCTACCCCTTCCCACGAGCAATCAGGGGCTTTGAATTCTTGTTTGTTGCCATCGACAAGTTTACAAAGTGGCTGGAAGTGACTGCCGTGAGAAACGTGACTACTCAGTCCGCTATCAAGTTCTTTAAAGAATTGGTGTGTCGTTTTGGAGTTTCGGCAAGGATCATCACTGACAACGGCACCCTGTTCATGAGCCACACCTTCATGCAATACGTTCATAACCTCGGATGCAAAATCTCATTCACTTTTGTGGCACACCCCCGGAGCAATGGACAAGCTGAGAGGGCGAACACTGAAGTGCTTCGTGGAATGAAGACACGACCTTCTAATATGCTGTAGAAGCACGGCAGGTGGTGGATCGAGGAGCTGCCGGTAGTTCTCTGGTCCCTTAGAATGACACCTAACCAAGCTACCGGGCAGACTCCCTTGTCCCTGGTTTACGGGGCAGAAGCAGTTATTCCCATGAAACTCATTTACGGGTCCCCTCGAGTGCTTGCCTATGATGAAGTAGCGCAAGATCAGCACCAGCGTGACTATGTTGTGCTATTGGAGGAGAACCGTCTTCGGGCTTTTATGCGTGTTGCACGCTACCGGCAAGCCCTGTGTCACTATCGTAGCCGCAGGGTTCATACCCCGTGTTTTGAGGAAGGTGACCTTGTCCTTAGGCGAGTTCAGTCTTCCAAGGGTACAAAAAATCTGTCTTCGAACTAGGAGGGCCCTTACTGCGTGGTACAAGTCACCAGACCTGGCGCAGTCCATGTGGAGACCGAGGATGGCACACAATTTTAGAACTCATGGAATATTGAGCATCTCCGTAAGTACTACCCATAAGGTGTGAGGCGGCCGAGCACTACCCGACAGCCACCCTTTTGTATAGGCCTTGCCTCAGTTGCATGTAACCCCTTGTATAAAGCCGGGGCGATGACGCCGTGCAAGATAAAACAAAGAAGCGTTGTGGGGAGCCCCCGATCAAGATCGCATGCATGCATGAGCACACCCAGATCACTGCATAAGCATTTCATGAGCATTTGCATATGCATATAGATAGGATTGCATCCTGCATTCATTCTCCTCTACATGGAGTTGCAGGTTCTGGCCATGAACTTGACTCCAACAAGGGACGAGAAGATTGCACGGCACAGTGATCCCCGGCAAGCCAAACAAATAAGTTTACCTCTTGTCCATTAGTGTTCTGTAAGCTATAACTTGTGCATAGAGAAACCTCATCACTCTCTTGGAACCAGGGTGCTTCCATCCTTGGCTCGAACGCTGCTTCCGCCTGGATAGTCACAGTGGCCCTTGGTAAAAAGGGAGTGGGCAAGGGGTTGGCACCCCATTTTGTTCCTTGGCAGACATGGTTCTTCGATAGACGAAAAGGGTGCCGACAGGATATCCTGCTTGGGAAAACTTGTTTAATTACAGTAAAGAGGCACTCCACCTCTGCATGGACATATCCATGCATGGGTTCCTGGACAGGTTTATCTCTTTCATTGACATGCACATACAAGTACAAGCATTATAGAACACAAAGACGGATTCGAGAGATTACAGTATTGGAATTAAAGTTTGGCGATTGCCTACAAGTTTAAGATTGAAAAAAGATAAGTGCCCTGTGATCCCCTCTTGACGTTTTCACTCCTTCTGGCACTGCGGCGGAAGGAGGAAAAGATGAGAAAAGGAGCACCCAAGCAGGAGCCCACCCTGGTCCTATCAGGTCCCGTCGGGCACAGCCTGGCAAGACCGGGAGTGGCGAGGCTATAAAGGAGGAGTGCGGGGGACGGGGCGACGCCTTCTGGTCACCAGCTCCAGAGCCAGCAAGAAGCCCTGGCTTGAGCGCCGGTGGAGTCATCCACCAAAGCTTAGCCAGAAGACTGCTGGAGGCGAGGAGAAGGCACCAAGGGAACATCCCTTCCCAGCTATCACCCAAAGAGGCTGGTGATGACGGTGCCAGGGAGGGAGGAGAAGAGCGGGAAGACGAGGCAGTAGGACGACGGTCGGAGGTGAAGGCATCCACACCATCGTACTCCGACCTGACCCCCTGCCACCCGACTTCTCCTTCTTCCCCCGGTTTCTCCTTACCACCACTGCTCCCGGGAAGCGCCAAGGCTCCGGTCCAACGCCTCCAGCGGAGAAACAGCAAGCAGCCGGAAATGGCCAAGGGTTCAAAGCATGCCGGACCCCACCTTGACGGGCAATAAGACGCGCCTCTCATCGACATCAGCCCCAAGACCTCTGGAAGGGGAAGTGCTGGGATTACCAATGATCTCCAGCCCTGCCTCCCGGCCGAGCTTCGAAGATACCAAAAGACTCACCATGCGAAGGACCAGGCTCACTGACCAAGCATCAACACTGGCATGAAGCAGCAAATGCCCCAAGCCAAAGCCCCGGGGCTAGCCCCAGGCTTCGTTCTCCAACATGGCCAGAAGAGAACAAGCGAAGAAGAAGAAGAATGCAATGGTGGATGGCTCTGCCCTCCTCCGTCCCTCCCTTCTATAGGTCGGGTGGGGAAGAGCAGCCGCTCCATCCATGGATGATCACCCGCCCTCCTCCGCCAATTCAAGACGGACAGGCCCTTTCCAAGTTACTCTCCCGCGCCACGCGCCTCCGCTACCTACCCCGCGTGATGCATGCTGCATACAAGGCTAAGGATAAGGGAGCGTTGTGGGAAGAGTAAATTGGCAGTAACTACCCCGTGCGTTAAAGTCATTCATGGGCCATCACTCGAGCGGCCCCACCACTATTGGCTTTACACCATGCGCGGGAAAACCGAAAACTGGCTCGGAATCAAGGTTGATGAAGCGCAAACGGAAAACTTAAGGGGCCAACCCCTTTAGCAACCTTGCATGTGCACTTATTAGGACCTAACCCGACGACACTCAGCAGCGCGTTTGAGGCAGGCTCGGGGGCTTCTGTCCGTGCAACAAACCCTGGGTCTGTTGCTTGTGGTTATGTTGTTGTCCTTTGGTTCCCATCATATGATTGCGCGCGTGGATCACACCCTAGGGTTAGTTGTATGTTGATAGAACTATGTATTGGAGGGCAAGAGTGATAGAAGCTTCAACCTAGGATAGAAATTGATGCATACGGGATTGAAGGGGGACCAATATACCTTAATGCTATGGTTGGGTTTTACCTTAATGAACATTAGTAGTTGCCGATCGTTGCTAATAGTTCCAATCATAAGTGCATAGAATTCCAAGTCAGGGATGACATGCTAGCAGTGGCCTCTCCCACATAATAGTTGCTATCAGTCTAGTAAATTAGTCAATTGCTTAGGGGCAATTTCACAACTCCTACCACCACTTTTCCACACTCGCTATATTTACTTTATTGTTTCTTTATCTAAACAGCCCCTACTTTTTATTTACGTATTATTTATGATATTGCAAACCTATCCAACAACACCTACAATGTACTTCTAGTTTCATACTTGTTCCAGGTAAAGGGAACGTCAAGTGTGCGTAGAGTTGTATCGGTGGTCGATAGAACTTGAGGGAATATTTGTTCTACCTTTAGCTCCTCGTTGGGTTCGACACTCTTACTTATTGAAAACTATTGCGATCCCCTATACTTGTGGGTTATCAAGACCTTTTTCTGGCGCCGTTGCCGGGGACCAATAGCGTGGGGTGAATATTCTCGTGTGTGCTTGTTTGATTTATCACTAAGTAATTTTTATTTTCTGTTCTCAGTTGTTCTCTATCTTTAGTTATGGATGTGGAACACAAAATACCAAAAAAATTAGGTGTACTTGCTACTCATGGAGATGGGGAACCTCCTAAAACCCTCGATGCTGGTTATGTGAAAAATATAATCCTGAGAAAACCCATTCAATTATGTAATGGGAGTAACGTTGGATCAACGTGAATACTTTAGGGATTACCGCTTGACACAAAAAGGGAAACTATTATGGGATCAAATTCATATATTGAATTGTGCTAGGCAACTATGCTTGAGATATGATTATACTTGTTGCTCTAAGGTGAAGGCTCCACACCTTCCCTTTTCATGTGAATTTAATGATAATGGAACCTTATATTCTTATGCTAATGGTATATATTATTACTATGATGTGGAACAAATAGAAGAATTCGTTGCTTTTAAGGGTGCTTATGATATTGAATCTTCGTTTGAAAAGCATGAAGCTTATGATGATGATGTTTATAGGCCTGAAAATTTAGCTATCTTAAAATATTGCTATGATAATTATGAATATAATCCCTATATTTATGCGCTTAATACCGTCTTACCAAAATACTCCAAGGACAGCATAACACTACTATCATGATGAATCCAAGAATTATAATACTACTACTACAATAACAAGATCAAAGTATTAACCTATGATCCACATGCAGTCATTATCTCCAACATCATACTCCAAAACATAATATCAACTAGCATCATGATGAAAATAATACTAGTCACTAAGCCTCGGGTACCCTCGCGAAGGTACCCTCGTTCGAACCTGCAAGCTGGCGCACCTCTCCCTCAATCTGTGCCCCTCGGGTACCGTTATATGAAGCGCTGGGTCAAGGCCAGCGGCGCCTGTGACCAAGCCTCGGTTGAACGATAAACCTCTTGACGAATTTTTTGCAGTTCCTAATCGCCTATCAGGTCAAGGAAGCCTCGACAGGCACCAGGAAGCAAGCAAGCGCCTCGTGAGGAGGCTACTCCGATGAAGTCAAGCTAAGTTATCCCAACACAAAATGACGATGTTGCGACACAACACAGGAGCAACAAACATAGCATAATGATTGAGATCATTGTTCGATACACGCCCCTCCGGGGCCCATTCTGGTTTCTTCTTTGGTGCAGGAAGGAAAGGAAGAACAAAATAAAAGCGGCGTCTGCCCCTACAGCGGTTCACGGGGGCGGGCTCCTAGCGCCATCCTGAGCTCAACTGGACCCCTCCTCATGCTTCACGGAGGCACGGCGACGAGACGACCCACTGCCACCTTCAAAGCGGGCGTGGCAGCTGGTTGTAGCCGCCACTTCTGGAGCTGCCGCCGGAAGAAGAGCTGCCATAGCTGGACGAGACGTGGTCGGCCCCAAGGGCGGGTTCGCCCTCGTCCTCATCACGACCATCGCCAAGGCCGAGCACCTCCTCGCCATTGTTGACCTAGGGGCAGCACCCGGCACGGCGACCATCTTCCCCAAACACCCTCACATAGAGGGTCGCGTCACCGTCATACTTGAAATGGAGGGTGCACTGTCGGATCACGGGTTCCGGCAAACCCTTGAGGTTCGAACACTTGGGTGCGCGCGAAGGTTTTCTCCCTATCGATCCATGCCCTAGCTCTCTAAGATCTTGCGAACAAACTCAACAAACTCACAACACAGAAAGACACAAGATTTATACTAGTTCGGGCCACCGTTGTGGTGTAATATCCTACTCTAGTGTGGTGGTGGTGGATTGCCTCTTGGGCTGATGATGAACAGTACAAGGGGAAGAACAGCCCACTGATGTTGAGGTGTTCTTGTGCTCGGTGAACTTGTGTGGGTGAGATGATCTTGGATCCACTCTCAACTTGCGATGAGGTCGATCCTCTCCACTGTGGTGGCAAGTTCTACTTATATAGGCCCTGGTCCTCTCCCCAAATATTGAGCGTGAAGGGAGCCAACAACACCTATTCGAAAGGGGACAACTAGTACAAGTTATCCTGACAAAAGGTGGTCTTCGCCTGCCAATGGTTCTGGTGATGACGCCGTCTTGGGCTCCATGGTGACCTCCGTCTTGCCGTCCTTCTGGTCTTGGTCTCATTGCACCAATATGGAAACCTTTCCTTGATGCCTCGGTACTCCGCGCCTGCGCTTGCCCCCTTGGCACTAAAGGGGAAACAAGGACACTGCACGCGCTGGCGCCCGCCTAGTCTCGATCGTCATGGCTCACGTCACGAGGACCTCGCGAGGTTTGCTCTGCCTTGATCTCTCCGCCCCTCGCGAGCCTGCCTGGCGAGGCCGCTCCTGATGAGGTCTTGCATTGTCCGCCTCGCGAGGCTTGGCCCCTCGCGAGGGTCTTGGATGCCTTGTCGATGAAGATGGGCCGTACAGACCTGCCAGCCCAACCATGCCGCGGGCCGCATGCAGGCAAGTCTGCGGACCCCCACTCCTAGGACGCCGATAGTAGCCCCCGGGCCCAAGGCGCGCTCGGGCTTGGCTTCGAGGCGAAGCCAAAGGATCAAGCGCGGAGCGCTGCGGGCCCCAAAAGCCTGCGGCCTCGGTGGCGGTTGATTGGACGTGGGCGTCTCCGCTTCCCCATGCTGCCTTGGCAACTGCCCGACTTGACAAAAAGGGGGCGTCTCCCAGTCCCCTTTCTCCCTCCTTGCTGTCGGAATTTCCAGATCTGCTTCAACTTCGCTCCACATCGGCGACCAATGGCACCGCGCATGGTCGGGTCCTCCTCGGTGCCGGCCTGGTTCGAGACAGCCCTTGATGTTCCCAACATCATGGAGAAGAACCTTGCCTCCACGCGCTTGCTAACGGCGGGGGAGAGCAACGAGAGGGGGAAGACGGAGTTCTGGCTTGCCTCCGACGAGCCAAAGCCTGAGGGAAGCACCTTCTTCCCTTTCTTCTCGAGCAGCATCGCCGCCGGGTTGGTTCCCCCCTTTTCTGATTTCTTCTTTGAGGTCCTCGACCACTTCGGGCTGCAAGTGCTGCATCTCCATCCCAACTCCGTTCTTCTCTTGTCTATCTTCGCCTACTATTGCGAGGCGTACCTAGGCGTGATGCTGTCTGTGGCACTGCTGCGCCACTTCTTCTTCCTCCGCGTCACTGGTGGCCATATCTCCGGGTGCGCCAACTTCATCACGGCCGGCCAGGCCAACTCGATCTCGAACACCGGGAAGAGGGTTGACAACATCAGGGCCAAATGGGTCATGATGAGCGCTAAGTGCGCCCATCCACGCTTGGAACTACCGACGGAGGCGCCCCAGTCTAACAAGGGGTGGTCTCGTGTAGAGCTCACTGACGAGTGGGCATCGTCTTTGTTGGAGCAGATGAACACCAATTTGAAGGCACGCAATGCGAAGGCGGCCAAGGTGACTGGGGTCATGCTCCTGAGGGAATTCTTCATGCTACGCGTTGCTCCACTCCAGGCGCGCACGCGCCCCTTTTGGAAGCTTAGAGATGAAGAAGACAAGGTTCGTCTGAGCCCGGTGCCCTGCCTAATGACGAGCTGACTGCAGTTCTGCGTCTCTTGGTTGGGGACAACCAAGAGTACCCGCCTAGCGCCTTTCTACCTTTGTTCCATTGCAAGGACTGGGAGCAATTCATTGCTTCCAGGCCGACCTTTTAACGCGCGCGGGCTGGTGCCGTTGGTGCTCGCAGGGGCCTCCACAACGCCGAAGCCGGTGGAGGTGTCTTCTGACGAGTCCCGCGAGGAGGAAGAGGAGGAGGAGGGCTCGGAGGAGATCCCTGAGGGAATGGGGGAGAACTCCCCCTTGAGCAAGGCCGACATCCTCCGCGCCCTACCAGACGATGCTGAGGTCGTCGCCCGCCTGGAGGTGAGGGAGCTGCCCCTCATCCCGACAAGGGGTAGTTCGTCGCTGGTCCCTCGAGATGCTGCCTCCGACGTGGTACCACTTGGGGCCGGCTCCGGTCCTTCTGCTGCGCCGTCTTCTGCTCCCGGAGACCGTGTGCCCACTCCTCAGTCTCCAACACTTTCGGGTTTTAGGCTCACCAAGTGGAGGGTGGACTATGTCACAATGGATTAGTAAGTGCTTCAAGCTTCGTCTTGTTCCTTCTTGTACTTACTGTTTTCTGACGTTCGCCTTTGATTGATCAGGCCGGTGTCTTCAGCAAAGTAGAGGAAGGGGGATGCCGCGGTCGTGCCCCCCTCTACGGAGAAGAGGGGTGACAGCACCCGCACCTCCCCAGCCCGGTCACCCTCGCGAGGCCTCGCTGGCCCCGGAAGTGCCGGGAACCAGCTCTGCTGATGAGGTCCCAAGGGCTCCGGAGCCCTCGATCTTCCAAGCTCTGGTAACGACGTCGCCTCCTCCTCCTGCTGCTCCTCTGACCCCAAATTCTTCTGATCCCTCCGTAGCCTTTGAGCGTGTCTTCTCGGGGATGGCGAAGCTGTGGGAAGACCTCCTGGGCGTGGACCCGCACCTAGTGGCCGGGCACCTGGAGCTGGCCTCAGGCTAGCTTCACTCCGACTCGGCCATTCGAGCATCGCTGAGCCAGGCCGCGGCGGCCTCCAAGAAGGAGAAGTGGGCCGCCGCCAGAGCTGCGGCCGATCGCGAGGCGGTGCTGAAGGACGCCGAGGCCACCTGCGACCGCTGCCGAGAGCTAGAGGGTGAGCTAAAAAGGCTGCGCGACGAGCGCGCAAAGGAAGCACGCGACCGCGAAGCAAAGGAGGAGGGGATGAAGGCTCGGGAGGACCTCATCAAGGGCCACGACGCCGAGCTGGGGGAGCTGACGAAGGTGCAGGCCGTGGAGCGCAGCCGACTGGAGGAACTGGAGCAGAAGGCGAAGACGAGGGAGGCCGAGCTCGATGCCAAGGCAAAGGTCCTGGCCGTAGACCACGAGGCCTTCTTGCTTCTTGAGAAGAGGTCCAGCGTGGCGCTGAACTCACTGTATGAGAAGGGCCTGGAGAAGCCGCTGACCACCAACGAGGATGGCCTTGCTCAGCTGCTTCCCCACTTGGTGAAGGCGCTTGAGCAAGTTGTGGAGGCCATCGGTCCTATGGCTGAGGCGGAGGCTCGTGTCCTTTCTTTAGCTGCGCTGACGTGTGTCTTCAGCCATCTGTACCTTTGCAACCCCAATGCTCGTCTTGACGAGCTTCTAGAGCCCGTGGTTGATGAACATTATGCGGCCGCCACCGCAGCCGTGAAAGGTCAGGTGGAGGCCCTACTTAAGAAGTTCTGCGGCTTCGTCATCGCTCCCTCGACCGGCAATGCCACCGATCCTACCGATGGCGGTGCCCCAGGGTGACCTGCGGTTGCTTTCCTGTTTCATTCCTGCAATACGCATCAGGCCTCGTGGAGGCGTTAAAACTTTCATTTGATATTGTGAGGACAATATGTCTTGTAACATTTGCTTCGAGATTTTGTGATTTTCTTCCTATTTGCTTTGTGTTCTGCGTCGGCAGAGCCCGGCCCCGCGCATACCTCAACCGCCATTGGGCCGACTGGAGACCAGGATGGACCAAGGAGTGAGGGGCTACGCGACCAGTTAGGCTCCTAAGTCGCGATTCTCAGGAGTCCCCCTTGACGCGCAAACAACTTACAGGGAGAGTATGCGAGGATAGGTTGATGTTCTACGTCGGCAGAGCCCGGCCCCGCGCATACCTCAACCGCCGTTGGGCTGACGGGAGACCAGGACGAACCAAGTGTGAGGGGCTACGTGACTAGTTAGGCTCGTGAGTCACGATACTCAGGAGTCGCCCTTGACGTGCAAACAATCTCTATACCTTTGCCCTCGCCGAGGATGGCTCGGGAGGGGCGTGCGACGACCTGTTCCGGGAGACCTGGCTGGGTGGCGTACGCTTGGCCGTGATCCGAGCTCAGCCCACGTGCCCAGCCCGCTCGCGCGGCTCTCCCGAGGGGAGGCGTTGCGGTGAGGCCGGACACTGAGCTCTGGGGCTCCCTGAGGTTGGTACGATCGTGAAGCCGCCCTTAGTTGTTTATCACCAACGCGGAGCATAGTGCTTCCGCTTGTGCACGAGCATAGCCGCTCCTCGGTAGTGTCGACGGCCAGTATGGAGCATGGTGCTTCCACTTGTGTGGGGGAGGGGGGCTCCCTCTGCGGAGAGCCCTCGGGGCGTGTATAGCCCCACCCTGACACGTGGCTTGCACGGCAGGGCTAGACGAGGTGTATCTGGGCACTCGTGAGCCAGTGCGGGACTAACGAGGCCCTACCTCAAGGCGGCTTGCGCATGGTCTTGGTTTTTGTTTGCGGTGCTGGACCTGCGAGGTGGTCAGACAAACTGTGTCGAACGAATCTCTTGAGGTTATCGCATGAGAAGGCCAAGCACCAACGGCCCCAGGAGGTGACGTAAACAGGGCCGGCCCACCAGACAGAGCTCAGTCGTTGGATTTATCGACTCTACAGGGACGGACCCGAGCACATACACCATGCTCAATTTACTCAGGCGAAGGGTCCTGAAGAAAGACGGCCGGTGCACGGTCCCCATGATGGGTGGCGATCGAGCAAGTAGTAATCATAGGTAGATCGAACATGAGAGTAGAAGGCTTGAGTAAGTGAAAGGGAGATACGTGACACTAGGACAGGCCCAAGCGGCTTGGGGATGATGCAGCCTGAGGGGCACCCCCAACAAGGTAAGCTAAAGACATAGAAAGGGATACATGCCACAGGGACGGACCCACGCGGCCTAGGAATGATGCAGCCCGAGGGGCACTCCCAGCTAAACGGACCCGGAAAGATGTCACCTGGTCATGTTATCGAAGGATATATGGGGCAGCTGAAGGTGCACGGCGAAGGGGTTGCTCCTCACGAGCCACCGGGGCCCTGAGCCTTGGGAGGCTCTGGGGGCTCAAGTGGTTCCTTGAAGACCGTCTCCATCTCCATCTGGACGGCGTGGTGCGTGGCCTCCTGAGCTGCTAGGATGTGCCATAAGTTGTGCTGGTAGGCGGACGATACACTCGGCAGGCCAAAGGGCATGCGAACGCAGCTGTGTGATGGGCCCTCATAGCATCCCACGCGTGAAGGCCAGAAAGGCTCCTGAGAAGCGGCCCTGTTGAGCCCTGGAACGTCGATGCAAACGCGCAGCTCGGCATCCTCGCCTGGATGGGAAGCTGCATCTCGTGAGCGGCGCTCGCCGCGCATGGCCCTTGCGTCTTGCAATTCCTGGGTGGTCTTGGTGAGGAACTCCTAAATGGTGGACAATCCTTGCCATGTGCCCTCCTGAGGGAAATGTGCAGCGAAGCATGCCTCCAAGTGGTGCCCGAGCGCCTCCCTCATGATGTGGGCAAGGTCAGAGGCCTTGCAGAAGAAAGCCCCCGAGCCCTACCCGAGGAGGGTGCCGGGCACGCCTTCCTATCTGATGGATGGAGGCGACCCTGGAGCGGGCGTTGATCCTGACGAGACTCCGGCTATGGCGTCACCCTCCTGTGGTCATGCGCGTCGCTGCTGCTTCTTCTTCTTGGGGATGGCCTCAAGAAGGCCCTCTCCCTTGCTATGTGGGTCGTCGATTGCTGCAGCTTGGAAGGCACGCTCGAGGGAGCACACTGCATCTCTTTCTTCACATGGGACCGTGATGATCCCGCCGCTTCCCGGCATCTTGAGGACATTGTAGCCATGAACTTGGCCTGGGATGGATACCCGAGGATGGCATTGTACGGCAGGTGGATGTGCGTGAGCGGGCGCGTGATGGGGCACTGGGACCATCTGAGCGGGCGCGTGGCTTCGAGCTTGGGGAGGACTGCATTCACTTCATGAGTAAACTGCTTGAAGATACGCTGCGAGGCTGGGGCCTGGACTCTGCCGAAGATGCAGGCGATAGCACGCGGTTCCTGGAAGCCCCCAGCCCCCTCGTCTTGATGGTGTTCTTCATTCCTTCTTGGCGGTGGTGGCAGCGGAGCGAGTCCGGTGTTGCCTTGAGGACGATCCTCACGAGGCTGATCCCTCCAGGCGCCCTCGTGAGGTTGATCCTGCCAGCAGTCCTCACGAGGCCGGTCACGCCACTCCTGGCGCAGGCCACAGTCGTCCCAGTGTCCGCCACCACATCATTGTAACGCCCTCGATGCGGCTATATCTCCCATGTGTCGAAGCATGACTTAGAGGCATAACCGCATTGAAAGCAATGTCGCAAGTGAGGTAATCTTCACACAACCCATGTAATATAGATAATAAAAGGTGAGATACATAGTTGGCTTACAATCGCCACTTCACACAATGCATGAATAAAGCATTACATCATACAAATACAAACAAGGTCCAACTATGGAACCAAAATAAAAGAAGAACCCCAAATGCGACAAGGTCCCTGATCGACCCCAACTGGGCTCCACTACTAATCAACTAGAACGAAGCAAGACAAAGGACAAGATCTTCAACGAGCTCCTCCCGAGCTTGGTTGCGTCATCTGCATGGACTCAACGGCACCTGCAAACTGGTTTTGGAAGTATCTGTGAGCCACGGGGACTCAGCAATCTCGCACCCTCGCGAGCAAGACTATTTAAGCTTATGGGTAAGGTAAAGGCATGAGGTGGAGCTGCAGCAAACGACTAGCATATATGGTGGCTAACATACGCAAATGAGAGCGAGAAGAGAAGGCAAAGCACGGTCGATAAAAGTATGATCAAGAAGTGATCCTATAGCAACCTACGTCAAGCATAACTCCAACAACCGTGTTCACTTCCTGGACTCCGCCGGAAAGAGACCATCACGGTTACACACGTTGTTGATATATTTTAATTAAGGTCAACTTCAGGTTTTCTACAACCGGACGTTAACAAATTCCCATCTGCCCATAACCGCGGGCACGGCTTTCGAAAGTTCAAATCCCTGCAGGGTGTCCCACCTTAGCCCATCACAAGCTCTCACGGTCAATGAAGGAATAGACCTCCTCGCGAGACATTCCGGTCAGACTCGGTATCCCGGTTCTACAAGACATTTCGACAGGGTAAAACTAAACCAGCAACACCGCCCGAATGTGCCGACAAATCCCTATAGGAGCTGCACATATCTCTTTCTCAGGGCACACCGGATTGTCCAAACTTCCGGTAGGCCAGCCCAGAGTTGCCCCTGGTGGCCACCGGCGGCTGACAAGTTAGACCAATACTCAGAGGAGCACTGGCCCGGGGGGGGGGGTAAAATAATGATGACCCTCAGGAGCGTGACTCCCAAGGGAAAGGAAAAGGCTAGGTGGCAAAGGGTAAAACCAATGTTGGGCATTGCTGGAGGAGCTTTACTTAAGGCGAACTGTCAAGGGGTTCCCATTATTACCCAACCGCGTAAGGAACGCAAAATCCGGGAACATAACACCGATATGACGGAAACTAGGGCGGCAAGAGTGGAACAAAACACCAGGCATAAGGCCGAGCCTTCCACCCTTTACCAAGTATATAGATGCATTAATTAAATAAAATATATTGTGATATCCCAACAAGTAAACATGTTCCGACCAGGAACAACATCTCCATGTTCCAACAAGGAACAAAACTTCAATCTTCACCTGCAACTAACAACGCTAAAAGAGGGGCTAAGGAAAGCGGTAACATAGCCAATCAACGGTTTGCTAGGACAAGGTGGGTTAGAGGCTTGGTTCAACAATATGGGTGGCATGATAAGCAAGTGGTAGGTATCACATCATAGGCATAGCAAAAGAGCGAGCATCTAGCAAGCAAAGATAGAAGTGATATCGAGGGTATGATCATCTTGCCTGAAATCCCGCAAGGAAGAAGAACGAGTCCATGAAGAAGACAAACGGAATGTAGATGAACGGGTCCTCACAACGCGATGTTAACGGAACCAACCCGAAGAAGCAAACACCAGAAAAGAAGCACACAACATAGTAAACAACCAACACATGATATGATATGATATGCGGGATACGGTATGCGATGCATATGCATGATTGGACAAGGAATGCATGAACCTGGCGTGAACATGGAAATCCAAGTGTGCCATTGGAAAGATGAGATGAAATCGCTTGAAAACAATATAAAGAACGCCGGGATCGGAGTTACGGTTTGGAAATGGCAAGCAATTCAAATATGACCACGTTCTGCGATTTACATCAAGTAGTCATCTAAATGCAATGAGATGAACATGCTACAACACTCAAACATGGCAACAAAATACATGGAAGGGATCCACTCAAGAAGCTTAACAAAAGACTAGCACTGAGCTACGGCCAATTCATCCATTAACAGGTTCAAACAAGCATGGCAAAAATGCAAACGGTAAACAGATCTCAGACTTAGTGAAATTAACACTTGTCTGGAATTTCAGATCAGATAGCACTCTTCGGAGCATGAAAACTATATGCTACAGGACCTGAACATGGTAAAGTAAAGCATGGCATGGAGCTACTCAAAGAGCTTAACAAAAGTCCCTTAGTGACCTTGAGCCAAAAGGGATCAAAAAATACAATTCCAAGCATGTGAACATGGCAAAAACATAATCAGTTCTCAGACTTAGTGAAAACTGGAGCACGCTGAAAACAGATATCAAGTAGGCATGTTTACGAGCTCGATGCACTCACTACAGAGCAAGGCATGACAATCTAAGCATACATCCATCAAAAATACACAAAATACAAGCTAGACATGGCAAGAACAATAACATAGCATGCACGGATCAACTGCAACGTCCTTGGCAAAATCGCTAACAAGTAGGCAATCTGCCCAGATTCACGAAGTAGCAAAAATAGAGCTCGATTGACTCAAGCTAGGTTGCTCCATAATTGCAAACAAGGACATGGATGGATAGAGCACTACAGGATTAACAAAACATCCTTACTGATCATCCTCAAAAGAGGCACGGATCAGTAGGAAACAACATGAACATATGGCCACATGAGATAAACAGGCCAATGACTTAGTGGAGATGCTAAGTCCCTGAAATCAGCATTAACAAGTGCACCACTTTGCAAGCTTGTGCTAGTCACCACACACATCACAAAAAAATACATGGGTTGCACCTCTGGAAAGATGGCAAAACCCTTAACAAAACATATGTAGAGCTCATGGGCATATCATGCACACAATAATCATGGCAAAAATGACAAATATCTAATTGGAGCAGCAGATCTGACAATTATCTCAAGTAGCACTCTTCTAACAGCATTTCGGGCATCAAGATGAACTCAAACGAAAATGATGCAATGAGATGAAATGATTTACTCTCTGAGACAAACATTTTGATATGCTATATGCATAAATCGGAGCTATGGATGCAAAGTTACGATGCGATGAACATAGGCATGTGAATCTGGGAATTCAGGGACTTAGACGAATTTATCACCTCCAGATCTAGGGTTTCGGGCACGCCGTTCGAGGTGGGGCCGGGCCTTCGCCGGAGTTAGCGCCGGAGCGCGAGCAGAGACGGCAGCGGCTCGAGGTCGCCGGAAAAGTCATCGGAAGGGGCCGGCGGAGACATGGGAGTCGCAGTGGCCAGCTGCGGCGCGGGGCACGGAGCAGGCGGCGCGGGCGCGGTGGCGCTAGGGTGGCGAGGCGCGGCAGGGAGGCGAGGCGGTGCAGCGTCGGCGAGGCGGGGGAGATGCTCGCCGGTGGGAAGGAGGCGAGCACGGGGCGGCGAGGCTCGGGCCTTGGGCGACGGCGGCTACCAAGCCCGGCGGCTGCGGATCTGGGCCCGCGCGGGCCCCGGATGGGCTCCGCGGGCCGCGGCAGCGGTGGGATGGCGGCGGACACGTGGCGTGCGGCGGTTGGGTGCGCGGCGGCGGGCGGACATGTCCGGCCCGGTCGGACACGTCCGACGGGTGGAGGAGGGAGATGGCTAGGGTTTCAACCGCGTAAATGAAGGGGAAGGCACCTATATATAGGTAGAGGGAGCTAGGAGAGTCCAAATGAGGTGCGGTTTTTGGCCACGCGATCGTGATCGAACGACCGAGATGATGGAAGAGGTTTAGCTGGGTTTTGGGCCAAATTGGAAGGGTGTTGGGCTGCAACACACACGAGGCCTTTTCGGTCCCTCGGTTAACCGTTGGAGCATCAAACGCAGTCCAAATGGTATGAAACTTGACAGGTGGTCTACCGGTAGTAAACCAAGGCCGCTTGGCAAGTCTCGGTCCAATCCGGAAATGTTTAACTCCCACACACGAAAGAAAGGTAGAAAGGACCACCGGAGGAGAACGGAGCGCCGGAATGCAAAACGGACAACGGGGAAATGCTCGGATGCATGAGACGAACACGTATGCAAATGAAATGCACATGATGATATGATATGCAATGCATGACACGCAAGCAATGACAACGCACCAACAGTGAATAACTGTAGGACACCTGGCACATCGGTCTCGGGGCGTTACAACACTCCACCACTACGAGAGGATCTCGTCCCGAGATCTAGAATGGCACCGGAGGGACAACGGAAGAGATAAGAGAAGAGGTAAAACAAATTGCTTCTTTGACAAACAAGTGAAACCAAAGAACCTTGAAAAGGTTAAGCCATATCGAGAAAAGAATACAACGGAGATAAATGAAGTTGAAAGCACTCCGGTAGGGAAGCGGAATAAGGAATTACGAATTCGGACAGCACTTCGGATGAAAAGAGATGAAAGACTTGATGAAATGAAAGAACTTGAGCAAAGGGGCACAATACTCCGGTTAAATGGCTAACCCAAGAAAAGAACACGATCCTGACAAAACGAAAAGATGGGTTGAAGAGAGCAACATCACAATGCCTTCGGAACAAAAGAAAGAATGGAGTGGAATGAACAATGAGAAAACAAGATCTTGAGGGAGCACGCTTACAACAAGTGCTAGAACGGAATTGTTGAAAAAGCAACAACGAAAAGAATAAGCTTGATATGGTCTTGTGGAGTACATCTCAAATCATAAGGTGACAACCCGCCACTCATGGAAAAAGAATTGGATTGATATCAACAAGGAGACGAGAAACTATATCGCACCGGAAAGGATAAATGAAGAAATTGGATCATTTATAAGCACCATAGATAGCAACAATCCTTAGGGAAGGCTTTAGGTGAAATATAACCCAAGATAACTCCAAAGAAGAGATTGATGGATTTAAAATACCTCATTCTTAATAACATGTGAATCAGGAAACATGAACTCAAATTACCAAGAATGACATAATACCACCTCCAATGATACAGAAGAAAGAGTTGCACTCCAGATAGCAAAATGAAGAATGCTTGAATTCCTCTGAAAAGAATCTTGATGAACACTTCTAGAAGGAATTAAATCTTTGATGAACCATCATGTAGAACCTCCATGAAGAACTCCGTTAAACAAAAGAATGATCAAACGGAAAGAAAGGGTAGTTGAAAACACAAGGTGGGACCTTGTAAAGATTTAGACAGATCTCCGTGATTACATAATTGCTACAGCTTGGAACTCCAGGAAAGAAAGATGAGCACTTGAAACCAAGAATATGTATGATGAACCACTCCGGAATAAGGAATTGAATCATTTGGATGAAACAAGAATAAGAATTACATTATGCTTATCCTTCACCAATTAAATTGATGACAATCAACGGATTTGACATATTACTTATTCTCATAGAAAAGATTAAGAGAGATATAGCGCCAACTTGGGAAGGTCTTCTATGAACCACGGGTAGGATTGACAACGAATAAATTGATAAGGAAGAGAAATCTGGAAGAACCACCGTAAGAAATGAAATGAACGAAGAAAAGATAAAGGAACACCGGGAAGAATTATGAAATGAATGAAGATATTTGAGAGAATTTATATATGAGAGAACGAAGAGATCATGCACTGATTAGAGGATACTTGATCGATGCACCGGTAAGATTTGGGGAATGGTAGCTGAAAGCTGAGAATGAATAAGTCTTCTGAAATGATGGGCTTCGGAGAAACAAACTGAAAAGACTCTTGAATTGCTCCGGACAGGTGGAAAGAATTCTCATAACCGAAAATGATTATGAGAGAATGGCATAAATCTAGAATCACAAATCTTGCAGAGAAAAGAGCAAGACTGAGAGAAAAAATCTTCTTCGGTCTTCAAAATCTGAGAATGACGACTGAAACACCACCATGAATTATTTAGACCTCCGGAAGAATCAAAACGAAGAGGTTGAGCCAACGATGAAAAGATTTTGACAGATCTTGGAGAAGACATTTGACTGATGATAAATCATTCTTACGTCAAACTTCGGAAATAATTTGAGAATACCTCCGGGAAAATAAGAAGAGTCAGGTAAGATCCTGGAAAAAGACCTGTGGGTTAGGGCCCACTCAAAAGAACACCATTGAAAAGATTTTGAAGAGAGGTTGCACCAGTTGAATTAAAAGACTTGAAAGAGAGAACGTCCTCGAAGATATTGAATAACTGCAGAGTGGAAACACGAATCTTCGAGATATCTTGAGCACTCCAGAACAATTGAATAGCGAGAAGAGGAATGAATATGAGGTGCATCGGCATGAGAAAACATTTGAAATACGGAAAAGAATATGAACAACACTGAAAGCTTGAATTGGATCCACCGGAGAAGAAAAGGCAAATATTAGTATCTTCATGAGAATCACCGGATAAGAACATTGAAGGAGAAGAATGGAGAGACTTCACATCAATAAGATGGATACACGATAAAGAAATCCGAGTCCTAGGATAAACAAGGGTGGGAGGGTGGGAAAACAAAGACAACTTGGGATGGATGAGCGAACACCGTTCAGAAAGCTGAGATTGGATCTTGCGGATGTTGAAATGTTCAGATCCACTTGAAGAGAAACACACCGGTGAAAAGGATTGACATGACAATCTCGATTATCATGAAGGATTGGTATTCACATCGAAGTATGAAAACACCATTTGGGGAAGGTATGGAATCAACATTTGACTTCGAAGCAACTCGAATACCACAACTCAAAACAAAACAAAGGATTGGCTTGCAGAATAAGCCAGAACAAACATATGATAGATATTTCGTCTAAAGTTTTCGTGGTGGGGCCTACACGGGCTCGATCGTACAGCACCATCATGTACAAGGCAGTGCACATGACATACGAAGCGTCCCCGAGTCGGCATAGCCAAGGACTCTTTAAGACACAACAAGACCACTGTAAAACCAACCGTGGATAGGCGGACCACTAGACGTCGCACCCCAATTTCATATCATACATCCATCGGAAAGAAATCCTAAGAGCTACCTGAATTCCCACTTATAAACTCCTGAAATTTTCCGGTTATGCAATCAAGTGTTGGGGATACAGGGGAAGCATAATATCTCACCCAAATCTAGCAAATCCTACATCCAGCTGTATCCATCCTTCAACACATAACCAAGAAACCTTCGGAAATCATCTACCTCAACCTTCAAAAAGCATCTGTTATACAAGTTATGGCAATACTCCCGAACTCCCACCCCAGTACTGGGTGGCGTCGAGGTTATCTCACCAACGAACTTCATAAAAGAGATTTTTTATGTCGGCGTACTAAACTCAGGTATTCTAGAACTGCAACTACAAAATTATGACGACAACACCTCAGAGCTCAATTCCCCGGGACACTTCCATAAAACCCCTGATAGGAGGCACCAAGACAATGTTCTCATCATAAAGCCATCGGAACGATTCCAAGATACCCGCGTGATCCTAAAAAAAATATTAGTGAAATTTGAGAAGAGAAGAGTCAAAACACTACGTCAGGATGCCTCACTAGAGCGATGAAGAGACTGGGGAGTAAAAAGAATTCCTAAACTCTCCGATATATAATTCCTAAATGACTCAAAACATTTTTCTAGACTCAACAACGGCTGCTAAAAACGATCAAGCAATGGGGGCTCCTAAGGTCGGGGAAGGCTTGATACCAACTTGTAACGCCCTTGATGCGGCTATATCTCCCACGTGTCGAAGCACGACTTAGAGGCATAACCGCATTGAAAGCAATGTCGCAAGTGAGGTAATCTTCACACAACCCATGTAATATAGATAATAAAAGGTGAGATACATAGTTGGCTTACAATCGCCACTTCACACAATGCATGAATAAAGCATTACATCATACAAATACAAACAAGGTCCGACTACGGAACCAAAATAAAAGAAGAACCCGAAATGCGACAAGTTCCCCGATCGACCCCAACTGGGATCCACTACTGATCAACTAGAACGAAGCAAGACAAAGGACAAGATCTTCAACGAGCTCCTCCTGAGCTTGGTTGCGTCATCTGCACGGACTCAACGGCACCTGCAAACTGGTTTTGGAAGTATCTGTGAGCCACGGGGACTCAGCAATCATGCACCCTCATGATCAAGACTATTTAAGCTTATGGGTAAGGTAAAGGCATGAGGTGGAGCTACAGCAAATGACTAGCATATATGGTGGCTAACATATGCAAATGAGAGCGAGAAGAGAAGGCAAAGCACGGTCGATAAAAGTATGATCAAGAAGTGATCCTATAGCAAACTACGTCAAGCATAACTCCAACAACCGTGTTCACTTCCCGGACTCCGCCGGAAAGAGACCATCACGGTTACACACGCTGTTGATATATTTTAATTAAGGTCAACTTCAGGTTTTCTACAACCGGATGTTAACAAATTCCCATCTGCCCATAACCGCGGGCACGACTTTCAAAAGTTCAAATCCCTGCAGGGGTGTCCCAACTTAGCCCATCACAAGCTCTCACGGTCAACGAAGGAACAGACCTCCTCCCGAGACATTCCGATCAGACTCGGTATCCCGGTTCTACAAGACATTTCGACAGGGTAAAACTAAACCAGCAACACCGCCCGAATGTGCCGACAAATCCCGATAGGAGCTACACATATCTCTTTCTCAGGGCACACCGGATTGTCCAAACTTCCGGTAGGCCAGCCCAGAGTTGCCCCTGGTGGCCACCGGCGGCTGACAAGTTGGACCAACACTCAGAGGAGCACTGGCCCGGGGGGGTAAAATAATGATGACCCTCAGGAGCGCGACTCCCAAGGGAAAGGAAAAGGCTAGGTGGCAAAGGGTAAAACCAATGTTGGGCATTGCTGGAGGAGCTTTACTTAAGGCGAACTGTCAAGGGGTTCTCATTATTACCCAACCGCGTAAGAAACGCAAAATCCAGTAACATAACACTGATATGACGGAAACTAGGGCGGCAAGAGTGGAACAAAACACCAGGCATAAGGCCGAGCCTTCCACCCTTTACCAAGTATATAGATGCATTAATTAAATAAGATATATTGTGATATCCCAACAAGTAAACATGTTCCGACCAGGAACAACATCTCCATGTTCCAACAAGGAACAAAACTTCAATCTTCACCTGCAACTAACAACACTATAAGAGGGGCTGAGCAAAGCGGTAACATAGCCAATCGACGGTTTGCTAGGACAAGGTGGGTTAGAGGCTTGGTTCAACAATATGGGTGGCATGATAAGCAAGTGGTAGGTATCGCAGCATAGGCATAGCAAAAGAGCAAGCATCTAGCAAGCAAAGATAGAAGTGATTTCGAGGGTATGATCATCTTGCCTAAAATCCCGCAAGGAAGAAGAACGAGTCCATGAAGAAGACAAATGGAACGTAGACGAACGGGTCCTCACAGCGCGACATTAACGGAACCAACTCGAAGAAGCAAACACCGGAAAATAAGCACACAACATAGTAAACAACCAACACATGAACATGATATGATATGCGGGATGCGGTATGCGATGCATATGCATGATTGGACAAGGAATGCATGAACCTGGCCTCAACTTAGAAATCCCAGTGTGCCACTGTAAAGATGAGATGAAATCGCTTGAAAACGATATAAAGAACGCCGGGATCGGAGTTACGGTTTGGAAATGGCAAGCAATTCAAATATGACCACGTTCTACGATTTACAGCAAGTAGTCATCTAAATGCAATGAGATGAACATGCTACATCACTCAAACATGGCAACAAAATACATGGAAGGGATCCACTCAAGAAGCTTAACAAAAGACTAGCACTGAGCTACGGCCAATTCATCCATTAACAGGTTCAAACAAGCATGGCAAAAATGCAAACGGTAAACAGATCTCAGACTTAGTGAAATTAACACTTGTCTGGAATTTCAGATCAGATATCACTCTTAGGAGCATGAAAACTATATGCTACAGGACCTGAACATGGCAAAGTAAAGCATGGCATGGAGCTACTCAAAGAGCTTAACAAAAGTCCCTTAGTGACCTTGAGCCAAAAGGGATCAGAAAATACAATTGCAAGCATGTGAACATGGCAAAAACATAATCAGTTCTCAAACTTAGTGAAAACTGGAGCATGCTGAAAACAGATATCAAGTAGGCATGTTTACGAGCTCGATGCACTCACTACATAGCAAGGCATGACAATCTAAGCATACATCCATCAGGAATACACAAAATGCAAGCTAGACATGGCAAGAACAATAACATAGCATGCACGGATCAACTACAACGTCCTTGGCAAAATCGCTAACAAGTAGACAATCTGCCCAGTTTCACGAAGTAGCAAAAATAGAGCTCGATTGACTCAAGCTAGGGTGCTCCATAATTGCAAACAAGGACATGGATGGATAGAGCACTACAGGATTAACAAAACATCCTTACTGATCATCCTCAAAAGAGGCACGGATCACTAGGAAACAACATGAACATATGGCCATATGAGATAAACAGGCCAATGACTTGGTGGAGATGCTAAGTCCCTGAAATCAGCATTAACAAGTGCACCACTTTGCAAGCTTGTGCTAGTCACCACACACATCACAAAAAATACATGGGTTGCACCTCTTGAAATATGGCAAAACCCTTAACAAAACATATGTAGAGCTCATGGGCATATCATGCACACAATAATCATGGCAAAAATGACAAATATCTAGTTGGAGCAGCAGATCTGACAATTATCTCAAGTAGCACTCTTCTAACAGCATTTCGGGCATCAAGATGAACTCAAATGAAAATGATGCAATGAGATGAAATGATTCTCTCTGATACGAACTTTTTGATATGCTATATGCATAAATCGGAGCTATGGATGCAAAGTTACGATGCGATGAACATAGGCATGTGAATCTGGGAATTCGGGGACTTAGACGAATTTATCACCTCCAGATCTAGGGTTTCGGGCACGCCATTCGAGGTGGGGCCGGGCCTTCACCGGAGTTAGCGCCGGAGCGCGAGGAGAGACGGCGGCGGCTCGAGGTCGCCGGAAAAGTCGCCGGAAGGGGCCGCCGGAGACGTGGGAGTCGCAGTGGCCGGCTACGGTGCGGGGCACGGAGCAGGCGGCGCGGGCGCGGTGGCGCTAGGGCGGCGAGGCGTGGCAGGGAGGCGAGGCGGTGCAGCGCCGGCGAGGCGGCGGAGATGCTCGCCGGCGGGAAGGAGGCGAGCGCGGGGCGGCGAG
>NC_041386.1:368069358-368154896 GCF_002162155.2 Triticum dicoccoides | reverse complement strand
GGCGGCTACCGAGCCCGGCGGCGGCGGATCTGGGCCCGCGCGGACACGTGGCGTGTCGCGGTTGGGCGCGCGGCGGCGGGCGGACATGTCTGGCCCTGTCGGACACGTCCGGCGGCTGGAGGAGGGAGATGGCTAGGGTTTCAACCGCGAAAATGAAGGGGAAGGCACCTATATATAGGTAGAGGGAGCTAGGAGAGTCCAAATGAGGTGCGGTTTTCGGCCACGCGATCATGATCGAACGACCGAGATGATGGAAGAGGTTTAGCTGGGTTTTGGGCCAAATTGGAAGGGTGTTGGGCTGCAACACACACGAGGCCTTTTCGGTCCCTCGGTTTACCGTTGGAGCATCAAACGCAGTCCAAATGGTACGAAACTTTGACAGGTGGTCTTCCGGTAGTAAACCAAGGCCGCTTGGCAAGTCTCGGTCCAATCCGGAAATGTTTAACCCCCACACACGAAAGAAAGGTAGAAAGGACCACCGGAGGAGAACGGAGCGCCGGAATGCAAAACGGACAACGGGGAAAATGCTCGGATGCATGAGACGAACACGTATGCAAATGAAATGCACATGATGACATGATATGCAATGCATGACACGCAAGCAATGACAATGCACCAACAGCGAATAACTGGAGGACACCTGGCACATCGGTCTCGGGGTGTTACAGTCCTCCTCCTCGGTCGTAGCCCCGGTCGCCGCGCTCGGGGCGCCGACCGAAGCGTCCTTAGCAACTGGCTCTAAGCTCTTGACAGTCGCTGGTGTTGTGGGTGTTCTGGTTGTGGAAGGCGCAGAATGAATGATTGCCCTTGGATGACTCTGATTGGTCTTTGCCATTCTTGGTGTCTAGTTCCGCTGCGAGCACGGCTTCTCCCTTGCGCTTCACGTCCTTGGCCTTGGTCTTCTTCTCCTCTGGGTCCGCAGTAGGGAGCTCGAGGAGGGAGAGGAGACCCTCCTCTGCTCTAGCACATTTGGTCGCGGTGTTGAGCAACTCCAGGGTTGTGCACAACTCTTCATGGATGGCGAGCTCCTCCTTCATCTTGACGTTGCGGACGCCATCAGAGAACGCAGAGATGATGGCCTCGTCGGTAACCTTGGGGATCTTGAACCGTGCGCTGTTGAAGCACTGGATGTACTTCTCCAGGGTCTCTCTTGGTTGTTGCTTGATGCGGCGCAGGTCGCCCATGACCGGGAGGCGGTGGCGAGTGCCCTGGGGTCGGGGGTGCCGTCGTAGCGAGGAGGCAGATCCGGCTTGAACTTGCCCGGCCAGGCGACGCTATGCAGCTCGAGGGTGAAGGTGCAGCAACCAGCTGTGGTCGCCGGGTCCTGCCTCGGGGGTGGAGCTTGGTCTTGATGGGGTCCGCGCCCTGCCACTATAGGTGGCGCGTGGCCTTGCCGCAGCAGCCGGTCCCGGCGTGCCAGTGCGAGGAGCGGCGGAGCATTTTCTTGCGGTCAAGGGACCTCTTGACAGCTTCTTTCTTCACACGCGGGCGTGGGACGCGACGGGTCGCGTCGCGGAGTCGCGCGTCTTGGCGCCAGGGCGCCGTCTTTGGGCTGAGGTGGTGGAGGCGCTCCGTGAGCTACATCGCCCGCAACTAGCAGAGGGCAAGGCAGAGAGAGGGACGGCGCAGGGGAGCCCACTGCGGTGCGGACAAGCTCGGCGATGCAGGTGAGCCAGTCCTCGTAAAGGTCATCGACCAGACAGTAGCACAGGAGCTCGTGCGCCACGAGGAGTGCGGCCCGTGCTTCCATGGGAGAGCGACATGCATGGGAAGAAGAATCGGCCGGGGTCAGCGATGGAGTGGCAGTGCAGCTGTCCCGCCGCACCGAGGGATGCAATGAGTACACTTGCTGCTCATTCCATGCGGGGCCGATGGCGGCGTTGGTGGTAGCCGACGGGGAACGACGAGGTGGCCCGCCAACGGGAGCCGTCTGAGTGACATGGGCGGCGAGGGCAGCTTGGCTCTCAGCACGGGCGTGGCGCGCGCCCGCCATGGAGACGGCGAAGCAACGGGCGCAGGGCGATGGAAGGAAGCTTCGGCGCACCTTTACCTGGCGCGCCAAATGTCGGATCACGGGTTCCGGGAAACCTTTGAGGTTCGAACACTTGGGTGCGAGCGAAGGTTTTCTCCCTATCGATCCATGCCCTAGCTCTCTAAGATCTTGCGAACGAACTCAACAAACTCACAACACATAAAGACACAAGATTTATACTAGTTTGGGCCACCGTTGTGGTGTAATACCTTACTCTAGTGTGGTGGTGGTGGATTTCCTCTGGGGCTGATGATGAACAGTACAAAGGGAAGAACAGCCCACTTAGGTTGAGATGTTCTTGTGCTTGGTGAACTTGTGTGGGTGAGATGATCTTTGATCCGCTCTCAGCCACTCACGAGCCTGCCTGGCGAGGCCGCTCCTGAGGAGGTCTTGTGTCGTCTGCCTTGCGAGGCTTGGCCCCTCGTGAGGGTCTTGAATGCCTTGTCGATGAAGATTGGCCGTCCAGACCTCCAAGCCCAGCCACACCGCGGGCCACAGGCAGGCATGTCTGGGGACCCCCGTTCCCAGGACGCTGACATGCACCGCCTGCCCAAGCCGCACGCGCGGGCGAACGTCTGCCAGCCACGAGCCTGGGCTAGGTTGCCCGCGACGGAGACCTAGGCCGCGACCCAGGAAGCCTTGCTAGAGCAGCCGTTTGTCTGCAGCCGGAGCCCACCTGGACCAGAGGCTGGCAGCTCATCAACGAAGAAACACGGGAGTTGAATCTAGTTGCCGGCCAAGTTCTCCGACCAGATGACGAACTCCGGCAGCACCTCTGCCAAGTGGAAGTGCGGCCAGGGAGGCCGTGCGACCACGGCACGTCTTCCTTCATCGACAGGACCATCGTGACCCCTGCCATGCGAAGCGGCACCGCCACGGCTGCGCGGGGCTGCTTTGGGGGTCGCGGTGTGCTTGCGGGGACGGCCGCATTCACGCTTGGGCCCCGGAGAGCCGGGTCCCTTGCGAGGGGCCTTCCCTTTCTCCGCGGCGGAGAAACTCTTCGACGGTGCCATTAGTGCTGCAACTGGCGATGGAGCAAATAGCAAGAAGCAAGCGGAATGGGAAGAGATGGGCAACGGGGCTCTGCCCCCTCCCCATTTATAGCAGCAGAAGGCCAACCAGCGCCACCATGATCACAGGTAATGATGGTTTTTCCATGCATGCAGCAGAGACTCGTCAAATCGGGCAGTTGCCAAGGCGACTTGGGGAAGCGGAGACGCCCACGTCCAATCAACCGCCACGTGTCGACCAAGGCAGCATGCTATTGGGGCCTGCGGCACTCCGCACTTTCCCCTTAGGCTTCGCCTTGAAGCCAAGCCCAAGCGCGCCTTGGTCCCGGGGGCTACTATCAGTGTTCTGGGAATGGGGCTCCCCAGACTTGCCTGCCTGCGGCCCACGGCGTGGCTGTGCGAGCGGGCCCGTACGGCCCATCTTCACCAACAAGGACTCAAGACCCTCATGAGGGGCCATGCCTCACGAGGCGGATGACACAAGACTTCCTCGGGAGCGTCCTCACCAGGCTGGCTCACGAGGGGCGGAGAGATCAAGGCCAGGCAAACCTTGGTAGGTTCCGATGACGTGAGCCATGACGACCAAGGTCTGGTGGGCGCCAGCGCGCATAGTGTCCTTGTTTCATCTTTGGTGCTAAGGAAGCAGGCGCAGGCGCGGAGTACTGAGGCATCAAGCAAAGGTTTCCATATCGGTGCAACGAGACAAAGACCAGCAGGACGGCAAGATGGAGGTCACCATGGAGCCCAAGACGGCGTCACCACCAGAGCCTTTGGCAGGCGAAGACCACTTTTGTCAGAATAAGCTATACTAGCTGTCCCCTTTTGAATTGGCCATTGTTGGCTCCCTTCCCGCTCAATATTTGGGGAGAGGACTAGGGCCTCTATAAATAGGACTAGCCACCACCATAGCTAGGGGGATAAAGAGAGACCAGAGCAACCACTAGTTCACCGAGCACAAGAACATCTCGCCTCAGGTGGTTGTTCTTCCCCTTGTATTGTTCATCCTTAGCCCAAGAGGCAATCCACCACCACACACTGGAGTAGGGTATTAAACCACAACGGTGGCCCGAACCAGTATAAATCTTGTGTCCTTTGTGTTACGAGTTAGACGAATTAGCCCGTAAGATCTTAGCAAAGCTTGGGCGTGGATCGGTAGGGGGAGATCTTCGCGCTCACCCCAGTGTTCGAACCTTGAGGGTTTTGGCGAAACCCGTGATCCGACACTACTAAATCTCAAAATAATCTAAGTGAATCATGAGAGTGTATTTTTTCAAAATTAAAGCACCGCCGTGCTCAAAAAAATTTAAGTGAATCACTACAGAAATTCCATAGCTCAAAAATTATAAGTGAAGCACATAGAGCAATTCTAAGAAATCATAGACTCATTATGGCTCTATCAAATAGGTGTGTCCAAAAAGGATGATTGTGACAAACTAAAAAGCAAAACAAACAATGACTCATATAATACAAGATGCTCCAAGCAAAACTCATGGTATGTGACCAATAAAAATATAGCTCCAAGTAAAATTACCGATGGTCGTTAGAAGAAAGAGGAGATGCCTTCCGGGGCATCCCCAAGCTTAGTTACTTGGGTCCTCTTGAATAGTACCTCGGGGTGCCATGGGAATCCCCAATCTTAGGCTCTTTTAACTCCTTATTCATCCATCCATCGTTATCCCACCCAAAACTCGAAAATTTTAATCACACAAAACTTAACAAAACCTTCGTGAGATACGTTAGTATAAGAAAGCAAATCACCACTCTAAGTACTATTGCAAACCCATTCATATTTTATTATTGCGTTATACCTATTGTATTTTAACTTTACCATGGCTTATACCCTCCGATACAATCCATATATTCATCAAAATAAGCACACAATGCAATGAAAACAGAATCTGTCAAAAACAGAACAGTCTATAGTAATCTAGAATTTGTCCATACTTCCATAACTCCAAAACTTCTGAAAATTTAGGAAAACATAGGAAATTTGTATACAAATCACGTTTAAATAATTCAGAATTTTTCGTCACTCTAGTGATTTTAAAAAATTCTGTGACTGGACGTAAAAGTTTATGTTTTTCAACAAGATTAAATCAACTATCACCCAACATGATCCTAAAGGCTTTACTTGGAACAAACACTAATTAAAATGTAAAAAACACAATCATAACAGAAGTATAATTGCATATTTATTGAGGATCAGAAATAAAATCAAAAGTTTCAAAAATAATTATTGGGTTGCCTCGCAACAAGCGCTATCATTTTACGCCCATAGCTAGGCATAATGCATAGATTCAAGTATTGTCTTCTTTAGTTTTTGATCCATAGGTTTCCCTCATGATTGATTCATATGGTGGATTAATTCTAGTTCGAGGGAAGTGTTCCATACCCTTTCTCAAAGGAAACTGAAATTTAATATTCCTTTCTTGCATATCAATTGTAAAAATGGTCTACAAAGTATGATGGGACAAGACGAATTGCAATCAATATCAAGAACAAGAAATATACGGGCACATAGTTCTTATTTGAAGAATAAGAACATCATTAATTCTTCCTAAAGGCTTTTTGATAGTAGAATCCGCCAAGTGCAAATTAAGAGAACACACGTCAATATTGGTAAAACTAAGCAAATCACATAGAGATTTCGGAATTGTGGAAACACTAGCATCCAAATCACATAAAGCATTGCACTCATATTTTTAATCTTGAGTTTAATGGTGGGTTCCCATTCATCATATAATTTTCTAGGTATTGAAATCTCTACTTCTAACTTTTCTTCTAAATCTTTCATAATCGCTTCTGCAATATGTTTAGTAAAAGCTTTATTTTGTTTATAGGCATTGGGTGAATTTAACATTCCTTGCAGCAAAAATATACACTCTATCACAGTGCAACTATCATAATAAAATTCTTTGTAATCCAAAGGAGTGCGCACATCATTAGCTAATGTTTTTTACCTCTCCAAACCCACTTTTATGAATTTTTTCAATAAGATTTTCACCCTCCGAATTATGAGGATGCCTTCTAGCTAAAGTCGACTCTTCTTCAGTCATCTTATCATCAATTTTAACATTACTAAAGAAGGAATCAATAGAAGAAACACCAATCAGCTTAACATCTTCATCTTTACCATGAAAGCAATCAGGTGGAAATGCTATTTCTAAAAATTCTCTTTTCGCTCTAAGCATAGCAATTCTTTTCTTACTTTCATCCATAGAAACATATAAAGCTTTAATTCATTCATTAATATCAACCTTAGGTGGAAATATTTTAATGTTGAGATTTTCCACATCATGTGTAATTCTATCAATGTTCCTAGACATATCATCAAGTTTATTCAAGTTTTCTTCTATCGTAGTATTGAAAACTTTTTGAGCATTGATAAATGCTTTAATATTACTTTCAAGATTAGAAGGCACCCTATTATTATTATTGGAAGAATTATCATAGGAATTGCCATTATTATTAGAGAAATTTCCAGGAAAAGGCCTAGGATTAAAATTACCTCTACAAACATTGTTATTAAAATTGTGTCGCGAGACAAAATTCACATCTACGGGTAACTATTTTGCTCAATCAAAGTCGATAAATGCACATCATTAAGATAAATAGGAGCATTTTTACTAGCAACCAATTTCATAAGAGCATCAACTTTTTCACTCAAAGTACTAATTTCTTCAACAGAATTGATCTTTTTACTAGTAGGAGCTCTTTCAGTATGCCATTGCGAATAATTAGCCATAATATTATCTAGAAATTTAGTGGCTTATGATGACCCACAAGTATAGGGCATCAATCATAGTCTTTTGATAAGTAAGAGTGTCGAACCCAACGAGGAGCAGAAGAAATGACAAGTGGTTTTAAGCAAGGTAATTTCTGCAAGCATTGAAATTGTCGGTAACGAGTAGTTTGATAGCAAGGTAATTTGTGACGAGCATGTAACAGTAATGGTAAATAAAGTGCAGCACGGTATCCCAATCCTTTTGTCACAAAGGACAGGCCAAAACGGTCTCTTATAATAAGCATAGTGTTCTTGAGGGCACACGAGCATTTCTTCTAGTCACTTTCATCATGTTGGTTTGATTTGTGTTCACTACTTTGAGAATTTGATATGTGGGTGGACCGGTGCTTAGGTGTTATCCTTACTTGAACAAACCTCCTACTTATGATTAACCCCGTCGCAAGCATCCACAACTATGAGAAAAGTATTAAGATAAAATCTAACCATAACATTAAACTTTTGGATCCAAATCATTCCCTTACGAAGTAGCGCATAAACTAGGGTTTAAGCTTCTATCACTCTAGCAACCCATCATCTAATAACTACTCCACAATTATTTCCCTTAGGCCCAAGTATGGTGAAGTGCCATGTAGTCGACATTCACATGACACCACTAAGGGAATCACAACATTCATATCATCAAAATATCGAACATATCAAGTTCACATGATTACTTGCAACAAGATTTCTCCCGTGACCTCAAGAACAAAGTAACTATGATAATCATGCTCAAGATAAAAGTGGTATTAACTAGCATAATGGATCTGAACATACAATCTTCCACCAATTAAACCATATAGTAATCAACTACAAGATGTAATCAACACTACTAGTCACCCACAGGTACCAATCTGAGGTTCTGGTACAAAAATTGAACACAAGAGATGAACTAGGGTTTGAGAGGAGATTGTGTTATTGAAGATGTTGATAAATATTGGCCTCCCAAAGATGAGAGGGTTGTTGGTGATGACGATGACGTTGATTTCCCCCTCCGGGAGGGAAGTTCCCCGGCGGAATCGCTCCGCCGGAGGGCAAAAGTGCTCCTACCCAAGTTCTGCCTAGAGACGCCGGTGCTCCGTCCTGAAAGTCCTCTTATTTTTTTCCTAGGTCAAAGTGACCTATATACCAGAAGATGGACAACGGAGGTGGGCCGGGCTAAGCACAACCCACCAGGGCGCACCTGTGGTGCCTGGCGTGCCCAGGTGGGTTCTTCCCACCTGGTGGCCCCCACCGGTAGTTATTTGCTCCAGTATTTTTCATATATTCAAAAACAATTCTCCAGAGTAGGTGACTCTGACGTGGCTTTTTCAGGTCCAAAGTTCCAGTTGCCGGTATTCTTCCTCTTTGTGTAAACCTTGCATATTATGAGAGAAAAGGAATTAGAATTACTCCATAAAACATTAGAAATAATAGTAGGAAAACATGATGCAAAATGATCGTATCCGCTTCATCTAAAGTAATTTCCATAAAAGTACCACCCGCGGCAGAATCTAAAAGATTTCTAGAAACAAAATGCAATCCCGCATAAAAAATTTGTATGATCATCCACAGATTTAACCATGAGTAGGGAAATTTCCTATCATCAACTTCATTCTTTCCCAGGATTGGTCAACACACTACTAGGAAAAGGGCTACTAATGGCGCACCAGTTTTGCCTACTAATGGCGCATCACTGGTGCGCCATTAGTATCACGCCACTAGTATTTTTTACTAATGGCACACCACTGGTGCGCCATTAGTATCTGGTATACTAATGGCGCACCACTGGTGCGCCATTAGTATAGGCCACAGTGCGCCATTAGTATAGGCCACTGGTGCGCCATTAGTATAGGCCACGGTGCGCCATTAGTATTTTTGAATTTTGAAGGCGGGAAAATAGTAGTGGCGCACCGTCTAACCCCCACCGTGCGCCATTGCTATTTTTGAATTTTGAATTTGGATCTGGATCGTGATTTTTTGCCCATTTTTTGCTCGTTTTTTGGCATGATATTATTTCAAATTTTGTTCATGTTTTTGGATCTTGTACGTTCTTTTGCCGGAGAGGAGTTCATCAGAGAGGAGGAGGAGGAGGTCACCGGAGAGGCGCTCGCCTACATCGCCAGAGAGGAGGAGGTCACCGGAGAGGAGTTCACCGAAGCATCGGAGAGGAGGAAGGAGAAACCATGAGGGAATGGGAGGAGAGGAGGGAGGAGGAGCTCACCGGAGAGGAGGGAGGAGAAACCATGAGGGGAGGGGAGGGGAGGAGAGGAGGGAGGAGGAGGTCGCCGGAGAGGAGGAGGAGGTCGCTGGAGAGGAGGAGGAGGAGGTCGCCGGAGAGGAGGAGGGTAGTATGGTGGAGGAGAGAAGGGAATATGGAGTGGAGGAGAGGAGGAGATGGAGTGCAAGAGAGGTGGAGTGGAGAAGAAGAATGAAGAGGTAAGGAGGAGAGGACCACGCCAAGCCATATATACGGCATAGTAATGGCGCACCGTGGGCAGGTGCGCCATTACTAATTTTTTTTATTTTTTTATTTATTTTGAATTTTGAAGGCGGGAAGATACTAATGGCACACCATGGGCAGGTGCACCATTAGTAAGTTTGATTTTTTTTATTTTTTGCCTCTCCAGATCTTAAAAGCCACATATCTTTTTTTCTGTTAGGTTTTTGAGGATTTTGAAAATGTTTAACGGGGTTCCCCCGTTAAATTCGGATGTAACTTTTTGAGTAGATGATTTTTCATATAAAACCTTTTTCATCCGAGTTCGTACGCAAAAGTTATGCCCATTTTTACAAGTTCTCGAGAGATTTCGCAAAAAAGTCGAAAATTCATGTTTGTAAATTTTGCTAACAACTAGACCACATATCACATGGGAATCTTATTTTCTTTTATTTTTTGACATTTCTATCATTTTCTTTTATTTTTTTTCAAACTAAAAAGGCGGTCCAGGGGGGGGGTTGTGCATTCGGGCAAATGTTTGGGCCAAGTTACTAATGGCGCACCGTGGTATGGTGCGCCATTACTAGTTCAACTAGTAATGGCGCACCACTCCCACGGTGCGCCATTAGTAGTTTTGAAAAAAAATTAATTTTTTTTTACTAATGGCGCACTGTGGATGTGGTGCACCATTACTAGTTCAACTAGTAATGGCGCACCACTCCCACGATGCGCCATTAGTAGTTTTGAAAAAATTAAAAAAAATTGTTTACTAATGGTGCACCATGGATGTGGTGCGCCATTAGTATTTGCACACTAATGGCGCACCAACACATGGTGCCCCATTAGTATATAGTAATGGCGCACCACATGTCTGGTGCGCCATTAGTGTCAATTCCATCTATAGCCCTTTTCCTAGTAGTGACATGCTCATGCTCAGTTGCTTAAAATTCATGATTTGATTTCTAAGGGAAATAATTTTTGCAGGAGGAAAATACTTAGTGATAAAAGCATATTTGCACTTGTCCCAAGAATCAATACTATTTCACGGCAAAGATGAAAACCAAACATTTGCATGATCTTGCAAAGCAAAAGGATAATTTCAATTTCACAATATCATTGTCCACATCTATTTTCTTTTGCATATCACACAATTCTACGAAAGTGTTTAGATGGGACGCGGCATCCTCATTGGGATTACCAGAAAATTGCTCTTTCATAACGAGATTCAACAAAGAGGCATTAATATCATAAGACTCCACAGTAGCAGTGGGAGGAGAAATCAAAGTACTAATAAAATCATTATTATTAGTATTGGAAAAATCACACAACTTGGTATTTTCTTAAGACATCGTGACTACGGGAACAAGAACGCAAGCAAATAAAAGGTCGAACGAGAAAAAGGCAAGCGAAAAGAAAGCAAATAAAATGGCAAATATTTTTTTTGCAAAAAAATTTGAGAAATGGGGGAGATGAAAACCAGAGGCACATGGAAAAATAAAGTAATGGCAAGGATATGAAAGTTTGTGCATAGAACCTGATAGATGTTGATGAGGTCTCCCAGGCAACGGGGCCAGAAATTCTTCCTGGTTGCTTGTATCTGCGCTGGTAATTCCCCGAAGAGGAGGGGATGATGTAGCACAGCAACGGTAAGTATTTCCCTCAGTTATGAAACCAAGGTTATCAATCCAGTAGGACAACCAAGCGACACTATGTAAACAGCACCTGCACGCAAACAACAAAAACATGCAACACAACTCGTAAGAGGGGTTGTCGGTCCCTCCTCGGTATTGAGATAGATTAAATTGTATGAGAATTGGTAAATAGATCTAGCAAAAACCCAAAATAAAATAAGTAAATAAAAAGTGCAGTGATGTATTTTTGGATTTTTGGATAAATAGATCTGAACATAATATGATAGGAAATAGACCTGGGGACCATTGATTTCACTAGAGGCTTCTCTCGAGAAAATAGTATACGGTGGGTAAACAGATTACTGTTGGGCAATTGACAGAAAAGCAAATAATTATGACGATATCAATTGCAATGATCATGTATATAGGCATCATGTCCAAGATTAGTAGACCGACTCCTGCCTACATCTACTACTATAACTCCACAGATCGACTGCTATCCAGCATGCATAGTGTATTAAGTTCATGGAGAAACAGAGTAATGCAATAAGAACGATGACATGATGTAGTCAATATCTATTAATGTACGAATAGACCCGATCTTTTTATCCTTGATAGTAATGATACATGCATGCCATGTCTCTTTCTATCACTGGGATTGAGCACCGCAAGATCAAACCAATCACAGAGCACTTCTTCCCGTTGCAAGAAAAAATCAATCTAGTTGGCCAAAGAAAACCAAAGTTTGTAGAAGAAATACGAGGCTATAAAGATCTTGCATGAAAGAGTTCCACAAAGACTCATATTATTCATGGATAGATCTGATCATAAACTCACAATTCATCGGATCCCAACAAACACACCACAAAAAGTCATTACATTGAATAGATCTCCAAGAACATTGAGGAGAACATTGTATTGAAGATCAAAAAGGGAAAAGAAGCCATCTACCTACTACCTACAGACCCGTAGGTCTGTGGTAAACTACTCATGCATCATCAGAGGGGCAAGGGTGATGATGAAGAACCCCACCGTGATCGTTGCCCCCCTCCGGCAAAGTGCCAGAAAAGGCCTCTAGATTGCATCTCGTGGTTCTGGAACTTGTGGCGACTGGAATTGTGTTTCGTCGACTCCTCTAGGGTTTTGGGAAGCTTCCTGTCACCGTGGAAAACGATCACCTATGGGGCCATCAGCCCCTTCCATCCCACCCGGCCTAACCCGGGGGGTTAAGGTTCCTCTCGGAGACTGCCAGTCTACAAGAAGCTGGCAGAGCTTTAGCCATTGGACCACATCCATCCATCCTCCTACCTAAAGACGCCTTTTCTTGTTGGTTTGGCAAGGGGGAAGGACACATTGCACAAAGAGCAGAGGCCATGGAGCAAGACGACAGGGATGACGCTGGTCGTTTTTACCCAGGTTCGGGCCACTACGAAGCATAAAAACCTACTCCTGCTTTGCTGGATCGGATGGAGGACCATGATGAACAAGCAACGCTTAAGCCCAGAAAGGTTGCCTCGGGGAGAGTAGCTACGTGCATAACAGTATAGAAGGGTGTGAATCCTTTCTGAGGTCGCCATAGTCCTCCTTTTATAGGTTAAGGGATGACCACAGTGGCAAATCAGTCATTATATATTGATTAGATAGCCAACAATGCTATCATACCTAACTTTGGCAGTTAGCACAAAGTGCATTAAATGGACTACCGGGTGTCATGCTCAGGATGCAGCCCGGCAAGCCTGGGGTGCCGCTAAACCACCTTCTTGTCTGTCTGCATGACACACCTCTATACGGGTGTCATACAGGGGGGATCTCCCTTCCAAAGGGCGGCCACGTGCCAAATGACAGCCACTTAATCACTTGGGGGCTACACACCACACTGATAAGTGACTAGCGTCATTTTGCGGTGGAGCGGTGGAGTGGTTTGGTCTTGGCGGGGAGATCCTCCCTCGGCGGCCCCGGCAAGCCTGCCGGGGAGATCTTGTGACTTGTTCTTGGTGAGGCCTCGACCTGACCTGGCTTGCCTGCCCGTTAAAGGAGGCTTTTCCTCAATGATATCTTGTTCCCTTGGCTTGTCTTGGTCTTCTTGATCCACCCTATGATTCATCAAAGGGCTATCTCTCTGGCTTGGTCTTGTCTCGGCTGCTTGTCATTGTAGGAAATTTGCTTTTGTGCATGTGTACAGTCTGGGCAACATAGAAAGGTTTGTTGCACTGACAGGAGCCCCCGGGCCTGGCCCGAACGTGTTGCCGAGCACCGTTACGGTAGGCCCTGTCAGGTACACAGGTAGAGGGCAGCATGTTCGAGCCAGGCAGAGGGCCTGGCCCGAACGTGCTGCAGAGCACTGTTGCGGTAGGCCCTGTCAGGTACACAGGCATAGGGCCTGCGGTATCTCTCTTCTTGATTTCTTTTTCTCTTTCCTCTTCAGTAACCTGTGCTTGAGTCAGTTTCCTATTTTCCCGTGCACTGCTTGACAAAAAACATGGTGGGGCCGCTTCTTTAGTGGCCTGTGAGTGACTTTTGTTCACGGGGAGGTAGCTGTCATTTCATTCTTCCCACTACATTTTGCTTTTCTGCCACATATGTCGCATGCGGGGTAGGTGACGGATGGAACAGGAAGGAGTGTTGTGGTAGGAACCCAATTGCCCCGGATTGGCGCAAGAGGGCGGTCAATGAGCTTGGTCGCTGCCAATGGCTTGGACGGGTTAAATTTGAAGGAGTTCTCTGTGAGCGGGTGGAGAAGAGGCCCCCGGTCCCAGCTTGCCTTTAAAAGGGAGCACAAGTGGGGGAAGGCATCCTTCCACATACCTTCTCCTTCTTCTTCCTTGTTTCCTTGCTCGCCATGCCGAGAGGGAGGGACCGGGGTCAGGCCCCGGGCCTCAGCTTTGGAATGTCGATTCCGAAGGCTAGTGTTGGCACTTGGGTAGTGAGTTTAGTCTGGGGCTGCGGGAGACGTGGCGGTTGTGGTCGGGGCAGTCGCAGCTGGTGGCTGCGCCCCTATGGTCGCAGGACTGACTCCAGCATGGGAGGCGCCATGCTCGGGATCTCTATTGATCCCAGATTTTCCACTCCCGGCGAGATCGGGGACGATGCTGAAGATGACGATGCCCTCCTACCCACCAAGGTGGGAGGCAGCATCCTCAACGCGCCCTGGGGGCTGCCACCGCCACCGCCAGGCCCTCCAGGGGAAGTGACGGGCCAAGGGCCCGACGCTTTCCTGGAGCGACAATGACGAGGAAAAAACCTACGAAGACGAGGAAGGCGGGTGGTAGGCCGTCAGGTCAGAGTACAATGGCACTGACGCCTTCGTCTCGTACTTTCTACCTTTCACCCCGTTCTCCGACTCTTCCCCCGCCCCGGCACCATCATCACTAGCCTCCTCTGGATGGTTGCCTGGGAAAGGATGCTCTCTTGGTGGCTTCTGTCGGGTGCAACCCTCGATTCTGGTGGTGGTGGCTAGGGTGCCACCTAGCCGCTCTCTTCGTCTGCCATCTTCGCAGCCTCGCCACTCCCTATCTTGTCAGGTTGCTCCTCGTAGGCCCTAGCGGAGTCAAGCTAGGCTTCTACCCAGTCTCTCCTTTTGTCCTCTTCACCTCCCACCGTAGTTCCTAGGAGGATATGGACAAGAAAGGGATTATGGGGCACTTATCTCTTTTTCAGTTTAAAGTATGTAGGCGTTTGCCAAATTTTAGTCTTAAATATGTAATCTATTTCATCCATTTTCATGCTTTGTAAGATTTGTACTTGTTTATCCGCATATTAATGAAAAAGGCAAGCCTTGCCGGGTACATGTGCATGTATTCTCTCCATCTAGAGGAGGAATGTCTCAATACTTTTAAGTAAACAAGTTTCCTCGGCAAGCTATCTTGCCGATGCCTTCCATTGTTGCGATGGGGCTTGGCCTGCCGGGCTTAAAATTATGGATGGAAACCGGCCCTTGTCAACCCTGCTCTATCAAATGCCACTACAACCTTCCTGACCGAAGCAACATTTTGATCAAAGGATGGGAGCACAAATGTTTCGAAGGCAACAAAGTTTTCTCTATGCACAAGTTTTATTCTTACAAAAACATGTATGGATAAAAAGAAGACTTATCTGTTGGGCTTGTCGAAGGTCAATATGCAAGCTTTTTTCCGTTTCTTCTTTGTAGGATCAGGTTCGCAGCAAGAAACCCTGCAATTAGTGCAGGGGGAAACATAGTAGCATATGACCTCATCTATATGATCATGGAATTCTCATGCTAAGCCAATCATGCATGCATGTTGTTTTTTAGGGCGCGAGCGCTTTGTTCATTTATCTGTTTCTCAAGGTCTGCGCCTGGCTTTGTACAAAGGGTTACATGCAACATCGGCAAGGCTTGTACAAAAGGGTGGGCTGCCGAGGCAGGGCCCAACAGCCGTGCCTTCTGGGTAGAACTTGCGAAGATGCTCAATATTCCATGAGTTTTGCATTTGAATGCCATCCTCGGTCTCCAAATGGACTATGCCAGGTCTAGTGACACGTACTACCTGGTAAGGGCCTTCCCACTTTAGCGTCAACTTGTTGGTACCCTTGGCGGACGGAACATGCCTAAGGATAAGGTCACCTTCCTCAAGGCTCCGGGCATGGACCTTACAGCTATGATAGCGACGTAGGGCTTGTTGATAGCGTGTAGCACGCACAACAGACCGGAGACAGTCCTCCTCTAGGATCATGGCGTCGTATAGGTGTTGCTCTTGCTCTGCTTCATCGTTGGAAAATAATTAGGGTGACCCGTATATGAGAGCCATGGGGAGTACTGCTTCTGCCCCATAGATTAGGGAGAAGGGAGTCTGGCCGGTAGCTCGATTTGGCGTCGTACAGAGGGACCAAAGAACCACCGACAGCTCATCGATCCAGCATCTGCCACACTTTTGCAGCTTATCAAATGTTCTTGTCCTGAGTCCTCACAGCACTTTAGCATTCGCCCTCTCATCTTGTCCATTGCTTCTGGGATGGGCAACAGGGGCGAATGAAACCTTGCTTCCGAGAGTTTGAACTTATTACACGAAGGCGCTTGTGAATTGGGTGCCATTGTCAGTGATGACTCTGGTGGGTACTGTCAGGACCCTGATCCTAAGTCACACTGACCTAGCATGTAACACATCATATCACTTTGCGGCCTAACGCATGGTATTCCCACGAGTGCCACCTTACCTGGCCCAGGACTGTTTGCACCTTTTGGCTCATGTATATGATAGTGTCGCTAGCATCCATATGACAGAGAACCCGGGCCGACATGACTAGTCGTAAACCCAAAGTGACACTAACTTACAGGGATAGGCATACATGACCCAGCAATGAACGTGTCGGTCAACAGTGAGTGAATACGGGCTGTAGCAGCTGGGCTAACAGGACTCCGAGAACCCGGGCTGTAGCAGGCTAGCAGGACTCCGGAAGTCACAGCGTGACATTTCCCCGAAGGGACAGACACAGGAACGAAGTGGGACACATGCCATCCAGTCTAGGTGTTTTGGAGTAGTAGTAACTGGGCTAGCAGGACTCCGGTAAACTGGGCTGTAGCAGACTACCATGGCTCAGTGGAAGCATCAGACTACATTTCCCCATAAGAGAGGCTACGAAGGATAGACAACTACGTTGTCGGATCCCACACATACCAAGCATTTCAATCGTACACACAATATGCTCGATATGTGTAAATATAACATGGCATCACAACAAAACTCTACGACTCAAAGTATTTATTCATTAGGCTCCGAGGAGCCAAGTATTACAATCATGGGTCTCATGACCCAACATACAGAGCATACAAGCAACAAGCGCATGCGGAAGCTTAACTTGTCTGAGTACAGACAACTACAAATGAAAAAGGCTGAGAAGCCTGACTATCTACAAGACCCTGCCGAGGGCACACGATCGTAGCTGAGGTAACAAGCTAAACGTTGAAGTCCACGCAGAACTACTAGCGAGACTGAAGTCTCTCTGCAAAAACATAAATTAAGCAAACATGAGTACGAATGTACCCAGCAAGACTTACATCAAAACTAACTACATATGCATCATTGTCAACAAAGGGGGTGGTGGAGTTTAACTGCAGCAAGCCAGCTTAGACTCGGCGGCTATCCTGAACTATGACTACAAGTAACTCTTTTGAGGTGGCGCACATGAGTCCACATATTCACCAATCAATACACCACTATGGATCCGCTCCCGTCTCCCTATGAGAACGCCATCCATCGCACTCACGCTTATCTTGCGGATTTTAGAGTATCCACTTTCACTTGTCTATGAAGTGTACATGCAACCCAGAAGTCCTTTACCGCAGACACAACTATTCGAATAGATGATGTTAACCCTACAGGGGTGTACTTCTTCACACACGCTCTCGCCACATACCACCATGTACACGTCGTGTATCTCGGCAACCTTCAAGCGGAAGCCTGGCGAGGGAGTCGGCCATGACCTGACTAAGCACACAAGTCCCTAGTCCAGGTTTATCGCCTATTCGGGTTCCATCTACAAGGAGATCCGGCCGGGGTTTCGCTCACGGCCCCAAACGATGAGAGCAGGGTTCCCGAGGCACCAAGCGGGCGTCTCGGTACGTAACACCCCGTAAGTAACTTGCCATATTTGTATTCCAACTCTTGTCGTTTCCGGCACTAAGTTATTTTATTTCCTCGTTGTTGGGTTTTTGTCTTCGTGTTGTTTTGTCTTTGTCATGCATCTCATATCATGTCATCATGTGCATCGCATTTGCATACGTGTTCGTCTCATGCATCCGAGCATTTTCCCCGTTGTCCGTTTTGCATTCCGGCGCTCCTATGTCCTCCGGTGTCCCTTTCTACCTCTTTTCATGTGCGGGTATTAAACGTTCTCGGATTGGACCGAGACTTGTCATGCAGATTGGTTTACTACCGGTAGACCGCCTGTCCTGTTTCGTGCCATTTGGACTTCGTTTGATACTTCAACGGTTAACCGAGGGACCGAAAAGGCCTCGTGTGTGTTGCAGCCCAACACCCCTCCAAAGTGGCCCAAAATCCACCTAAACCCCTTCCATCATCTAGGCCGTTCGATCATGATCACGTGGCTGAAAACCGCACCTCATTTAGACTCTCCTAGCTCCCTCTACCTCTATATATAGGTCCCTCCCCGAAATTTCGGGTCATCTCCACCCCTAACCCTAGAAAATCCGCTCCCCTCGCCGCCGGACGTGTTCGATTTGGGCCGGACATGTCCGCCCGCTCCACCGGACCTATTAGGCGACGCCATGAGTCCCTGGCCGGCCGCCGCCGCCGCCGAGGCCCACTCGGCCCGAGTCGGGCCCCCGAGCCTAACGCCTCCCGCGCCAGCACCGGGAGCGCCCCGCTGCGCCTCTCCTTCGCCCGCCGCCGCGCATCGCTTCGTCGCCTGCCGTCAGCCGCGCTGCCCGCGCCGGTCGGAGGAAGCCCCGCCGCATCCGAGCGCCACCGCTTTCGCGGCGCCAACGCCAGCCTCCTCCCCGGCGACGCCCTCCACCGCCATCGCCTCATCACGCCCCGGCAAGTCCCCTCTCCAGCGACCTTGACGAATTCCGGCACAACCTAGGCGAGCATCCTCGAAATCCGCACCGCTACAGTGCCCGATCTTGATCCAGATCCGAAACCCTAATCTCAGGTTGACTTTTTGCCCCGTTTGAGTAATATTTTGCATTGTTCATCGTATCATATCTCTGCAACCGTTGCTCCGATTCGTGCGTGTAGCATATCGAAATGTTCGTCTCGACGAGTACTTCATTTCATCTCATTGCAATATATTCATTTGAGCTCATCTTCATGCCCGAAATGCTGTTGGAAGAGGGTTATGTGATGTTAGTTTCAGATCCTTATCAGCAATCGGACATTTGTCATTTTTGCCATGATTGATGTGTGGCTCCTATGAACTTGAGCTCTACATGTGTTTTGAAGTATGCCATGCCATCTTTACAGGGGTGTATGCCATGTATTTTTGTGATCTCGGTGGTGACTAGCACAAGCATGCAAAGTAGCTTACTTATTGTTACTGATTTCAGGGACTTAGAAATATTCTAAGTCTTTGTCCTGCCGTAATTTTTATGCCATGTGTTCATGTTGATACAAAGTGATCCATGCCTCTTTTGAGCATGATCACTAAGGATGTTTTGTAGATATTGTAGTGCTCTATCCATCCATGTCTTTGTTTGCAATTATGGAGCACCCTAGCTTGAGTCAATCAAGCTCTATTTTTGCTATAAAATGTTCCTCGCAGAATATTTACGTGTTAAGAATTGTGCCGAGCTTGTTGTAGTTGGTCCATACATGCTTTGTTGTTGTTCTTGCCATGTCTAGCTTCTATGCCATGTCTACTTGCTGGGTGCATGCTTAGTTTATCATGCAATGCCTTGTGGTGAGTGCATCGAGCTCGCAAACATGCCTACTTGTTATCTTGGTCTATCTCGATCACATTTTGGTCTTTTCCAAGAACAAGGAGGGTCATCTTTGTTAAACCTCCGGGCCAGTACTCCTCTGAGTGTTGGTCCAAACTAGAGACCCTTGCAGCGCCACCTCGGGGAAACTCGAGGGCTGGTTTTAGTTGTACAGATTGCTTATCTGGTGTGCCCTAAGAACGAGATATGTGCAGCTCCTATCAGGATTTGTCGGCACATTCGGGTGGCTTTGCTGGTTTAGTTTTACCATTGTCGAGATGTCTTGTAACCGGGATTCCGAGTCTGATCGGATTGTCTTGGGAGAAGGAATATCCTTCATTGACCGTGAGAGCTTGTGATGGGCTAAGTTGGGACACCCCTGCAGGGATTTGAACTTTCGAAAGTCGTGCCCGCGGTTATGGGCAGATGGGAATTTGTTAATGTCCGGTTGTAGAAAACCATAACTTAACCTAATTAAAATGAATCAACAGAGTGTGTGGCCGTGATGGTCTCTTTTCGGCGGAGTCTGGGAAGAGAACACGGTCTCGTGTTATTCTTGCACGTAGGTGGTTCTAGGATCACTTCTTGATCATAGTTCATCGACCGTGCCTTTGCCTTATCTTCTCGCTCTCTCTTGCGTATGTTAGCCACGATATATGCTAGTCGCTTGCTGTAGCTCCACCCCATACTTTTACCCTTCCTATAAGCTTAAATAGTCTTGTTCGCGAGGGTGTGAGATTGCTGAGTCCCCGTGACTCACAGATTACTTCCGAAACCAGATGCAGGGACCAATGATACGGCTCCAGGTGATTCGACTGAGCTCAAGTGGGAGTTCTATGAGGACTCAGGACGATAGTACATTTCCTTTCCAGACGATCAGTAGTGGTTCCCAGTTGGGGCGATCGGGGACTTTGTCGCATTTGGGGTTGTTCTTTATTTTGGTTCTGTAGTTGGACCTTGATTGTATCTGGATGAATGTAATGTTATTTATCTTTGTGTGACGTGGCGAGTGTAAGCCAACTATGAATTTTTTCCCTTATTCATTACATGGGTTGTTGTAAAGATTACCTCACTTGCGACATTGCTTACAATGCGGTTATGCCTCTAAGTCGTGCTTCCACACGTGGGAGCTATAGCCACATTGTGGGCATTACACGGTACACCGTGCCTCGTGTCTCTACCACATCATAGCCCACCCCTAGAGTCAGCGCTATGGACGGCCCCCAACACTTATCCTACAAACACCAGAAACTAGTTGCAATTCCTGGACAGAGATCGAGGCGATTAATAAGCTGATAGGGGTCGAGTTACTGGAACCCAATGTGTGGTAGTAACTGTTCGTGGATCACAAACACAGAACTCAGTTCCTGAGGATGGTTTCAATGAGACAACCCACCATGTACTCCTACATGACCTCTCACCGCTACCTTTACCAAATCGTGTTCACAGACTTAGCTCTCAATAGTAGGAGATGTTCACCGCATTCCAATTCATCCCCGATGAATCAGACCTGACTCAACTCTAAGCAGTAGCAGGCATGACAACAAGCATGAATGAGTAGGCACATCAGGGCTGAAACAACTCATACTCATGCTAGTGGGTTTCATCTATTTACTGCGGGCAATGACAGGTCATGCAGAGCAATGGGGTTCAACTACCGCAGCATGTAATAGTTGAAGCGTTGTTGTCCTAATGCAGCAAAAGAGAGCAGAAGTGTGCGAGTGGGATTGTATCAGAATGAACAAGGCGATTTTGCTTGCCTGCCACTTCTAGATAGTATAACTCTTCATCGGTGTCATCGAACTCATCATCGGAACAACGTCTACTGAGGGGGAACAACACCGACAACAGAGAGGAAATACAATGAAGGCAATGCAACAATATGATGCATGATCATGACATGGCAATATGAGGTGATTTGAGCTAATGCAACTAGCAACGAGATTAAATGAAGTTGGATTGAAACAAATATTCAAATTTAAACTCCATATGTGATTATTCAAATGCCATTCATTTGATTTGTCCTAAACAGTAGCTAAAAGTTGTTCTAACATCCATGAAAAAGGTAAATATGGATAGATTGGATTTTTCTAATCATTTTTCATATATAAATTATTTCATTTGGAGTTACGGTTGGTTTTTTATGATTTTTAGAAGTTTTGGGCATTTTCTGAAAATAAATAAATTATTTGGATTTATTAAAATTCTAGAAAAGCTTTACTACTTCACCATTTCCCGAGGCTGATGTCAGCGGGTCAACTGGGCCGGCCAAGTCAAAAACTGACCTGCGGGACCCATTGGTCAGTGACTCGGCTAATTAACAGTTTTAATTAAACTAATTAACAGTGTTAATTAGTGCTAACTAAAATCCTAATCTAGGGTTATTAGGGGCTGGCCCCACTTGTCTGTGACTCAGGGGAATCAAACCCTAGGTCAAACGGGTCAAACAGGCCGGTGGCTCACCGTCGGCGAGTGCCGAGATGGCATAGTGCGTCGGAAACGCGCTACAGAGGGAGGTTTTGGGCGCGGCTTAGTGCGTTGGGGAGCTCTCGTTCGCGCGCATCTGATGGACTGGACAGGCGGTCGCGGGCTGGCCGGAGTTCGGAGTTATTGTGCATGGGAGGACTAACGGATGGGTGCGCTCGACTCCTGGGAGCGTTCTGAGTGCGTTGATGGTCTCGAACGTGAGCGGCAGTGGCTAGAACGACGGCGGCGACATGCGCGGCGGAGCCAAGCTCTCGGCCATGGTGGAGATGTATCCTGGAGCTCGCGAACGCGAAGTGGAAGAGAGGGGTTCAGCATGGAATCTCACATCGATCACGTTGAGGCGGTCAGCGGCTTGGGGATGATTCGGTGCGGGCGGAACGACGAAAGTCGATCTCTGGCGTCCGGAGGAAGAAGACGACAACGAGGACTGTGCTATGGGGCTTCCGGTGTTACCTGGCTTGTCGAGGAGGAAGAGGGGTTTGTACAGGAGCTTTTGGACAAGACGGCGAGGCCTACGGTGGCCGGTGGGCATGGTGGTGGCGAGCGGTGGTGGCGAGCGGTGGCGGCGACCACACTCGGGTGGGTGAGAGAGAGGGTTCCAGGGGAGAGAGTGAGGACGGAGGAGAGAGCAGAGAGCGAGGGGGAAAGTGAGAAGGGGCCTCAGGCGTCTCCAGACTCGGATCAGGTCGAGGGAGGGCAAGTAGGAGGTGGCCGGGGACGCACGCGCGCACGCCACGCTTCTGCTCTGCCTACTGGCAGGAGGAAGAAGACGGCTCTGCCCTCTGGTGGGCTGGGCCTGCCAGGTGGCTGCATAATGGGCAGTCCAGGTAAGTCAGGTGAGGTTCCTCTCTCTCTGTCATTTCTTTTCTGTTTTCTATTTTCTGTAATTTGTTGGATTTGATTTGAAGCATCGAATCATTTAGAACTTTCTGTAAAGTTTTATGTGAGCTCAGGAAACTAGTCCAAGGCCACATGCAAACTTACAAAAATTATTTGAACTTTATCCCTTATATAACAGAAATAAGTCCAACTCAACTATGTTAATGATTTAATTAACAGGCCCAAAATAAATATTTTAAAGCCTTCAAGAATATTGGTTTGAATTTTATTCTTGCCAATAATTTTCAAGGTTTAACATGAACATTTTCTTGGGCTTCTTTGAGAAGACTTTAATGTTCATCATTTTTAAAAGGTTTATGAGGCTTTGAAAATTCCTCAATTCAAATTTCATTTGAACTTAAACATGATGACATGAAGATCAAGCAAAGACAATAGGGGCTGAGATAGAGCTGTGACAGGTACTCCGAAATGGCACACCAATCCCTTCAAGAACTTGATAGATGATTCTGCGGTCACCTTCCTCATGGGCTCCACTTCCGGCCACTTTGTAAACTTGTCGATTGCCACATACAAGAATTCAGAGCCCCCAGTAGCACGAGGGAAGGGGCCCAGGATGTTGAGCCCCCAAACCAAAAATGACCATGATAAAGGAATCATCTGGAGAGCTTGAGCAGGTTGATGGATATTCTTGGAGTGGAACTGGCAGGCTTCACATCTGGTGACTAGCTCGAATACATGTTGGAGGGTTGTGGGCCAGTAGAAACCTTGCCGGAAAGATTTTCCAACCAAGGCTCTCGATCCAATATGGGAGCCACACACGCCTTTGTGTATCGCTGCCAATAGTTACCTCCCCTCTTCCCGGCAAATGCACTTCAATTTCACATCGTTGGCCCTCCTTCTGCATAGTGTGTGACCCACAAACTGATACATACTGGCCCTCCGGGCTACTCTTTCAGCTTCTTCTTGTTCTTAGGGAAGTTCTCCAGTTTGGAGGTAGTGGACGATGTGTTGCGCCCAAGTTGTAGCTCGTGGCTCGACAACTAGGACCAACGGCACCTCCTCACTCATGGGAGCGCCTACCTCCACTGCGAATACCTGTGGTCATGCGAAAGAGTGTAGCTCACCAAGTGAGGTGGAGTTGTTCCCGGTAGTTTCCTTACCGGGGACCTCTAGAGGTCCTGCCGGTAAATGCCCCCCGGAGTCCAGCTCCCTCCTTTTGCTTGCCATCATCAATGGCGACATTGAGGGTTGACTCAAATGGAGGACAAAGGTCACTGGTTCTACAGGGAGCTTTTATGCAGCACAATTTGACAAATAATCAGCGATGCTATTTTCCACACGTGGCACGTGCTCTGTTTGTAATCCGTCAAAGTGTTCCTCCAACTTTCCCACTTCTTCAAAGTACGCCTCCATCAAAGGGCTGTGGTAATCCTTATTGACTTTCCGCACCACAAGTTGTGAATCTCCACGGATGATCAACTTCTTAATTCCCAATTCTTTTGCAATCCTTTACCCGGCAAGGAGTCCTTCATATTTTGCAGTGTTGTTAGTAGCCTTCTCCTGGGGAAAGCGCATTTGGATCACATCCTTTAGGTGCTCTCCGGTGGGTGCGATGAAGAGCACGCTAGCCCCCACACCCTGCAGCGAGAAAGCACCATCAAAGTACATGATCCACTCCTGGGGCACTTCCTTGCCGGGGATAACTGTTTCCGGTGTCTCTTTGTCTGGAGTAGGTGTGCATTCTGCAATGAACTCCGCCAGTGCTCTTCTCTGAATGGCCGAGGTGCTTTCGTACTTCAACCTATAGCTTGATAACTCTAGTGCCCATTCAACTATTCTGTCGGTGACCTCAGGTTCCTCAGTATGCATTGAAAAGGGAAACGGGTGGCAACTCTGATCTCATTGGCTTGGGAGTGGTGGCGCAGCTTCCTCGGGGCCATGAAGAGGCCGAAGATCAATTTATGTACCCCAAAATACCTTGATCTAGCCCCCTGCAATAGGGAGCTACCAAAGTAAACTGGTTGCTGCACCACCTTCTTCTTCATCGTGGCCCTGGGATTGTCTTTACTACCCTGCTCTTCCTTCTCCCGATCTGCACTCAACCATGTCCTGACTGGTTCACTTCCTTTTCCCAGGAGTACAGTAGCTGTGGCTGCACCTTCTTCCACTTCCCGCTGCGCCACTAGTGCCACACTATCCACTTGATTGGTTGCTGCTAAATAAAGTGGCAACTTCTCTTGCGGTTTAGGAGTGACCAAGGTGGTAACAGAGGAAAGATAAGCTTTTAAGTCCTATAGCGCTGCTTCCGCCTCAGGGGTCCACTTCATGGGCCCTGTCTTCTTCAAAATGTTGAAGAACGGTAGGGTGCGCTCGGCAGACTTGGAAATGAACCTACTCAGCGCGGCAACACGTCCAGTTAAACGCCTCACGTCCTTGACTATCTTGGGTGCTCGAATCTGCTCGATTGCTCTGATCTTGTCAGGGTTGGCCTCTATCCCACAGTGAGACACAAAGAAGCCAAGTAGCTTACCGGAGGGAATGCCAAACACACACTTCTCTGGAGTCAGCTTCAAGTTGATCTTGCGCAGGTTTGCAAAGGTTTCTTCAATGTCCTGAATAAGTGTTGATCTGTCCTTGGTCTTGACAACAATGCCATCAATGTAAGCTTCAATATTCCTGTGCAGCTGAGACTCAAACCACATTTGTACTGCTCTCGAAAAGGTAGACCCAGCGGTCTTCAACCTAAATGTCATCCGTATAAAGCAGTACGTGCTACATGGGGTTATGAATGCAGTCTTCTCCTCGTCTTCTTTGGACATGAATATCTAGTGGTATCCGGAGTAGGCATCGAGGAAGGAAAGCAGATCACATCTGGAAGTGGAATCCACAATTCGATCGACGCATGGCAAAGGAATGGGTCCTTTAGGCATTCTTTATTTAGATATGTGAAGTCTATGCAAAGCCTCCATTTCCCATTTGCCTTGCGCACCACCACCGGGTTTTCCAACCATGTGGAATGCAACACTCCTCTAACCAAACCAGCCGCTTTGAGCTTCTTTATCTCCTCGACAATGAACTGCTGCCGCTCCAAAGCTTGCTTTCCAACCTTGTGCTTGACGGGCCGGGCATGAGGGCGAATAGCAAGGTGGTGCTCGATTACCTCCCTGGGAACGCCGGGGATGTCAAATGGTTGCCAAACAAACACATCTACATTCGCCCGTAGGAAGGCAACGAGCGTGCTTTCCTATTTGTTGTCAAGGGTGGAGCTAGTAGTGAATGTACCATCAGTGCCAACCAGCCCTACCGGGACCCTCTTCATTGCAGGTGCAACATCCTTGGTTCTCTTGCTAGCGGAACTCTCTGGCAAGTCATCGGCAGGTGAAGCGCACTCCGGAGAGGCATGCTTCCCGGATTCGTTGTCGGTATCCCTTCTAGCTTTTCTCCCTTTCCCGTTTTCTTGGCAGGAATGGCAGCTTCCACGGCCTCGGTAGCGATCGCATCCCGGTACATCTTATCCACGCATATGATTGGGTCCTTCTTGTTCGACGGGATGGATATGACCTCACGCGCCCACTGTTTAAGTTGGCGGTCAGAGGAGTGCAAATATGCACCTCCGTCAATACACAAGGTCTCAGTGGCTCTCTGGAACTCTTGCTCACTGGTTTCCTCTTCATCTCCTTCAGCACTCTTGTGATCACATTCCTTCTTCTCACAACCTCTATTAGGTTTCCTTTGATGTTGAGGGACTTTGCCGTGATAGCCTCCTCTGCTGCCCCGACCTTTCCCGCCAGTGCCTTCTTGGTCTCTTTCCTTGTCACGCTTCTTGTACTCGGCTTTCTGCTTCTTGGTGAGTTGCTCAACTTAATGACACTCTTGGAGATCATGGTCCTTGGTTCGGTGGATCTTGTAGTATGGTCCGTCAGCCTTCCTAGCCTTCTCGGCCACTCCAACTTCCCGACAGTAAGTGCACGCAGCAACTTCCTTGCCAGGAGCTTCTGTCTTGGCCTTCTTGCCGGTACTAGGTGTGCCAGAACCTTCGATAGCCAGCACTGCCTTCTCCTTGCGCTTCTTGTTGCGTTTCTTGTTCTTTTTCTTCTGGCTCACAGCATCGTCATCATCTTCTGAGTCAACTTCGATGCCATCTTCTTCTCCGGGTAGTCTCCTCCCCTCCTCTGTACGGGCATACTTATCCACCAAGGTGTAAAGCTTATTCACAGTCTTGGGCAACCAGACGTTTACCTTCGAACGTATCATGCGGTTGCACGTTGGACTGGAACGCGGCAATCACAGTTGCCTGGTGGATATCTTGAATGTTCTTGGGCACCCTGCTAAACCTCTACATGTACTTCCGCAAAGTCTCCCCTTACTTTTGTGGAAGGAGATGCAAATCATTGGGCCATCCTGGTTCTTGATGGCCGCCCGTGAAGGCACCAACAAACTCATTTCACTGATCAGCCTAGGTCAAGATGGAATTCTCCGGCAAGTGCATCAACCACGACCTCACTGAGGGAGTCCTGGATTATGGGGTCCTCGAGCATCCGGGCTATATGACATGGGCCGATCTAATGGGTCGTGAAGATACAAGACATAATACTTCCTCTCGTGTCCGAATGGGACTCTCCTTTGCGTGGAAGGCAAGCTTGGCATTCGGATGTGAAGATTCCTTTCTCTGTAAACTAAATCTATATAACCCTAGGTCCCTCCGGTGTCTATATAAACCAAAGGGTTTAGTCTGTAGAGGCAATCATAATCATCCAGGCTAGACAATTAGGGTTTAGCCATTATGATCTCATGGTACATCAACTCTTGTAACCCATATACTCATCAAAGTTGATCAAGCAGGATGTAGGGTATTACCTCCATCAAGAGGACCCGAACCTGAGTAAAACATCATGTCCCTTGTCTCCTGTTACCATCAATCCTTAGATGCCCAGTTCGGGACCCCCTACCCGAGATCTGCCGGTTTTGACACCAACATTGGTGCTTTCATTGAGAGTTCCTCTATTGGGTCGACAACAGGATTGATGGCTCGCCTTGTTATCAAGGACGGTATCACTTCCGGAGAAACCCTGACCTCAGGCCAAACCCTCTGGCTGGGCAGCTTTACCATGTCCGCCCGTTCGGCCTTTAAGCCGATGATGACTTCCCAAGGCATCGAAAATCGTCTCCATGCCGACTCCGAATACTCCAAGCAGATGGATCCTGTGGATTTGTCGTCCTTAAATGAAATTCTGGATCGCATCACCGCCCTGGGAGTCACTACAGACTATGATCAGATTGCGCTTAAACCTGATCAGCAAGAAATCAGATCTCCGCTGATCACCCATCAGATAGCAGTCGTAGAGGAGCAAAGTAACAACAACTATTTCCCTATACTGAAAACAAGCTATGTTCATATTTCTGAGCTCAGAGAGTGAGATACTCGTCTACGGGGTCACACTCCCGGTCCTTCGAACTTAGAATCGGACATTGAGCCTAGGGAATCATTGGACATCCCGGATCCGGAACTAATAAACTCGGAAGTTCTTCAAACTCCGGACTCCACATTGGGTCAGGGTTTGGATTTAACGCGACCCACCCACTAGAACCAATATTTCCCAAGCAATTCCGGTCCCCCAGATATATGCGACCTCATGTATGTATGGCAGCAGCCTCAGGAAACAGTCCATCACTTATAGGCCAGATTCCTCCTTTTCAAGGATAAGATTAAAGATTGTCGTGATGAGGACGCGATTTCAGTGTTTTGCAATAATTGCACGGACAAAGGAATCCTCAACGCCCTCAACCGCCATCGCATACTACACTTCGCTAACTTGGCAACCATAGTACAGAAGTACTGCGCAATGGAAAGCGCCTAGAAAAATCAGACAGCTCGCTGGGAACCATCGGCCTTCACGTCACCTCCTTGGCAGGCAAAAAGGATGCACCCTCGTGGGGCTCCCGACCCCGTAGGCAAGAAAATTAAACCCACTACGGAACGTGCACCGTTCTTGAAGGATGGCTTGATAGACGATGCAAAATACACACGACACCGGATACCGAACCAACCCATAGCCTTAGAGCATGTTGGATACTCCAGTGAGTAGACAAGAGCGGCGAGGATATCCTCACCAAAAATACGTCAGAGCCACACTCTCTGGAAGATGACGACCTCAAAGTATTGACGGTCTTCAAGATTTTCGCTTCAAACAATCGGCCTAAGAGAGCACTGCATGACCTCGCCAAAGTCTACCAACTCGTAGCAATAAATACCTGGAATGACATGGCAATAACTTTTAATGCCAAAGACAAACCAAAATTCCATTCAGTCTAGGCACCAGCCGCCTTGGTCCTCAACCCAATTGTGGATGGCTTTCGACTCACTAAAGTGCTCATGGACGGCGGCTGTGAATTGAACCTCATTTACGAGGACACACTCAATAAAATGCAAATAGATAGAAGCCGCATCAAGCAAAATAATACGACCTTTTGAGGAATCATTCCCAGCCGGGAAGCAAGATGCGCGGGAAAAATTAAGCTCGATGTGGTATTTGGCACGCCAGAGAACTATTGGTCTGAAGAGATAACCTTCCAAGTGGCCCCTTTCAACAGTGGATATCACGCCCTGTTAGGGCGGGACGCATTCACGCGCTTTTGAGCCATACCTCATTACGGGTATATGAAGCTCAAGATTCCCGGGCCCAACGGTATTATCACTCTCGCCAGTGATCCGGACATAGCACTCCGTGCTGGAAAAAAAATCGCATATCTGGCCCTCGAGGCACTATCCGAGGCCCTTGCAGCCAAAGAATTGACCGCACTACGCTCCACGGTGGACAGGGACGACGTAATCCTCGATAAGCGCCCCAAATCCACCTCCTTCAAATCAGCAGACGAAATAGTCAAATTTCATGTTCGACCGACGAACCCCAAGAAGATGTGGCACCCCGGCTCAGAGAAAACCGGAACGCCCCGTATTCCAGCCCAGAGATCGAGGTGAAGTCTTCTGGAATACGGCACTACTTAGTATAGAACAAACCAGCTCTCTATTAAATCACGAATATGAATACAAGGGTTCCGATATTACAATGAATAACATCGGTACGGTGACACTATGCCAACCATGGTTTCTCTATACAAGCAGCATAACAACTCGAAGCAGCGGAACAACTACTGGCAGCAGAACAACGAAAGGCGATGATGGACTCCAATCCGCATGACACGCCAGGTCAGTACATTGAATGTACTTGCAAGCTCACAATAACCAGAAGCCTTGAAGACAAAGAAGAGCATGGCAATTACAGGTTAAGCAGGAATTATCATGAGGGCATCAGGATAACATGGCATGAACAACGGGAACATAATACTGCTAGAACAATATGATCACGGCATGAACAACATGAACATAATACTGCTAGAACAATATGATCATGGCATGCACATATAAATCTGACGATACCTGCATGCAACATGATGACCCTATATGCACCATTTATTCTGCTCGGGTTATGCTACGTCTTGAGCTTGCTTTGGTTTTCCCCGAAGAGGAAGGGATGATGTAGAAGAGTAGCGTAAGTATTTCCCTCTGTTTTTGAGAACCAATGTATCAATCCAGTAGGAACCCACACTCAAGTCCCTCGTACCTGCACAAAGCGATAGCTACTCGCAACCAAAGAGACTAGGGGTTGTCAAGCCCTTCACGGTCACTTACGAGAGTGAGATATGATAGATAGAATATTTTTGGTATTTTTGATATAAAGATGCAAAGTAAAAAGTAAAGGCAAAGTAAATAGTAAAACAATGTAAATGTGATGGAGATTGATATGAAGAGAATAGATCCGGGGGCCATAGGTTTCACTAGTGGCTTCTCTCAAGAGCATAAGTATTCTACGGTGGGTGAACAAATTACTGTCGAGCAATTGATAGAATTGTGCATAATCATGAGAATATCTAGGCCTGATCATGTATATAGGCATCACGTCCGTGACAAGTAGACCGAAACGATTATGCGTCTACTATTATTACTCCACTCATCGACTGCTATCCAGCATGCATCTAGAGTATTAAGTTAAAAACAGAGTAACGCCTTAAGCAAGATGACATGATGTAGAGAGATAAATTCATGCAATATGAAATAAACCCCATCTTGTTATCCTCGATGGCAACAATACAATACATGCTTTGTTGCCCCTTCTGTCACTGGGTAAGGACACCGCAAGATTGAACCCAAAGCTAAGCACTTCTCCCATGGCAAGAACTACCAATCTAGTTGGCTAAACCAAACGGATAATTCGAAGAGACTTGCAAAGATAACCAATCATGCATAAAAGAATTTAGAGAAGATTCAAGTATTATTCATAGATAGACTTGATCATAAAACCACAATTCATCGATCTCAACAAACACGGCGCAAAAGAAGATTACATCGAATAGATCTCCACGAGAGAGGGGGAGAACTTTGTATTGAGATTCAAAGAGAGATAAGAAGCCATCTAGCTACTAACTATGGACCCGAAGGTCTGAGGTAAACTACTCACACTTCATCGGAGAGGCTATGATGATGTATAAGCCCTCCATGATGACGGCCCTCTTCCGGCGGTGCTCCAGAACAGGCCCCAAGATGGGGTCTCGTGGATACAGAAAGTTGCGGCGTTGGAATTAGGTTTTTGGCTCCTGTTCTGATCGTTTGGGGGTATGTGTGTATATATAGGAGGAAGGAGTACGTTGGTGGAGCACCAAGGGGCCCACGAGGCAGGGGGCGCGCCCTAGGGGGGGGCGCCCCCCACCCTCGTGACCGCCTCTTTGATCGCTTGTAGTAGGGTCCAAGTCTCCTGGATCACGTTCGGTGAGAAAATCACGTTTCCGAATATTTTATTCCGTTTGGACTCCGTTTGATATTTTGTTTATCCGAAACACTGAAATAGGCAAAAAATAGCAATTCTGGGCCGGGCCTCCAGTTAATAGGTTAGTCCCAAAAATAATATAAAAGTGGAAAATAAATCCCAATATAGTCCAAAACAGCAGATAATATAGCATGGAGCAATCAAAAATTATAGATACGTTGGAGACGTATCAGGCATCCCCAAGCTTAACTCCTGCTCGTCCTCGAGTAGGTAACTGATAAAAAGAGAATTTTTGATGCGGAGTGCTACTTGGCATAATTTCAATGGAAATCTTCTTAATTGTGGTATGAATATTCAGATTAGAAAGATTCAAGACAAAAGTTTATAATGACATAGAAAATAATAATACTTTAAGCATACTAACAAAGCAATTATGTCTTCTCAAAATAACATGGCTAAAGAGAGTTATCCCTACAAAATCATATAGTTTGGCTATGCTCCATCTTCCCCACACAAAGTATTTAAATCATGCACAACCCCGATGACAAGCCCAGCAATTGTTTCATACTCTAACTTTTTCAAAACTTTTTCAATCTTCACGCAATACATTAACGTGAGCCATGGATATAGCACTATAGGTGGAATAGAATGGTGGTTGTGGAGAAGACAAAAAGGGAGAAGATAGTCTCACATCAACTAGGCGTATCAATGGGCTATGGAGATGCCCATCAATAGATATCAATGTGAGTGAGTAGAGATTGCCATGCAATGGATGCACTAGAGCTATAAATGTATGAAAGCTCAACAAAAGAAACTAGTGAGTGTGCATACAACTTGCTTGCTCACGAAGACCTAGGGCAATTTGAGGAAGCCCATCATTGGAATATACAAGCCAAGTTCTATAACGTAAAATTCCCACTAGTATATGGAAGTGACAACATATGAGACTCTCTATATGAAGAACATGGTGCTAGTTTGAAGCACAATATATGAGACTCGCTATATCATGGTGCTACTTTGAAGCACAAGTGTGGAAAAAGGATAGTAGCATTGCCCCTTTTTTGGGACTTCTTTTTTCTTCTTTGGCCTTTCTCTCTTTTTTTATTGGGACAATGCTCTATTAAATGATGATCATCACACTTCTATTTATTTACAACTCAATGATTACAACTCGATACTAAAACAAAGTATTTCTCTATATGAATGCCTCCGGCGGTGTACCGAGATATGCAATGAATCAAGAGTGACAAGTATGAAAGAATTATGAATGGTGGCTTTGCCACAAATACTATGTCAACTACATGATCATGCTAAGCAATATGACAATGATGGATGTGTCATGATGAACTAGATGGTGGAAAGTTGCATGGCAATATATCTCGGAATGGCTATGGAAATGCCATAATAGGTAGGTATGGTGGCTGTTTTGAGGAAGGTATATGGTAGGTGTATGATACCGGCGAAAGGTGCGTGGTATTAGAGAGGCTAGCAAAGGTGGAAGGGTGAGAGTGTGTATAATCCATGGACTCAACATTAGTCATAAAGAACTCATATACTTATTGCAAAAAATCTAGAAGTTATCAAAGCAAAGTACTATGCGCATGCTCCTAGGGGGATAGATTCATAGGAAAAGACCATCGCTCGTCCCTGACCGCCACTCATACAGAAGACAATCAATAAATAAATCATGCTCCGACTTCATCACATAACGTTTCACCATACATGCATGCTACGGGAATCACAAACTTCAACACAAGTATTCTTTAAATTCACAACTACTCAACTAGCATGACTTTAATATTATCAGCTCCATATCTCAAAACAATTATCATGCTTCAATATTTTCTTAGTATTCAACACACTCAAAAGAAAGTTTCACAAATATTGAATACCAAGCATATTATTATTAGGCAAATTACCATGCTATTAAGAGACTCTCAAATTAATTTAAGTGAAGCATAATAGATTAATAGTTTCTTTAAAACGAATCCACCACCGTGATCTAAAAGATCTAAGTGAAGCACATAGAGAAAAATTATCTAGCTCAAAAGATATAAGTGAAGCACATAGAGCAAAATTATGTAGCTCAAAAGATATAAGTGAAGCACATAGAGCAAAATTATCTAGCTCAAAGGATATAAGTGAAGCACATAGAGTATTCTATCAAATTTTAATTCATGTATGGCTCTCTCAAAAGGTGTGTACAGCAAGGATGATTGTGGTATACTAGCAAACAAAGACACAAATAATACAAGATGCTCCAAGCAAAACACATATCATGTTGGTGAATAAAAATGTAGCTTCCAAGTAAATTACCAATGGAAGTGGACGAAAAGAGGGGATGCCTTGCGGGGCATCTCCAAGCTTTAACTTTTTGGTGTCCTTGTATTATCTTGGGGGTGCCATGGGCATCCCGAAGCTTAGGCTCTTTCCACTCCTTGTTCCATGATCCATCAAAAGAATTCACCCAAACTTGAAAACTTCACAACACAAAACTCAAGATAGAAAATTCGTGAGCTCCATTAGCGAAAGAAAACAAAAGACCACTTCAAGGTAATGTAATGAACTCATTATTTATTTATATTGGTGTTAAACCTACTGTATTCCAACTTCTCTGCGGATTATAAACTATTTTACTAGCCATAGATTCATCAAAATAAGCAAACAACACACGAAAAACAGAATCTTCAAAAACAGAACAGTCTGTAGTAATATGTAGCTAGCGCAAGATATGGAACCCCAAAAATTCTAAAATAATTTTCTGGACGTGAGGAATTTATCTATTAATCATCTTAAAAAAGAATTAACTAAATTGCACTCTTCAAATAAAAATGACAGCAGTTCTCGTGAGCGCTAAAGTTTCTGTTTTTTACAACAAGTTCAACAAGACTTTCCCCAAGTCTTCCCAACAGTTCTACTTGGCACAAACACTAATTAAACACAAAAAACACAACCTAAACAGATGCTAAATAACTTATTTATTACTAAACAGGATCAAATAGCAAGGAATAAAAATAAAATTGGGTTGCCTCCCAACAAGCGCTATCGTTTAACGCCCCTAGCTAGGCATAACGAGCAAGAATAGATCTAGGTATTGCCATCTTTGGTAGGCAATTCTTCAATTAGGCATCTACCATCTTTAGGAATATCTTTCTTTTTAATAATTATCAAACTTTTAGGCACAAGACCGAAAAATTCATTTGCAATAAATGGTTCCTTAACGATAGCAAAAAGATTGGGATGAATACTTATAGATTTAAGATCGCAGTTTCCTTACTAGATGATTCACCCTTATTTTTAGGGACATACATAATCTTGGCAATTTTAGTAGGAAGACTAGGAGTATTCTTTACAGAAGAAAAAGCGGTTCCCAAATTGGTAATGATACCCTCAAGTTTATCAATTCTAGTAGAATCTAAGTTCATCTTCTCATTAACTATGGGTTCCTTTTCCTTAATAATTTTCAAAGTCATTCCTACCTTAGACCCGTATTGAGTAATTTGATTGTGGATATTTTTATCTAGATTTTCAATTGATTCAATAGTGGCAACTTTATTTTCAATAATTTCAAGTCTTTGCATAACATGCTCCAAAGTTAACATGGTTCCATTAACCAAAATAGGTGGTGAGCCAAATAAATCTAACATAGCATTATAAGAATCAAAAGTATGGCTACCCAAGAAGTTCCCTCCGGTAATGGTATCGAGGATATATCTATTCCAAGGATTAATACCAACATAAAAATTGCGGAGAAGAACTAAGGTAGATTGCTTCCTGGTAGATCTATTTTGAGCATTGCAAATCCTATACCAAGCATCTTTTAGATTTTCTCCCTCCCTTTGTTTAAAATTTAGAACTTCACTCTCGGGAGACAACGGAGAAGATATGAGACTAGCCATGACGACAAGAAAACAAACTAGAACAAGCAAACAAAAAGGCAAACAGAGAGGGAGGATAGAGGGAGAGGGCGAATAAAACGGCAAGGGTGAATTGGGGGGGAGAGGAAAACGGGAGGCAAATGGCAAATAATGTAATGTGAGATATAGGGATTGTGATGGGTACTTGGTATGTTGACTTTTTGCGTAGACTCCCTGGCAACGGCGCCAGAATCCTTCTTGCTACATCTTGAGCTTGCGTGGGTTTTCCCCGAAGAGGAAGGGATGATGCAGCAGAGTAGCGTAAGTATTTCCCTGAGTTTTTGAGAACCAAGGTATCAATCCAGTAGGAGCCCACGCTCAAGTCCCTCGTACCTGCACAAAGCGATAGCTACTCGCAACCAAAGTGATTAGGGGTTGTCAAGCCCTTCACGGTCACTTACGAGAGTGAGATCTGATAGATAGAATATTTTTGGTATTTTTGATATAAAGATGCAAAGTAAAAAGTAAAGGCAAAGTAAATAGTAAAACAATGTAAAAGTGATGGAGATTGATATGAAGAGAATAGATCCGGGGGCCATAGGTTTCACTAGTGGCTTCTCTCAAGAGCATAAGTATTCTACGGTGGGTGAACAAATTACTGTCGAGCAATTGATAGAATTGTGCATAATTATGAGAATATCTAGGCATGGTCATGTATATAGGCATCATGTCCGTGACAAGTAGACCGAAACGATTCTGCATCTACTACTATTACTCCACTCATTGACTGCTATCCAGCATGCATCTAGAGTATTAAGTTAAAAACAGAGTAATGCCTTAAGCAAGATGACATGATGTAGAGAGATAAATTCATGCAATATGAAATAAACTCCATCTTGTTATCCTCGATGGCAACAATACAATACGTGCCTTGTTGCCCCTTCTGTCATTGGGTAAGGACATCGCAAGATTGAACCCAAAGCTAAGCACTTCTCCCATCGCAAGAACTACCAATCTAGTTGGCCAAACCAAACGGATAATTCGAAGAGACTTGCAAAGATAACCAATCATGCATAAAAGAATTCAGAGAAGATTCAAATACTATTCATAGATAGACTTGATCATAAACCCACAATTCATCGATCTCAACAAACACACCACAAAAAGAAGATTACATCGAATAGATCTCCACGAGAGAGGGGGAGAACTTTGTATTGACATTCAAAGAGAGAGAAGAAGCCATCTAGCTACTAACTATGGACCCGAAGGTCTGAGGTAAACTACTCACACTTCATCGGAGAGGCTATGATGATATAGAAGCCCTCCGTGATGACGGCCCTCTTCCAGCGGAGCTCCGGAACAGGCCCCAAGATGGGGGTACGTGTGTATATATAGGAGGAAGGAGTACGTCGGTGGCGCCCACTAGGAGGGGGGGCGCCCCCACCCTCGTGACCGCCTCTTTGATCCCTTGCAGTAGGGTCCAAGTCTCCTGGATCACGTTCGGTGAGAAAATCACGTTTCCGAAGATTTTATTCCGTTTGGACTCCGTTTGATATTCTGTTTATCCGAAACACTGAAATAGGCAAAATACAGCAATTCTGGGCTGGGCCTCTGGTTAATAGGTTAGTCCCAAAAATAATATAAAAGTGGAAAATAAAGCCTAGTATAGTCCAAAACAGTAGATAATATAGCATGGAGCAATCAAAAATTATAGATACATTGGAGACGTATCAGGTTACCTCGTTACAATCACATGCATCACTTACCAACCTCGGACATTACACTATCATCTCAGGATCAAATTAAGCTTGGTATAAAAAATACTGTAGTAATCATCAAATGACCACAAGGAGCTTGATCCTTACCCATGATTCTCGCACAACATCATGAATATCCAATAGCTCGGTATCCTCGATACCACGATGATCATTCCGACGATCACAACCATGACCAACACTTGGTCTCAAACGGTGATCTTTCCGGCGATCACAACCATGCCCAACACTTGGTCTCAAACGGTGATCTTTCCGGCGATCACAACCATCTTATCTCATCATCAAACCGGGGTGGTTATTAAGCACATTATTATTATTAGTGTTGACTCACAGTGTGACCGACACAAATTGGGCCCTTATCCACGGGCGCGGCTATCGATAGGTTTAATATACACTTTGCAGAGGTTAGTACAGTGTACCCACACTACAGAACCCATGGCCTCGCACTCCCATTCGGGTGGACCAATGGCGTTCAGACCAAACTGATCTACTGCCATGACACTCTCCCGGCCGCTCCGACTCACTCCCCACTAGGCTAGTCCTAGGTGGCCCCAGGTCTACCAAAGACACAATGACCACCGTCGTGGCCAAACATAAACAGTCCCAAACAGGGTCCCGGATCCATAACAACAACAATGGGCACACAAGGTTATGTCTGCTTACCGGGCCAGGGTACTGCACGCCCATAACCTTCCCTCGTTGGAGGCACCGGCGAGAGGCACGACAATAGACCCAGTTAGGACCTTCCCATAAAGGTAAGCGTGGTTGCACTGGTTAGTTCGATATGGTGGCACCATGACTCAGCCAACAGTTGTTCAAGTTCAATTTAATCCGTTTAAACTTGAATGCAAATATGGTGAGCCATGATAAAATACATGATGCAGTTACAATGCATGAGCATGATATCAACATAATCATGAGAGAACCACATAACTATCCACCATATCAACAATGAATCATGTTCAACTAAGCATGGCATGCTAACTAGCATGAACATTATAAGTACATACTTCTCCGAAATATAGCATGACCACTAGTATCAATAATAAATATCATGCAAGATCATATCAACAATGCCATCATGCAATCATTTAACCAACTGGATGCAATGGAACATGCATAACAACGGTACTCGGGACAGACCGCAGTCAATCACCGAAGACCATTACCAACATCCACACATACTACAAGCAAGCATAAGCATATGAAAGGAATACTAGCAACTAGCAGGGCATGATAACCAAGTGCATAACAACATAGCAAGAAAGTAAGCAATAGCCAAGAATCATTACCGAAATAACAATAACCATATTTTAAACAAGCAAACATTTAATAAAATATTCAAGTTGAAAACCATGGCTACTGCATGACTATCATACAAGTGGGTATTGTGGCTTGCCTGGGGTGACGGACACTCCAGGAAGAAGTGAGGTGAAGCCGCGGAACAAAACGTCGGGCGGTTCTTTCTCGGAGGGGGCTCAATCGGAGCTACGATTGAAAAGTTTTCAAGGTTGGAAGAAGAATGACCAATCTGTGAAGATTTTATCACCAATGGGTCCTCTGGGAAAACTGTCTCCACTTGCCACATGGGTAGTGGTGGCTGGGCCACTGACATGTGGGGCCCATGGAGCAGGGGAAGGGCACTGGCGCTCGTCCTCTACCTCCCGCTCGCCATGTGCCTTGTGTGAAGCAGATGCAGAGAAGGGGAGGGGCGGTGAGGGGACCGGCCAGCTCCGGCCACCTCCGGCCAGGGCGCGACCACCGGAGGGCACGGGGCGGTGCGCTGCTCCCTCCTGGAGCAGCAGCAGCTCCAGGAAGAGGCAGGGACAACGACGGCTCGCGGGGACAGGGCAAAGGCGGCAGACTCCGGCGATGGGCCCGGCCAACTCCGACCACCTCTGGCTAAGCTGAGGGCACCGGCGGGCTCGGGGGAGGACCGCGCACCCGTTCAGAGGAGGAGAGGGCATGGGGAGGACTAGAATGGCCGCGGGGAGAGGAGGACAGAGAGGATCGAGGCAGTCGGGGCGGTGGTGGGACTCGGTGGTGCGGCAATCTCCGGCGAGGGGCGAGGGGTGGGGCTTCTGAGTGGAATGAGGGGAACTTGGTGGACGTCTTGGAACAGCGAGGGGAGGCTTGGTTTGGCCAGAATCATGCCAAGGCCGAGGCGGCCATGGCGAACAGAGGTGATCCCAGGCGAGGTAGGGGCACTCCGGTGGACTAGAGAGGCAAGGGAGGAGTGGGTGAGCCAAGGGAGAGCTCGGGGCATGCTTATATAGCCGAGGGGAAGGCTTTGGAGCTCACAAGTGAGCTTGAGTAGTGCTCTAATGGAGGTCAGAGGCGGGGCATCGCATGGGCACTATTCTAGCAGCGCATTGATGGCGAACCACGACGAAGCACCGATGCAGGGCAATGCAGTCGAGCACGGGAGATCTCCAGGACATGAGTGGAGGTCGAGACAAGGAGGGAGGAGACGAGAATAGTGGCCGGAACAAGCCAGAGTACACGTTCAGTCATGACGCAAGCATGATCACCATGCGCACTGGCGCAAGCGGCACTCTTTGGCGTGGCCGACCATGTCCAGTAGATGGACCTTGGTGTCCTTAGTCAAAATGAGGAAATAAATCGGTCCAGGGGCAAAGAAGAGAATTGCACTTAGCGCCAAAGTAAATTAGTAAGAAGCTGTTTGTAACTTCCTGTGGTTAAACCACCTTGGTGACATGGTAAAGAGTTCGTCTGGCGATGATCACACACTACGATGATGATGATCACCAAAAATCAGACTAAGGGGAGGAGTTTAGATGAGGGTTACTATAGAAAGTGCAAAACTGGCAAGAATTAGGGATTTGGATGATACACTCACATACTTAATTTCTGTGAGCTGAAATTTGGCATAGAGGGTTTAGATGATGATATGAAGCTGCTGTAAAAGTTTCATGTCATTTGGAAATACCAAAGTAGCACTTGCTTCACAAAGCTTCATTATGGACAGAAACATGGAAAAATTGCACAGGGCAATTGGATTACTAATTGAGCTAAAACTTTGTGGAGGGAGTTTATATGGATTGAAGAATTCCCTGGAAAATTTTCAGCTTAAATGAAGAAATATAAAATATAGTTGCTTCACAAACTGAAAATCTGACCAGAAACTAAGATCTGGGGCCGGGCTCACATAGATGAGTTACATGAGCTCATATTTGGTGGAGAGTCATTATTTGATAATAGGAAGGACCTTGCAAAATTGCAACTCATTTGGATATGCCTAGCTTGTACTTCCTTCACAATCACTTCCCTCAGACAGGAAATTTGAAAAATTGCTCAGGAATATTTGCTAAGAAAATTGTCTTGAATTTTCGCACGAGACAATTATTTGGACAGAAAAAGATGTCCAAGAAGTTTGGGTTCAATCAAGAAAATATAAGTAGCACTTCCTTTGCAAAGTGCCATTTAGGACAGAATAGGAAAAGAATTATTGGAGGATTATTCTTGAACATGGCAATGAAATATTTTGCCATATTTGAGAAAGATAGGACCCAAACAATTTATGAGAATTATTTGGGAATTTTAGGAGTGACAGAAATATAGGTTGCTTCACAACCTAGGGTTTAAGGGTTATTCCTTTATCAGAAAAGGAATATTCCCAACAAAAGAATTTATGGGTTAGGTCAAGGATGGAAATGACATGATCTTGGGATGATGATGAGGGTGACAAGCCACTATAAAACCTAGGAAGACATGATCTTCCCAAGTTTCAGAACCATATAGCCATAGAAAAGCAAAACAAAACAGGAAACCCAAGAAAATCAAAGGATAAAGAAAAGGGAAAAAATCCAGGCTGTTAGAAACCTTCCCCCCCTTAAAGAAATCTCGTCCTCGAGATTTGGTTGTTTAGGATTAAATAATCTTTCTGACTTGAAGAAACCATTCCCAACTCAGGTTGCTTTTATTTATTCTTATATAATATTTCCACTGAATTGGAGTTAACTGACTGTCTTGATCCGGGGTGGTTTGCTTCTCCGTATCTGACATTCTGACAGGACGTACCTAATATGTTCCTGTTTATATTGACTCAAATTTTCTTATCATATATGTTGGCTGAGCTAGCATCCGAAACGTACTTGTCCTTCCTGATATTGATACTTGCTGGAAATGTTATTCTAGTATGGAGTACCGAGAATATTCCACGGAGTTGGGGAACATAGCTTCTCGTGGAACAAAGAATCTCTTCTATCCAGGCATCGGATTCCTCGAAAATATGTGAGGGAGTCCTAGATTAGGGGGTCCCCGGACAGCCGGACTATATCCTTTGGCCGGACTGTTAGACTATGAAGATACAAGATTGAAGACTTCGTCCCATGTCCGGGTGGGACTCTCCATTGCGTGGAAGGCAAGCTTGGCAATTCGGATATGTAGATCTCCTCCCTTGTAACCAACTCTATGTAACCATAGCCCCCTCCGGTGTCTATATAAACTGGAGGGTTTAGTTCGTAGGATGACAACAATCATAATCATAGGCTAGCTTCTAGGGTTTAGCCTCTACGATCTCGTGGTAGATCAACTCTTGTAATACTTATATCATCAAGATCAATCAAGCGGAAAGTAGGGTATTACCTCCATCGAGAGGGTCCGAACCTGGGTAAACATTGTGTCCCCCACCTCCTGTTACCATCCGCCTTAGATGCATAGTTCGGGACCCCCTACCCGAGATCCGCCGGTTTTGACACAGACATTGGTGCTTTCATTGAGAGTCCCACTGTGCCGCCACGATAAGGCTTGATGGCTCCTCTTGTTGTCAAGGACAACATCACCTCAGGGGGAGCCCTGGCTATAGGCCAAACTCTCCGACTAGGTGGCTTCGTCATGACCGCCCGTTCGGCCATCGCGTCGACGATGACTTCTTGGGTCATCAAAAACAGCCTCCACGTCGGCTCGAGATTCGCCGAGTAGATGGATCCAATAGAGCTCTCTTCCTTGAACGAGCTCTTGGATCGCATCGCCGCCCTGGGAGTCGCAACGGACTATGATTGGATCGGGCTTAAACCCGACCAAAGGGAGATTAACTCTCTGCCGGTCACCCATCAGATAGCGGTGGTGGAGGAGTAATGTAGCAATTCTTCCTCTATTTCGAGTACAAACTATGTCCGAATTCCCGAGCTCTCCGAGCCGGATACCCGTCCACGGGAGGACATGGCCCAAGATTCCAACCTAGAATCAGACAGTGGGCCAGAACTATTGGGCAACATCTCGGAGCCCGAACTGCCAAGCTCAGAAACTCCTCCGCCCCTGGGTCTCAGATCGGGTCAGGGTTCGGACCTAAATCTGCCCACCCACCCAGACTCAAGTGATCTTTCCCACATTAGACAAGAGCCCCAAGAGATAGTACATCACTATCGGGCCAGATTCCTCCTTGTAATGAGCAAGGTCAAGGGCAGTCATGAGGAAGACGCAATTTCATTCTTTTGCAAAAATTGCATGGACAAGGGAATCCTCAACGCCATAAGTCACCATGACATAGCACACTTTGTTGACTTGGCGGCCATAGTACGGAAGTACTGTGGGACGGAAAGCGCCTGGAAAACCCAAACTAAATTATGGGACCCTCCGGCTCTCACTAAACCCCCCGTCTGAACTAAAAGGGTGTACTCTCGTAAGTCACCCGATCCAATTACAAAGAAACAAAAGCCCACTACAGGGCGTAGAACTGTATTGGCGGGATGGCTCAATGGGCCATGCAAAATTCACAGTACAGCAGATACCATGCCAACACACAGCCTTAGAGCATGTTGGATACTCCGGCAGGTGGCCAAGAGCGGCGAGGATATCCTCATCAAAAATACAACATAGCACCATCCCGTGGAAAATAACAATATAGTACTGACAGTCTTCGAGACCTTCGCCTCAAATAATAGGCGCAAGCGAACACTCCGCAGCCTTGCTGAAGTCTGCCATGTTGCAGCAATAAATACATGGAACGACACGACCATAACCTTCAATGCTAGTGAAGCTCAATTCCGAACAGCCCGATCACCAGCTGCTTTGGTCCTTAGTCCAATTGTGGACGGCTTCCGGCTTACTAAAGTGCTCATAGATTGTGGCAGCGGATTAAACCTCATCTACGAGGAAACTCTTAGCAAAATGGAAATAGACAAGAGCCGCATTGAGAAAAGCAGCACGACCTTTAGAGGAATCATCCCTAGTCGGGAGGCACGATGTGCGGGAAAATCACACTAGATGTGGTATTCGGCACGCCGGAGAATTATAGGTCCGAAGAAATAACATTCCAAGTGGCCCCTTTCAGTAGAGGATACCACACCCTTTTAGGGTGGGAGGCATTCACGATCTTCCAAGATATACCCCATTACGGGTACATGAAGCTCAAAATGCCCGGGCCCAATGGAATCATCACTCTGGCTAGTGATCCGTACATAGCACTCCGTGTCGAAAATAAAACCGCCGCACTAGCCCTCGAGGCGTTATCCAAAGCCCTCGCGCCCGAAGAACTAACTACGCTGCGCTCCATGGTGGACAGGGACGACATGATACTCGACAAAAAGACCCAAGTACACCTCTTTTAAACCAGCAGACGAAATAGTCAAATTCTAGGTCCACCCAACGGACCCTAAAAAACAACATCCATCGGGGCACAACTGAACCCCACAACAGACGCCGCACTGCGGGAGTTCTTGCCCGAGAATTGGGACATCTTCGCCTGGCATCCTTCAGACATGCCAGGAATCCCACGCACGCTGGCCGAGCATAAACTTAACATTCTAAAGGGGTTCAAGCTGGTCAAGCAGTCTCTTCGGCGTTTCTCTGAGCCTAAGCGACAAGCCATGGGAGAAGAGCTAGCCAAGTTACTCGAGGCCGGATCCATTAGAGAAATAAAACATCGGACTGGCTAGCAAACCAGGTGATAAATCCTAGCGCCTATGTGGCGATTTCAAGGACCTTAACAAGGCTTGCCCTAAGGATCCATTGCCCCTCCCCCACATCGATCAAATTATCGACACTACCGTAGGACACGACTCATTGTGCTTCTTCGACGCATACTCTGGATACCATCAAATTAAGATGGCGGAGCCCGATCAAGCCGCAACGGCATTCATCACTCCATACGGCCCCTTCTGTTTTAACACCATGCCTTTTGGGCTCAAAAACGCCGGTGCAACCTATGACATCAGGCCGCAACGCATGATTCAGACATGCCTACAAACACAAATCGGGAAAATAGTGGAGGCATACGTAGACGATGTGGTCATTAAAACAAGACACATCAAATCTGTAATAGATGACTTGAGGCTCACGTTCGACAATCTCCGTACATATGACATCAAGATCAATCCGGAAAAATGCGTTTTCGGTGTGCCCGCCGGAAAGCTCTTGGCTTCATCGTCTCCAATAGAGGTGTTGAAGCAAATCCGACTAAAATCCGAGATTTGTCACAGTTGGCTATCCCAACATACCTCAAGCAAATCCAGATGTTAACTGGATGCGTGGCTGCCTTAAGCCACTTTATCTCCCGATTAGGAAAGGCACTACCTCTTTATCGCCTTCTTCGATGCACCGAACACTTCGAGTGGACGGATGCGGCCATGGCCGGATTGGAAGAAATAAAATCCGTATTGGCCACCAACCCAATCTTGGCCACGCCCAATGTCGGCGAACCAATGTTGTTATATATAGCGGCAACACACCAAGTTGTAAGCGCAGTGTTCGTCGTCGAACAAGAGACAGACGGACATAAGTTCCCGCTTCAAAAGCCGGTATACTACCTATCCACCGTCCTCACTACATGCAAATCACGGTACCCACATTATCAAAAGATAGCATGCGCGGTCTTCATGGCATCCCAGAAACTACGACACTACTTTCAAGAGTGTTCAATTACGATGGCCTCCGAAGTACCACTCAACGACATAATAAATGACCGCGATGCCACGGGCCAGATTGCTAAATGGGCTGTCGAGCTCCTCCCATTCGACATAACATATAAACCACGACGAGCCATTAAGTCGCAAGTACTGGCTGATTTCGTCGCCGAATGGACGGAAGCCGGACTCCCTAAAGAGTATGGCGCGTACTCCAATTGGATCATGCACGTTGATGGCTCTAAGATGCTGGCTGGTCTGGGGGTAGGTGTCATCCTGACATACCCCACCGGAGATACAGTCCCATACGTACTCCAAATACACAGACTCCAACAATGCAGCAGAATATGAGGCCCTGTTGCATGGTCTCCGGATGGCAGTCTCCATGGGAATCCAACGCCTAGAGGTGCGGTGGGATTCGAACCTCGAAATATCTCAAATAAATGGGGACTTTGATGCTAAGGACCCAAAAAAGGTGGCTTACCGCAATGCCGTCCTCAAAATGTCAGCTCGGTTCGAGGGCCTCGAATTCCACCTTGTGGTCCGAGAAAACAATCAAGCGGCGGATATCCCCGCCCGCATCAGCGTAGAGCGCGACCCTGTCCCACCTAATATCTTCTTGGAAAGGCTGTTTAAGCCATCCGTGGTGTCGGAAGGGGAGATCGGCAAAAACAGTCCGGATCCGGCCACAACACCAGACCCCAAACACTCTGACGTAATCGGAGGCTCTGCCATCGAAATAACACCTTCGACCCACGTGATTATGGCTGTCATCGCCCCGTGGACAGAACCCTTCTTGGCTTACCTAACTTGGCAAGAACTCCCTGATGACCCAAACGAGGCACGTTGCATTGCGCGGCGGTCTAAAGCCAACAAGGTCCACGAGGGAGAGCTTTATAAGAAAAGCGCTACCGGAGTACTTCAAAGGTGCATCTTCGAAGAGGAAGGACGACAACTTTTGGTAGAAATTCATGATCGACTTGGCGGCTACCATGCCGCAGCTCGGGCCCTTGTAAGCAAGGCCTTCCGTATAGGTTTTTACTGGCCGACGGCCCGAGAAGACGCACATGACCTCGTTCAACATTGTGTCGGTTGCCAGCTTTTTGCAAACCAGAGCCATATGCCACCTACCGCTCTCCAAACAATCCCCATTACTTGGACCTTTGCGGTCTGGGGGCTTGATATGGTCGGACCCCTTAAAGGGGGAAGCCATAAGAAAAAATACCTATTGGTCATGGTGGATAAATTCACCAAATGGATAGAAGCCAAACTAGTTAAAATGGGCGAGTCCGGACCAGTGATAGACTTCATATCCGGGGTTGTACACTGTTACGGCGTCCCCCACAGCATCATCACCAATCACGGCTCGAACTTTACAACCGACGATGTAAAAACTTGGTGCAGCAACATGGGCATTAAGCTTGATTATGCCTCTGTCTATCACCCGCAAACTAACGGTCAAGTCTAGCAAGCAAATGGTCTTATCATGAGCGGCATTAAGCTCGAACCACGCCGAATCGCACTACCGGATACACACTGTTCTTTATGGTGTACGGCGCAGAGGCGGTACTGCCCTGCGACATTATTCATGACTCACCTTGAGTGCGCATGTGTGAAGAGAAAGAAGCCGAGCTTGATCAGCAGGATAGTTTGGACTCCCTGGAGGAGGAGCATGACGTGGCAAAAGCCTGCTCCGCATTCTATCAGCAACAGGCTCGGCGGTATCAAAGCAGAGAAGTACGGGCCAAAACTTATAACATTGGCGAACTTGTTCTACACCTACCGGAGAAGAAAAAGAACAAGCTCAAGCCCAAATGGGAAGGTCCCTTCATTATTGACAAAGTTCTGACCAGTGGAGCGTACCGTCTGCGGGATGCATCGGACAATCGACTCGAGCCAAACCCATGGAATGCAGCCAGACTCCGAAGGTTCTACGCCTAGTGCCGGACTCTGTGTTCGTCTCCTTACCTCCGTCAATTTTTATATATCCGCTATCTGTCTTTTCTTTCTTTCTTTCTTCCCTTTTTCTTCACGGACTTAAATGGATAAAATGTGTCTTGACTACACAATCTTGACATGCTAGGCGTGCTCATTATACCTGGGGGCTTCTTATACAGAAGCTTAATATAACTATGTTCCGGGCTCTATGCCCCCCGCACACGTGTTACTTTTCCACATGTACCTTTTCTTCACCATTATATCACTACAAAAAAATACACTTCTGTGATGATACGTGTTTGTCACAGTAGGTCGCATTTTCTGTCATGCATGTAAATCCATGACGATTTTATGACAGAATCAAGATAGTCATACCTGTGCTGTTGTAGAAGTGTTCCATGACATTACCAAAATTATCATCACGGAAGTGTCCACTTCCATGACGATAAATCCCGCGTCACAGAAGTGCTTTCGTCAAGGGTGACCGACACGTGGCATCCACTGTAACGGAACGCCATTAAGCTATCGGGTCGGGTTTTGGATCCGATAACCCGTTAACAGCCCCGACCAATGGGGATTTTCCACGTGTAAAATCATCATTGGTAGGAGGAAACACGTGTCGGCTCATCGTTGGGACAGATGTCATCCACTCATTGGACAGAAGGCGCCTATGATACGTCGACACGTGGCACGGCCCAACAAAGGCCTATTCCTGTGAAAAGGCCGGCCCGTTTGACTTGGTCAAAAGGTGGCGGCGGCCCATGTAAAGCCTGTTATCGGCATGTTCGCATATAGCCCATTTACAGCCCGCTAACCCAAGACCCGTTACGCCCTATCCGAATTAGGCCCAGTAGCGTCATTTGGGCCACCCAATATGATTCCAACCCGTTTTCACTTCTGGCCCATGTATGGCCCATGACATATTTCAGCCCATATGAGGCACTATGTAACTCTTGGCCTATTAACGGCCTGTGGTGAAACTGGCCCGTAATGAATAGTGTATCACTTTACACCCATTAACGGCCCGTGGTGAAACTGGCCTGTAATGAACAGTGTATCACTTTATACCCTTTAACAGCCCGTTATTCCGTTGGGCCGTTTCCAGACCATGTTATCTTTCGTCCTTCTCAGAGCCCATTTATTCTTGGGCTCATTTCCAGCATTCGTTTACTTACGGCCCGTTACTGTGAGTTTCCGCTTGTGGGCCAAATTCAGCCCGTGGTTACAGTCGGCCCATTTGTGGTCCGTTAATATGTTGGGCCGTTTTCATAGCGTCATCAAATATGGCCTATTAATGATGGCCCGTTATAGTTGGCCCATCAATGGACGATTCCAACTCTAGCCCGTTTACGGCCATAATGCGGCCTGTTATTGGCCCATGTTTGGCCAATCGATCATACAGCCCGTATAAGGCCCATTGATGATACGGCCCGTAGAAGGCCCGTTGTTTCTACGGCCCGTAGAAGGCCCATTGTTTCTACGGCCCGTAGAAGGCCCACTATTTCTACGGCCCGTAGAAGGCCCACTGTTTCTACGACCCGTAGGAGGCCCAGTGTCACTACAGTAAATATTAGCCCATGGTTATTGTGGCCTAGCTTTAAAAAATAGGTTATTGCAGCCACTAGCAAACCATGGAAAAAGAACTGCAATCTCTACAAGCAAAGAAATAAACAAGACAACAAGGAAATAAATAAGCAAGCAACTTACGCTAGGCTATCATGGCTATCACACATATTACATCCACTGGGCATCAAAGTTCGCCACCAGTGCAAATAAATGCGCTGACAAAAGAATATACAAAACTGAGAGCACTTCAGAGGGCACTAGGCCTGGCCAGGTCGGGCCCCCCAAACAGCTAAAGAAGCTGAGTAGACCTCAGTTGTGTCAACGATAGATGCATCAACACTATATTTAAGGCATGATGGTGCGCACAGTAGTCCTCTGACATCTTCATTGCATCTTTGACTTCAAGTCGGAGCTGAGCTGAAGCAAGCCTTTCCACTTTAAGTTTAGACTGAAGAAGTCGAACTGATTGAGGTAGCGACTGCACAGAGGTTGTATCACACCTGCTGGGTGAGTAGCTTCAACTCACTGTCTTGATCAAGACAGGACCTTGGGGTCATCTCGCTGTCCTCAAGATGGTTTGGCTCACGATCTTCCCTAAAGTTCTGCCTGGCATAAGAGATACGAGTCTGAAAGAGAAACAAGGAGACACGTAATAGGTTTCACAATTGTATAAGCAAATAAATGGATTTGTTCTTCATAAGGAACATGTTTTTACAACTACAATCAGATGTAAACAGCAAAGCAAACAGCAGTGGAGGAAATGATGCCTATCCAAATCTATACTAGAACAAAGTTTGAAGGCTTGAGAAGGATGAACTTACATTACATGTTAACACGGGCTGGACAAAGCCCTTCTCCATGTTGATGGAAGGATAATTCAATAAATTCCCCAAAGAAAATTCTTTATAAGCGTTGCCACTATTCTACATTTTGCAAAGAGTAAATATAGATCAAATAATATTGGAAGAAATAGAGGATAATGAAGCTCAGGTGCAGACTGATGATACATAATCAAATAGCAATTAATTAAGTACAGCGTTACAAGGCAAAAGGGAGAGAGGTACTGACAAGAGCAATGCAGAGCCCATTATTGTTTTGAGATCGTATTATCCTTTGAGCAAGGATATTCACCTGAAATTAGTTTTCATACAAGAGAGAAGGTAAGGCACTAGCAGAAATTTAGGAGTTCAAATTTTGAATTGATATCATAGACAGTACCTGACGCTGGGCTCCCAGCAGTTCTAATAGGGGTTTGGCCACTGGAGTAGGGGTAAAGTGTGGTATAGTTGTTCTTGTGTTTTCTATGGCTGTTGATCTGTCTGATTTAACAGGTATCACTACCTTTTCCAAATACCTAGTTTGTACTCCTTGAGGATCTGCACTCACCCTCTTCCTTTTGGACATCTATTACGAAAGAACAACATTTGACTGGAAAAACATAGTATGACGACACATGGAATAGGTACAGAAAATGGATAGGTATGGCATATACTCATATATGATGCTTAAACTAAGCAGATGGTGTAACAAAGTAGAAGTAATGCAAGAGGTTAGATGCAAAATATGTGCGACCAATACAACTTTGCAAAGTTAGAGCAAGCACCTTGATGAGTGAATAAGATAGGCCATCCTCCACCATGCCAAGTTTGTTAGCCAGTGGATCGTTTTGCAATATTCCTCTCGTGCTACCATTCACATATTCATTTTGATAATGTTCAATATCTGACATGCATGAAAACATAAAAACAAGTGAGATTTTCTTTATAATGCAAAAGTGATTATAATCCAATACTGCCTCCCTGTAAACCCCTTTGTGCTATCTCTGTAATTCTTTTAAAAGATGTCATGCATGCTATAATTTGTTGTGCATTAATATAATGTGGCCTACTACTCAAAATATGAGAGCTCTAGAAGTGATGACAATTCGCAGATGATAGCTTCAACATATGGTAAAGAAGAACAAGTCGACCTGACCTGACAGATTCAAAATATACTAAGGGAGAACAACTCAACCTGACCAGTTGACCGCAAGAGAAGAGTATCATCTTAAAGAAGAGCAGAAGAGCAAGCAGATTGAAGATATTATAAGTCTTTCAATACATTGTCGGTTGGCCACCCATGATGAACCAGAGCGCACAGAGAAATACTATTCTTTCCGGTCTCTCCATATGTGGCTCACATGCATTTCGAAACTAAAGTAGGAACATTTAGCTAACCAATTAAACATCTCTCAGTTTTACTAATATCAACAATAATATCAGATATGAATTTGTACAACTAAGCTTGTTTAGCTCGATGGGTGGAACAGTGCTATTACGACACGAACCACGTAGGCTGATTGTGGTCATCATAAAATGGGGAAAACGTAAGCATGATGAGTATATTGTTGACCGTGGCAGTGGGATGGCAGATCTGAAGCTGCAAACCGCGCAAAGGGTAGTTAGCAACCGATGTTTGCTTTGAAATAACAACTAAGATTTGGTATGGACAAGAAAGTATGGTCAACAAGTGATAAAGAAATACAATTATGCTGTCTCTCTATATGTCGCGACATGCATTTGGAAACTCAAGTGGGACTTTCAGCTAACCAATTAAATGTGTCGGTTAACTAATATCAGTATCATATCACAATCATATTTGAACAACTAAGCTTTCGAATTCTGAGTGTTGTGTTGTTTAGCTTGAAAGGTGGAGTAATGCTAGTAGGACAGAAAGCACCTACGTAGATCATAGTAGAGTAGATAAAAGGGGAAAACCCTAAGCACCAAGAGAAAAATCAAGAAAGTGGAACTAGCTGGACTAGTGGGCGGCGCACATGCTTTTTGAAACGAATATAGGAACATTAGGTGACCAATTAAACGTTCTCTGTTGTAGTGATATGAGCATCATATCAGATTCGTATTTCAACACGTAAGCTTTGGATTGAGGTCTTGAGGAGCAGTGCTAGCACGACACAAAGCACCTACGATGATGGTACTGAATATAAAGGGGGGAAACCATAAGCTTTACGAGTGTAGTGCCCGTGCCATGGCGGATCTGAAGGTGCAAACCAGACAAAGCTACTTTGCAATCAATGTTTGGTTTCAACTAGCCACTACGATTTGGTACGGACAAGAAAAGTACAGTAAACAAATTACGATCTATTTTCCGGGTGAGATCAATAACTTAAGCACATTTGGAAGAGTACCACCTCTCTTGCGACGCCGTGTAGGCCTATGCTGATACATTCAGGGTGCTGCAGGTGCGATGGCTGTCGGCGGCGGGGAAGAATACTTTAGACGGCAGACGGTCGGGTCGTGGGATATATCCTGTTGTCGTTGACGAGGCGGTCGTAGGAGCGGCAATGACAAGGTGGACGACGACGCCGATGAAGCGAGAGGAGGCGATGAAAGGATCCTGGTCCAGCGCCGTGGATGAGAGACGTCCATCTCTTGTAGTGGACGACGGGGTAGGGGTAGCGGCTCCGGCAAGGTGGAGGATGGAGTGGCGGACGGAGGAGGTTGGCCGCAGTGCGGAGATTGTCGTGCCGCCGGCGGTGTATGAATGGGGAAATGGAGGGGAGGGGGGATCTCAAACTTCGGGACGCGCTTCTCTGAAATGGGGGAAAGTTACGAACTTATCCCCCATTTAAAATTTCGGACATCGCGTCGGTTGGGGATAGGACTGTAATCTCGCATCTCCCAAATATTTGCCGGTAACTATTTCGGGTGAGGAGAGGGTGTTTTGCCGCGCATGGTTGGCACCCACGGTGTATGAACGGGGCTGACAGGTAGGCCGGTTGTGTCACGTCTGATGGAAGTTACACATCTACCCCTATTTAAAATATTAGCCTACATCGATTTCGGACGAGGAGAGTTTGTTTTGCCGCCCACCGTGTATGAATGGGGAAATGGAGGAAGAGACACATGTCTTTCAGATGAGCTTGAATCAAATGTGTTTTGCCGCCCACGTTTGGCGCCCACCATGTCTGAATGGGCTCAGAGGCCGTCGTGTCACGTCTGATTGAAGTTACTAGTCTACCCCTATCAACAGCAGTGTAAATCCGGTCAATAAGGATGTCAAGTGTCAGGGGTAGACAGTAATTTCCATCTCGCAAACACTTGCTTCGGGCAGCCCAAAATTATAGTGGGTGTTTAGCCGCTTCCTTCAAAACGTGGGAGAATTATCATTCATGTTTACCCTGGCACCTGGCAAACTAAATTCAAATCCAATTTGTATTCGATTACGAATATCGACAGATAATTATACGTTTTGTTATTTATTTCTTCAAAACCACAACAAAGATTTATTCCACCTTTATATATGATAATGATTTAGAAATGCCGTGATCTTCGAATTCAGTAGGTTGGATACACTCTGATTCAAACAGTTATTTCATCCAATACAATATGCTCACACGAAAAATAGTTCACCTTATGTCAATCATACAAGTACTGAGGATTACCTCACCTAAAAAATTCGGATCATTACAACACATGGACAACATAGGGGGTCTTACAACATAACCCATTCGGAGACATGACACAACATGCAAGTACAATAATTTAATGACAATTTCAACTGGTATCTAAAGAAGAACCGGGATTACCTTGGGCTTCAGATAGCAGAAACAGCAGGACCTCCTCCGTCTTCTAATACAACATTCTTACTTCCTCCGATTCTTGGGTTGCTTGCATAATGCGTGCCGCTAATTCCGTAATTTCCAGCCTCAAGATAAAGATTACCTCATTCATGGCAGCCACACCATCTCTTTCTGCCTCTAGTAGAGCCTCAAGCACTATAATATATGTGCTCAAACTGCTCTCCGGCGGTGTTGCCTCTGAACTGCTACCATCTGGTAACATGGATGGCGCACTGCTTCCACAAATAGATTCTGGGGTTGTACATTGTGTCCTAGTGTGAACGGCATCCTGAAAGGTTTCCGCTGGACATCAGTAAGAGATAGTTATTGTATAATCTAGGTAGTAAGCTTACATGGTAAACGACAAACGAATTATTGCCGAGCATGGCAAACTATATTTAAATGGTTCGAAGCAGCATCAGCCAAAAATAAATTAAAATGGTAAGATAAAACTAGGGATGTAAGTGGCAAATAAACGACATCCACCAGTCCCATCTAGTTAGTTTTTGCTACCTCCCTGGTTCATTTTCCTCAAAAAACAAAAACTCTTTTGAACTATCATACCACTAGTGGACTTTAATCGGGATTAAACGGGACCCAGTTGACATCCCTAGTTGAAAGGGAGTGTACAACCGCTATATTTAAGTTGCCAAGGCATCTAAGCAGTTGAAATAATCTGAGAAAGCACTTAACAGTGTGGCCTCATATAAACTACGAAGACAGTCTTGTGATGAAGTTGAGAGGAAAAGTTAAGGACTCAAATGAAATAGTACATTAAGTTGAGAGGAAATAGTACCATTTCTTTACAATAGTACAGCAGGCACTGCTGACATATTGGCCAACTCAGGTATAGCGTAACAACAAATAAGCATTCGAATCAAGCAATACAGCAAAGCAGACAACTGAGCTATTTTTAATTCGGTAGGATTACACGTTGAGGGCACAAGCCAAGAAAGCAGCCCACTCGCATTACATTTCACATGAACAAAAAACACTGGCTTACCATATGTTGCTGTGAAGCCTAGCTGATGTTGCAATGTTCTTTGAAGATATCGTCAGCATCCCGTGGTTGCAAATCTAGTTGTTGTAGTTTATTCTGCACCATCTATTTAGGTAAAATTAATTTTAATTGCATGCACTGGTCCGAATTGATCATCAATGGTTCATCTAAACTAATGAAAGAAGGGTGTGTGCATACACGACAATATATCTTCTTCCCTCTATTTTCATGCTTGTTTGTGGTGCCAGCCCCAAAAGAACAAATATTTTGCTAGATGGGGTTGGCAGCTCCATAATTAATAGAAGCATCAAATTAGTCATGCAACTTGGGAAGATCAAGAACACACAAACAAGTAATGAACAGAGGCTCGGAGCAGTGATGTAATAGCTAGCATCAGAAAATGTAGGGTAAAACAAACAAAAAGCAGCAGAACCAGATGCTAGTTTGCTGATGTGTAATTAAGAATAGAGAACATTAAGCAGTCTGTGGAACCAACAGGTGGCATCGGAACAAAACTAAAGTATATTAACTATATGGGCACTTGTATGTAATTTAGCACATGTAACATGTTCACTGCCAGAAGTATGGCCCTACAGGTGCAAGCAGAATAACGCGTGTCATGAAAAACTGAATGATGCCCTGAAGAAATTCAAAGGTGCGGTGCTTATGCTAGGAAAGTGAACGTAGGCGCTGGCCGTTGGATAATAGTACCTGATTCTCGGCGGCGTATGGGTATCATTGTCATACTTGATAGCTAAGAATCGTCGATGGTGCTCATGTTGCGGTTGAGTTTGGGCCGGCTGTCGCCGTCACTGAAGCGGCTCCGGTGCTACGGTTGCGGCGCTTGTCGACATACAAGAAAGCTCATCTGTGGTAAGTCAACAGTTGCACGATAAATAGAAAAACCGAAGGAGTACAAATCGAAATAACCTGATGAGGCTGTGGCGTCGGTAAAGCAGGGCCGGTGGAGTTGAATATGGCGTCTGTCGAGCGGGTCTGGTGCAGTGGACGAAGGCTTCGGCGGGCGTGTTGTACAGTGCTTTCGGAGAGGCGGATCTGTTGTGGCGGACGAGGGCTTGTATGAAGGGCCAGCGAAGGGGCGGACGAGGGAGTCAGTCAAGGGACTACGTTGTGGTGGACGAGGGTGCCGATTAAGCAGATCTGATGCGGTGGACCATGATGGCGGTCAAGGAGATCTAGAGCGGTGGACAAGCCAGTCGCTGAAGCGGCTCCGGTGAAGTGGTGAGTGTTAAACATCATGTCACGATTGGTGTCACGTCGTCTATGTGGGCCTTGTTTATCTTAGGTAGTTAGAGATAGAGTTTGTTTTAATTCCCTCTTATCTTTCTATCTCTTCTCCCGATTGTATCTCTCGATCGTTAGCCTATGATCGCATCCTGTAACGCCATGAGACGCCTCTCGCTCCATATCAATATATATCATGCGGCTCTCCCTGTATGGAGAGTAGGAACGCTTCCACCACTTTCCACATGGTATACAGAGCCATCTTCTTCCATCTCGTCTAGCTATCCTTCTCCAAAACTCGACTATGTCGACCTCCACCGCTGTAGTTTCCTCCAGCCTCAACAACAATGTTTCAGAACCTCTCACCAGATCAAACTATGTTCTCTGGAGTGCTCAAACCCGCTCCCAGATCATGGGGCCGGCCTCTTTGGATACCTCGACCAAACCATTGCCGAACCAGCAAAAACCCTAGTCAGCAAAACCTCCGAGGGAAAAGATCAGGTCATCCCTAACCCTACTTATGCTCCTTGGTTGATCCAAGATCAACAAATCATTGCCTATCTACTCCGCAATCTCTCAAAGGAGGTACTAGTTCAGGTTGCTTCCCTAGATACATCTCATGACATCTGGGCAGCCCTTGCCAATATGTTTTCCGCCCAATCCCACTCCAAAGCAAACCACGTTCGCATCTCCCTCACCACCGCCCAGAAAGGAACCCAATCTGCCGCCACATACTTCAGTCACATGCGAGGTCTTGCCGATGAGTTAGCTGCAGCCGGCAAACCTATCACAGAAAATGAGCTCATCTCCCACATCATCTCTGGCCTAGACATGGATTACCAACTGATTATCTCTGCCCTTGATGTTCGCCCTGATGATGTTTCTGTAGATGAGCTCATCGGCATGGTTGCTACCTTCAATCAGAGGGTGGAGATGTTCCAGGGCACGGGCGCCGGCGCCTTCAAGTCATCGGCCAACGCCGCATCGCGCGGCCGTGGAGGTGGCCCGCCCAAAGGCTACCGCGGCAACGGTGGCGGCGGTGGCGGCTCTCATCGTGATGGGCATGGCGGCGGTGGCTACTACCCCAATGGTGGCGGCGCTGGCCACTAAAGTGACAACGGCAACCAGTACGGGGGTGGTAGCGGCGGCCACTACTCCAACAACGGCGGCGGCGGCGGCTCCAACTACAACAACCATCACCAAGGAGGAGGCCAACCCTTCTACAACAACAATAGGGGCGGTCAAAACAACTACAACAACAATTTTCGTGGGTATGATGAGTATGAGGGAAAGTGCCTGATTTGTAAGAAAACTAATCACATAGCAAAAGAATGCAAGTGGCGATATGCTGAAGATAACTCACGCAAGAAGAAAATTGCTACTGCAGCAAACACAAGCTATGGTGCAGGCTATGGTGCGTATTCAAATTGGTATGTGTATTCTGGAGCCACCGACCACATCACCCACGAGCTAGAGAAGGTCACCATGCATGAAACATACAACGGGCACGATCAAGTCCATAATGTTGATGGTTCCGGTATGGAGATAAGCAATATTGGTCATTCAATTATTCATTCCCCGCATAGAGATATACATCTTAACAATATTCATCATTGTCCTAGCTCATCGAAAAATCTTCTTTCTGTGCATCGTATTGCTCTTGACAATCATGTTTTTCTAGAGTTTCACCCATTCTTTTTCTTGATCAAGGATCAGGTCACGAAAGTTAGCAGATTCAATAAAGTTAGCAGATCCTTTACCGAGGTAGATGTGTGGATGGACTCTACCCTTTGATTCCCAAAGTTAGCAGATTCAATAAACAAGTGTGTAGTGCCATTAGACTCTCTATAGAGAGATGGCATGCCCGTTTGGGCCACCCTTCTTTTTCTATTGCCAAGCAAATTCTTAGCAAAAATAATCTCTCAGTTGTTGGAGAGCATAATTCTGAAACAATGTGTGATTCTTGCCAAAGAGCTAGAAGTCATCAGTTGCCATATCCTGTCTCAACTAGTGTGTCTACTAAACCTTTACAGCTCATATTCTCTGATGTATGGGGTCCTGCTCCTCTTTCCATTGGTAAACATGCTTATTATGTTAGCTTCATCGATGACTTTAGTAAGTATACGTGGATATACCTTCTTAAGAAAAGATGTGATGTATTCCAAGTTTTCCAAAACTTTCAAGCACTTGTTGAAAGGCAATTTAATAGCAAAATCCGTGCTGTTCAATCCGACTAGGGTGGTGAGTACGAAAAACTCAATTCCTTTTTTCAAAGGTTGGGAATATCTTACCATGTCTCCTACCCCCAAGCTCACCAGAAAATGGCTCGGCACAGCGCAAACACAAACACATTGTTGAGGTAGGTCTTGCTTTGCTTGCCGCTGCGTCCATGCCATTAAAGTTTTGGGATGAAGCCTTTCTCACAGCTGTGTATCTCATTAATATTCTACCCAGCCGCGTCATCAAAAATGAAACTCCCACCGAGCGTCTCTTACATGTCAAACCAGATTATGCTCCACTTCGTGTCTTTGGGTGTGCATGTTGGCCCAATCTCCGTCCATACAATAACCATAAACTCATGTTTCGTTCGAAACAGTGTGTTTTTCTTGGCTATAGTATACAACATAAGGGAGTTAAGTGCTTAGATGTCTCTACCGGTCGAGTGTATATCTCCCGGGATGTTGTCTTTGACGAAAACCAGTTTCCCTTTGCCACACTCCATCCCAATGTCGGTGCCCTTCTTCGCAAAGAAATTCTTCTTTTGCCCTCTAGTCTATCCAATGGTGCAAATGGGGAAGAAAATAATTGTGATGATCAATATTTGCCTAACCCTCCTAACTTTATACATGAGCTTTGTGTTTCAGCAATAAACAGTGAAAGAAATAGTGCAAATGATGGTGAAAATGGTGTTCAAAACAGCGCTACAGTGCGACATTTTATGTGCACGGAATCTCCTGGAGGATCCTCATCGGGATCACCCCCCTCTGCCATGCAATCCACCTCGGGATCCACCCAGGCGCCTCCTGTCGATGTCCCGCCTGCAGCGCCCCGATCTTCTTCGGGATCGGCGTGACCAGCTGGGCCACCGCCTGGCCTCCCCGCCTCTCCATGCGCGGACCGGCCCAACCAACCGGAGGGCTCCGCGTGCCGCCCTCCTGCGCCTAGGCCCGAACCTGGGCCCGTCACTCCCGCGGTCTCCCCCGACCGGGAGACAGCCACGCCTACTCGCGACGTGGGCCTGGTTGCCTCGCCTCGTCCCAAGGCAACTTCGGGATCGGGCGCTGTCAGCGCACCAGGATCTCCCTCGGGATCTGCTGTGGCTGATCATCCTCAGGTGCCCGGATCTTCTGTGGCTCCCTCTTCTGGAGTCCGTTCTACACGCACTAGGTTGCAACAGGGAGTTATTAACAGACTTAATTACAAAATTATTTCCAAGTATGGCCTCACGTGTTTGACAGGGGAATCTATTGAACCAAAGTCGCTTACTGCTGCACTTGGGGACACTAGATGGAAACAAGCAATGGAGGACGAAATATCTGCGTTGCAACATAACACGACATGGCATTTAGTTCCTCATCGACAAGGTATAAATCTCATTGATTGCAAATGGGTCTATCGAGTTAAAAGAAAATCTGATGACACTATTGATCGCTACAAAGCTCGCTTAGTTGTAAAGGGTTTCAAGCAACGGTATGGTATTGACTACGAGGACACGTTTAGTCCAGTTGTCAAAGCAGCAACTATTCGTGTTGTGCTCTCTCTTGCTGTTTCCAGGGGATGGAGTCTTCGCCAGCTAGACGTACAGAACGCGTTTCTTCATGGTGTTCGGGAAGAAGAGGTGTATATGAAACAACCTCCTGGGTTTACAGATCCCAATGCACCCTTCCATGTTTGTAAGCTTGACAAGGCCCTGTATGGACTCAAGCAAGCCCCCAGAGCTTGGTATTCTCGATTGAGTATGAAGTTGCAAGCACTTGGGTTTGTTCCATCAAAGTCTGACACTTCTCTGTTTATTTACAACAAGTTTCAAACTGCCATCTTTGTTCTTATCTATGTTGATGATATAATCGTGACTAGCCCGTCCAATGAAGAAATTACAGCCTTACTCAGTGATCTTAGATCAGAATTTGCTCTCAAAGATTTGGGAGACTTGCACTATTTTCTAGGCATTGAAGTTAAGAAAACTGATCATGGCATTCATCTTTCTCAAGGAAAATATGTCACTGACTTGTTGAGCAGAGTTGGCATGTAGGATTGCAAACCATCACCTACCCCTCTGTCAAGTTCAGAAACCCTGTCTCTCACAGAGGGAACACTCCTGAATCAGGATGAAAGCACCAGTTACAGAAGTATAGTTGGTGCACTTCAATACTTAACACTTACTCGTCCTGACATCTCATTTGCAGTCAACAAGGTTTGCCAGTTCTTGCATGCACCTACCACGGCTCACTGGACAGCAGCAAAACACATCTTACGGTATGTCAAGAACACTGTCAGTATGGGTCTTTCCATCAACAGATCATCCTCCATGGGCATTAGTGCCTTCTCTGATGCGGATTGGGCTGGTTGCTTGGATGATAGAAGGTCCACCGGGGGCTTTGCCATCTTTCATGGCCCAAACCTAGTCTCTTGGTGTGCAAAGAAACAAGCCACCATTTCTAGGTCGAGCACTGAAGCAGAATACAAAGCCCTGGCAAATGCCACAGCTGAAGTCATTTGGATCCAAGCAATACTAAAGGAGTTGGGAATATTGAGAACCCCAACACCTTGTCTTTGGTGCGATAAACTTGGTGCAACTTATCTGTCTGCTAATCCAGTTTTTCATGCCAGGACCAAACACATCGAGATAGATTTTCATTTTGTCAGGGAACGAGTTGCTAACAAAGAATTAGAGATCAGATTCATTTCATCCAAGGATCAAATTGCAGATGGGTTTACAAAGGCGCTACCAACCAGAAGCTTTGAAGATTTTCGGCGTAATCTCAACCTAGTTCGGTTTTGATTATGGGGGAGTGTTAAACATCATGTCACGATTGGTGTCACATCGGCTATGTGGGCCTTGTTTATCTTAGGTAGTTAGAGATAGAGTTTGTTTTAATTCCCTCTTATCTTTCTATCTCTTCTCCCGATTGTATCTCTCGATCGTTAGCCTATGATCGCATCCTGTAATGCCATGAGACGCCTCTCGCTCTATATCAATATATATCATGCGGCTCTCCCTGTATGGAGAGTAGGAACGCTTCCACCACTTTCCACAGTGAGTTGGCAGTTGGGGGTTCCAAGGTGCGGAAGGTAGATCCGGCGGGGTGTGAGGTCCACCGCTGCGGCGGAGGACTAGATTAGGTGGCTTGCCGTGGTTGGGGGGGTCAGAGAGGGGAAGGGGAGGGGCTCTGGGGAAGAATGTTGGGGGCAAAGAGAGGAAAACAATGGAGTTACCAAAGCAGCCCTTTTCCGTTCATGTGGCAGGGGTAAAACAGGAATATCACAGGGCTAAACTTTCGGGCGCGTGATATTTCGATGTGAGCTGGAAGTTTGAAAGCATTTGGCGCCTAAAATTATAAGTATTCTGCTCTCGTACGGCCGACTATGATATCATGGCCGACAATTTGTTTGTTTTGCACGCAAAAAAAATGTGCATGTTTTGAAAATCAATGTCTCCAACTCTAAACTTAGATTATCCATTCAATTCAAATATGGACCATTGAGCTACTACAAGCAAATACCATCATACGGTCCAATTCAAATGAAATTCCAAATGTGTTTATCCTAAATATGATGACAAAAGCAAAAATGTGTATGTGTATGAATAAAGTGGATGATTATAAAGTTTGAACATGCCCGTATGTGTATATCTCTAGGTTTGATATATGAATTTGAAATCATGAAATCCTGGCTTAAAAATATAGCTCTGTTTAAATGAATTACAAAAGCTAATGATGGAGTCGAATTCCAAAATTCCAATCTTAGGTTTGTAATTCTGGTACATCAAGGTATATCACGCATGTTCAAAAGTATCGTTATCTCATAGTACAAACTGTGAAACAAATTGATCAACCATGAGTGCACAATATCTCAATTATGCTAAAGTCCCTCAAATATAGACACCTCACTCTTTATCTGCAGTCAACCCCCCCCCCCACCACACACACACATAGAGAAGTCGTTCTCTCCCCCAAACACCAACACATGAGCACATTAACACCCCTCTCTCTTTTAAAGTCCGGACCCCAACATAGGTCTCTATCACTCTGTCTCTCGGGCATGCACACATCTCTTCCCTCACTCTCTAGGTCTCCCGCTATCTCTCTTACCCAATGTAACACCCCGTATGTAACTTGCCATATTTGTATTACAACTCTTGCCATTTCCGGCACTAAGTTATGATATTTCCTCGTTGTCGGGTTTTTGTTTGCGTGTGCTTTTGTCTTTGTCTTGCATCTCTTATCATGTCATCATGTGCATCGCATTTGCATACGTGTTCGTCTTATGCATCCGAGCATTTTCCCCGTTGTCCGTTTTGCATTCCGGCGCTCCTATGTCCTCCGGTGCCCCTTTCTACCTCTTTTCGTGTGCGGGTATTAAACGTTTTGGATTGGACCGAGACTTGCCACGCGGCCTTGGTTTACTACCGGTAGACCGCTTGTCAAGTTTCATGCCATTTGGACTTCGTTTGATACTGCAACGGTTAACCGAGGAACCGAAAAGGCCTCGCTTGTGTTGCAGCCCAACACCCCTCCAAAGTGGCCCAAAACCCACCTAAACCTCCTCCATCATCTAGATCATTAGATCATGATCGCGTGGCCGAAAATCGTGCTCAATTTGGAGCCCCCTAGCTCCTCCTACCTATATATATAGACACTCCCCGAAAATACCGGGTCTCTTCCCCCTAACCCTAGCAAATTTCCCCTGCCGTGCGCCGGACAATGTCCGCCACCACCGGACATCCCCCCCGCCGCCAATCATACGCCGCCACATGGCGCGCCGCCGCTCTCCCCGCCGCCGGCCCGGGCGAGCCCGATTCGGGCCCCCCAAAGCCCATCTCCCCTGCGCCGCCCGCCAGCGCCAACTCCCTTCGCCGCGCCTCCTTCCGCGCCCGACACGAACGCCCGCTTCCTTCCCCACGCCGGCGAGCTCCCAACTCCGGCGGACCTCATAGCCGGCGCCCTTCTCGTCGCCGGTGCCCTGTGCGCCGCCCCGCGCCGCGGTTGCCGCCGCGGTTGAAGTATGCCATGCCATCTTTACAGAGGTGTGTGCTATGTATTTTTGTGATCTCTATGGTGACTAGCACAAGCATGCAAAGTAGCCCTCTCAATGTTGCTGATTTCAGGGACTTAGAAATATTCTAGGTCTTTGCCCTGTCATTAATTTTTATGCCATGTATTCATGTTGCTACCGAGTGATCCGTGCCTCTTTCGAGCATGATCAGTAAAGATGTTTTGTAGATATTGTTGTGCTCTATCCATCCATGTATTTGTTTGCAATTATGGAGCACCCTAGCTTGAGTCAATCGAGCTCTACTTTTGCTATAAAATGTTCCTGTCAGAATGTTTACATGTTAAGCATTTTTCCGAGGTTGTTGTAGTTGATCCATGCATGCTATGTTGTCGTTCTTGCCATGTTTAGCTTCTATGCCATGTCTACTTGCTGGGTGTATGCTTAGTTTGTAATGCAATGCCTTGTGGTGAGTGCATCGAGCTCGTAAACATGCCTACTTGATATCTGTTATGCCATGTTCCAGTTTTTTCACTAAGTCTGAATCTGCTAACGATAATTGCCATGTTCACATGGTTGCCATTGTATTTTCTTATCCCTTTTGGCTTATGGTCGGTAAGGGACTTTTGTTGTATGCTTTGAGTAGCTTCATGCCATTCTTTGCTTTGCCATGATATGTTCCTATAGCATGTTGTTATCTTGCTATAAACATTGCTTCCTGATGTTATATTCCTGACTTGTTGTTATTTTCACTAAGTCTGTAACCTGTTATGTTTTGCACTTTTGCCATGCTTGTTTGAACCTGCTATTGAGTGAATTAGCCGTAGCTCGGTGTTCATCTTTTGTCAAGTATATTGAGTGGATCCCTGCCATGTATTGTTTTGTTATGTTAGAGTGTTGTAGCATGTTGTTCTTGATGCATCTAGATGGCCTCGTGCTGTTAATCACAACTTTGTGCCATATTTGTTTTGCTTGCCATTTGCAAACCGTGCATCCGATTCCGGTGATCTTTATATTGATTTCAACCAAAATCAACTCCTCTTTCCAGTGGAACTCTTGGCTTTTCAAGTTGAGGCCAGGTTCAATCTTTCCTTTCCGAAACATGCATATGCATCACATACCACATCCCGCATATCATGCCATGTTTTGCATCATGTTGTTTGTGCATTGCACGTGGTTGATTGTTTTCCACTTTGCTTGTGTTCTTGCTTGGGTAGAGCCGGGAGATGATAACGCGATCGAGGAGCCTGTTGAGTACGCTTACGAGGATCAAGCTAACGTCAACTCGAAGAACTTTATAGGCAAGATGACCATACCCTCGAAATCACTTCTATATTTGCTTGCTAGATGCTCGCTCTTTTGCTATGCCTATTCTACGATACCTACCACTTGCTTATCTTGCCTCCCATATTTCCATGTCAAACCTCTAAACCACCTTGTCCTAGAAAACCGCTGTTTGGCTATGTTACCGCTTTGCTCAGCCTATCTTATAGTGTTGCTAGTTGCAGGTGAAGATTGGAGTTTGTTCCTTGTTGGAACATGTTTATTGTTGGGATATCATTATTATATCTTGTCTATATTTAATGCATCTATATACTTGGTAAAAGGTGGAAGGCTCGGCCTTATGCCTAGTGTTTTGTTCCACTCTTGCCGCCCTAGTTTCTATCATACCGGTATTATGTTCCTTGATTTTGCGTTCCTTACATGGTTCGGTTATAATGGGAACCCCTTGATAGTTCGCCTTGAATAAAACTCCTCCAGAAAGGCCCAACTTTGGTTTACCATTTGCCACCTAGCCTTTTTTACTTGGGTTTCGCGGACTCAAGGGTCATCTTTATTTTAACCCCCCGGGGCCAATGCTTCCTAAGTGTTGGTCCAACCTGAGCGATGTCTGGGCTACCAGGGGCAACTCTGGGCTGGCCTACCCGACGTCTAGCTCATCTGAGTGTGCCCTGAGAATGAGATATGTGCAGGTCCTATCGCGATTTGTCGGCACATTCGGGCGGCTTTGCTGGTTTAATTTTACCATTGTCAAGATGCCTTGTAACCGGGATTCCGAGTCTGATCGGATTGTCTTGGGAGAAGGAATATCCTTCATTGGCCATGAGAGCTTGTGATGGGCTAAGTTGGGACACCCCTACAGGGATTTGAACTTTTGAAAGCCGTGCCCGTGATTATGGGCAGATGGGAATTTGTTTATGTCTGGTTGTAGAAAACCTTAATCTTAACTTCATTAAAATGAATCAACAGAGATTGTGGCCGTGATGGTCTCTTTTCGGCGGAGTCCGGGAAGAGAACACGGTCTCGAGTGATGCTTGATCGTAGGTTCTTCTAGGATCACTTCCTGATCATACTTTCTCGACCGTGCCTTTGCCTTCTCTTCTCGCTCTCACTTGCGTATGTTAGCCACCATATATGCTAGTCACTTACTGCAGCTCCACCTCATACTTTTACCCTTCCTATAAGCTTAAATAGTCTTGATCGTGAGGGTGTGAGATTGCTAAGTCCCCGTGACTCACAGATTACTTCAAAACCAGATGCAGGGACCGATGATACCATTCCAGGAGATTCGACTGAGCTCAAGTGGGAGTTCGGTGAGGACTCAGGATGATACTACATTTCCTTTCCAGACAATCAGTAGTGGTGCCCAGTTGGGGCGATCGGGGACTTTGTCGCATTTGGGGTTGTTCTTTATTTTGGTTCTGTAGTCGGACCTTGATTGTATGTGGATGAATGTAATGATATTTATGCTATTGCATGACGTGGCGAGTGTAAGCCAACTATGTACCTTTTTCCTTATTCATTACATGGGTTGTGTGAAGATTACCTCACTTGCGACATTGCTTACAATGCGGTTATGCCTCTAAGTCGTGCTTCGACACGTGGGAGATGTAGCCGCATCGTGGGCGCTACACCCAAGCACATGCACTATGTAGAGTGTATATTTCCCCTACACACAAAACGTCGCCCCCAAACATCTATCTCCCTAGTTATGTGGTTCTCGCGCACTCACCTCACACACCACCCCCACTGCAAACAAGCACACTTTGTCTCCTTGTGCACCACTCTCCTCTTTCTATCTCTCCCACATGCGGACCCACCCCAGCTCCTTCTCTGTATACATATATGTCAAGACTCTTTGCATAGCTCCCTAATGTATAATCGTTCTCGATTTCGCACATTGTTCTCTACACCATCTATTCTAGATCTCTCATGAAGTCCCTATCACACACACGATGACTCGCTTCCCTTGCGTCCCCGTTCATAGGCCAATTTCAGACAACATCGACATTGTCTCCCTATCTATACGCCATTTATGGACACAAACGACCCCTCTCGCCCCCTCTCTTCCTCTCTCTCTCTCTCTCTCTCTCTCTCTCTGTTGCCAGCTCTCTCTTTCTCTCGCTCTCACACCCCTCTCCCACACACACACTCGATGTCTCTTCCAAATAGTCTGCTCCGCCCCGCCCGCACCCGTGCTATCTTGCTACTACACATGTCACACCATTCCCCCTTCCCTTATACTAGGTTTACATCATCAGTGGTCTATCTACTCCACATACACTCTCTCCCTCTCACACACAAACGTGTGCACAAACACACACAGACACACACAAACACCCATTTATCTGGATCCTCATCTCTCCTTATGTCCGCATGTGTATCTCACACACTCACTCTCTAATTATGTATATGTGTCTCCACGTTACACAACACAAAGCCCCATGTACATGTCTCTCTCTATCCTCCACACACATAGACACAAAGAATCTGTTATCATTGCCTCAGTCTCTAACATGTCACACACGCACACACTCTCTCTCTCTCTCTCTCTCTCTCTCTCTCGCAAACACGCTCAACAAGGGTTTCCCCGTGAATAACTTACCGTCTATTCATCAACATTCGTGGCATTACGGCGAACACGAGACATGAAAAAGAATAAATCTACACGTGCTTAGACCACCTTGTATGACTACTAGGACTAGAGCAAGCCAAAAAGCGCGCTGCCGTCACCCCCTCCTTGTCGGTGATGGGAAAATCTTTGTTTTACATAGTCGAGAAGTCATTGTGCTAAGGCCCCACATGCTGAGGAGTTGAATGGAATGTAGATGCTAGTTTACGAAAGCAAGTATCGATAATACGTTTGTATCTCCATACTTATATTTATTCTCTTATAAAAAAACCGAGTTCGTGATGATGGTACGTGTGCCATCTTGCAATATAGACTGTCCAATCTATATCTGACGGATGGAAATTAAACTAAAAGATGCCCACACCCCTTTCCACATTTGCAGACAAAGGCCTTCCCTCGTTCATCCTTATCTCCAACAAACCTCATTGTTGAGCAATTATGAAAGGAATCCTCTGGAACAAACTGGCCTGGTGGTCGCTGCCGGCATCGTCAATCCCCATGCCTCCGCTTAGTCTGACCACCAACCACCACCACACCCCACTCCTCTTCACCTTATCTCATATTTCTCGAGATATCATTAGTTTTTACACATGGGTTTACTCCTGCAAGGGTCAATCACAACAAGTGTTTTATAAAAAAATGCATCTTGATGTTCCGTGCAATGCACGGATCTTGCTAGTACTCCTACACAAGACTAAGTTGGTGATGCTGGTGTGTCTGCCATCCGTCGTTTCTGACCATTAGATATACATCTAACGATTGTGAGGTAAGTTGTTGCCTTTTCTCACCAACATCCCACTTGTCTACCAATTTGCAGAAAAACCCATAATTAGTATCTTAAAACTAACCACATCCCTCCCTGACCTCACCAAAATAGCCCAAGGAATATATTCTAATTGAAACATAATATATCTCTAGTGACATATGTATATCAAAATTAGAGTGTTTTGTACCAAGTTTGTGAATAAGTATTATTCTAATTATGATTCATTGCAACGGAGATGAACATTGCTAGTATTTCCAACCATGCATTTGTTTTCCTAGTATTCCATAGTTTCGAGTTTTCCATCAAGATATTAGTCACTCATGGTTGATATTTACTTTCAATCATGTACACAAATGCACTATGTAACTAGCCTTGCTTATTGGCTTCCAAAGCTTAACTTTCACTCCTACTTACAACCAGCCCTAGGAAGAATCTATTGTAAAAAAAAACTACCACTTTCAACCAGCCCTAGGAAGAATCTATTGTAATAAAATAGCAAAAACATACCCAAAATTTCTTAATCCACGCCAAAAACTAGCTAGTACTCCTACCGATTAGGTTCATTTAAACCCATTTATGACAGGGTTGGCCCACACGTCCATGCTGACGAGGCAGCTTAAACCAACACATTTTTTGACCGTTGACACGAGGGACCCACATCTGACCTTCTATCCTGTTATTCCCCCTCAAATCATTATTTTTCCTGAACATTACTTCAAATAGTACTGATGCGTGTTCGTCGGTGGCGCCGGTGATGAGCGAGTTGGCCGCCGCTCCGCCGGACGGCCCGGATGCCGCGCTGGCCTCCGCACGGGTTGGCAGGCTGGCCCGAGCGTGACTCACGAGCAAGCAAGCCACTACGCTGGCCTTCGCTCAAGCCAGATGGCTGGCCTTAGTGTGACGCGCGCAAGCAAGCCGTCGTGCTGCCGTGCCAATCTAGTTAGCAAACCTTGCAGACAAGCAGTTGGACGGAGCTATCTTGGCTAGCTAGCGGCCGCGAGCGCCGAACGGAGCTGGCATCCGGGCTGTCGTAACATGGGCTCCACACCACCGGAGGTTTTGACCTCGCCTTCTGCCGGCGATGGTAGCTGCGTCCCATGGCCGAGGATGACTAGGTGGACGGGCCGGAGGTAGGAGGTCACTCGAGGATTTTTGTTGGTAAGAGCATGTACAATGGTTGATAAGGTAGTCTTATCTTAAGTCTGTCACGTATGCAAGTGGTAGTAGTTTCTTGGCATTTTAGTGGTTTCTTGCATTATTAGAGCAAGTACAATAGAGCCGAGTCAGCGGGCTATAAGAAATAAACTAGTATATTTCTGCTTAGTTGGAGGAAAGAGAAGAGGAGAGAGAAGGTAAGCGGGCTCTTCGTGAAGAGCCAGCTCTCGCATGTGCTCCTAGGCACTTTGTGAGAATGAGAAGTGGGCCACATAATAAAAAAAGTAGTACGCTCTTTTGATCTATTATTGTACATGTTGGCTATAAGATGGGCTGTAGATGACATGGCACTGGCTTATAGCCAGTAGCTGGCTATACTATTAACCATGCATTTAGGGGTTTCTTGTAAGGAACAATGTACGTACTACTAGCGACAAAAGGCGATTCTAGGTTGCGTTGTACTCCAACGAGTACAACTAGTGGTCGCGGGGGTGTATACCTTGTTTTGTGTGTTCAATCCCGGCCGAACGCACGGTGGCCTTTTAAAAAAATAGTACTACTACACTTCGCTGTGAGCCAATATTTTACACGGGTAGTTTGAGTTTTGAAGTTAAATGGACATCCGGCCCCACAATCTAGGTGCACTGGATAGCCTAGCCATGTGAACGGGTTTTCCTTCCCAGCATCCCGTGGCTCGCATGCTCGCCCTAGCCGCGCATTGCTTGCAGCTTCCTTATCAGCTAGTAGCATATTTAAACTAGCGCCTCCCAATTAAGCCCGAGGAGCCGGAAAAGCCTGGCGGGGCATTGGGAACTATGCAATATGGCTCTATACGTAAAGTGCTCTACTACTACTCTGCAGCTTGTGGCGTTGCATGCATGAACTTCACTCCATTATCGGCTCTACTATAAAAAAATTCATCTCGGCATATTTTTTTTGAAACGGAGGGAAAAGCTTTGCTTCATCTCATTGATAAAGAAGGAACTACTAACAAAGTTCGACGAGATTCATTACACCTCCACAGATTGAAGCGAAAATCCTAGTCTCGTTGTATCAAATAACTCAAATGTTCTACCCCGCAGTAACCGTCATTGATAGACAGGTTGCTAGTGTGTGCATGAGAGGAGAGCCTGAGTAGGCCAGCTACGTGAGAGGAGCGGCTGAACGGAGCACCGAGAGTACCCACTCGGCCACTACGCAAGTGTACTTCCCCTGCATTAATAGTACAACGATGGTTCTAGAGAACAGTAGTACCATCCACTTCCAACTGTAGCTCCTTGGCCCTGAGATTCAAGAGTTCAAAACTGGTGTACTATACTAGACTAGACTAGAAGTACAGTACATCGCACTACTAGTTGAGAAAAGTAGTACTAGTACTGCTACAGTACGAGTACGTACTCCTCCATCACATAATGTAAGACGTTTTTTGACACTAGTTGGCGTGTACAAAAAATGGCAGAAACATACCCAAAATTTCTTAATCCACGCCAAAAAATACTACCTAGTGCCAAAAATTTCTTACTACTGCTATTATTTATGGTATAATGCAATCCCATAACGTTCCATAATGCTAGTACTCCCTCTGTCCAGGAGCATAAGGCACCTAAGAGAATTTAGGATTTTCAAGTATATTAGTCGCCCTTCATTAGTTAGCACTAATGACTCGTATGCCTACCCCAATGCACTTAGTGTTTTCAGCTTCACATTTATCTCCCTTCCATATGCAAACTAATCAGCCGCCTCTACCATTTACTTTTTCTTTGCATGCATGCAAGCTGGACCTAAAGAATTGTGTGAAACAATCCGTTAGCCTATGCATGGTTAGTCCTACCATCATTACACTTAATGCGGGATTAACTAGAGGGAGAGAAAAACATGATGAGCGTCCAATCAACATATGCCTAGTTCACGGTGCCATTTCTTAGGTGCCCTATGCACCTGGACGGAGGGAGTACTAGTAGTAAATAATAGCCTCACCCCTTCGCCGAGGAACGATCTATAGTTGGAAGGGACGAGGCCCTGCGGTTACTACGCTCTTATCTCCTCCTCGCCAGTTCCCCTCCCCCTGAAGAGAAGGCAGTTCGTCGCTGCTCCCATGGATTCACCAGGCGGTTCTCCTCCTCGTCGGGGCTGGGAGACCTTGGACGACGATCCTATGGTAGAAATCGCACGCCGCTCCGACGTCCTCACCGCCTCAAGACTCGGTGCTTCCTGCACCAACTTTTTCAATACGCTGCTTAAACAGGTCATGCTTGTTGGTCTTCCATGTGTCCTCGAGGAGAAGGTTCTTCTATGGGACAATCCTTCGAGCAGTCCACCGCTCCCTGGCCATGGTTGCACATTGACTCCGCTAGAGTTGCCGACGTTGAGAGGTAGTCAGATTTTGTCTGATGAGCAGGTCAGTAATGGAGTTTGATCATGTAGTACTTAGTTATTCCATTTCCATCCCGTAATTTCTCCGCTGCCCACCGTCTTATATATAGGTCTGGGTCGGTGCCAATGAAGATTGGCTTGCATACCTCCGACCGGATACCACCATCATTTTGCACAACATCCACAGCAGTGCGGCCATTCCGGTAGACCCTTCTCCACCATTGGGATCGGCCTTCCGGACTAGCTGGGCTTGAATATGTATGATGATGCCTACATGAGATTGAAGAAGATAGCAATTGCGGACCCGCCGACAAAGCGACGCGCCTACGACGATTACTATCTCATCGAGGTGTTCGACATAAGGATTGCCATCAATGCAAGAGGCAGTAACGGCAGAGGCTGGCGCATGTTGGCGGCGGCAGATTTGTACCCCTACACGTTCAAAGACGTCGTGCGTCATCTAGGCCGCATCTTCGCGGTGACAAGCCAGGGGACTTGTTTCATCTGGTTGCCATCCTACGGTACGGGAGATTACAAACGGAATGCACAAACCATCATTTGCATCCCTAACGGTACTCCATTATTTTGCAGGGACCAGTCATCCGCCGATCAAAATAAGATCTCCAATCCTGGATGTGCATTTGCATCCATGATTCGGTCTAACCTGGAACCTTGTAGCTGACTTTGGCATATTGGGATCAACTATCTTAGCAGTTGTTACCCATGGTACCTGATGTGCAACATGGTCACACAATCTACCATGATCGGACCATCACCATCTACCCAGGTATTCCATTTTTTAACCCTCTCGCCTTCTCTTTCATTGTTGTACTAGTAGTATACTTTGTAGTACTAGTAGGAGTACTTTTTTACCTTGGAGGACGCGTATAGCTAGCTAGGCCCTTGAAGACTTGAACCCACTAGCTACCACCATTTTTGTTTTTCCATGTCTTACTATCTCATCCATGTAGCCAAGAGTGGCTATATATAACAAGCCGGTTATTTTACTTCCTCTATACCGGAGTAGTACTATTTGCTGCACAGTATTACTGACCGCCATATTTGAGCACAACATTATTATGCATGGACCTTGACTATGTACGTCACCATGTGTCCAGATCTGGGATGTCGCGTGTACCAGATGAACGGCGCCGAGTTCGACCCCCGTGATGCTACGTGCGTGCCGAGGAACACTCTTGGAGAGTACTCGCTTTTCATTGGGGACAGCTACCCCATTGTGAAGCGGATGCCACCTTCCGTGCACAACACGGAAGGCCTGCCGTTCATGAAGCATGGTTGTGTCTTCAGTGCGCACCGCCGGATGAACGACATGCTGGGACACGCTATCCCTGATTGAAAGCACAAGTGATCCCTAGGTGGTTTTGATAATTGATGACAACATATCTCTTGTTGGACTAACATTTCTATCTATCATGTTTCAGATAAGTTCAACAATGGAGTGGCATGGACTAAAGGTTGTGGGAACTCCTTCAAGATGCTAAGGACAAAGGATTGGCTAAAGCTTCAAGCTCAAGACTCTTCATTTTACATTTTAGTGATCCAAGATCACATTGAGTCCATAGGAAAAGCCAATACTATCAAGGAGGGATGAGGTGTTGCTTAATGAGCCTCTTGCTTCATGTGCTTAATGATATCCTCCAAAATCCTCAGCTACTTTCCCACTTCCACATATGACATAAACCCTAAGCCAAACTCGGACCTACCGATTATTCCTATCCGGCGCCACCAAGTTTCACTTGTCATAAGCCACTGCCAAACCCTAGCAATTCGGTTCTACCGATAGGGACCTCGGTCTCACCGAGATGGGATTGCAAACTCTCTGTTTCCCTTTCGTAACTTTTCGGTCTCACCGAAAGAGCGAATCGGTCCCACCGAGATTGCAATGTAAACTCTTTGTTTCCCTTTTGTAACTTTTCGGTCTCACCGAAAGAGCAAATCGGTCCCACCGAGTTTGCCTGACCAACTCTCTGGTTAGCTTATTACCAAACTCGGTCTCACCGAGTTTGTGCAATCGGTCTCACCGAGATTACGTTATGCCCAAACCCTAACCATATCGGTCCTACCGAGTTGCATGTCAGTCCCACCAAAAATCTCTAACGGTCACTAGGTTTACCTTTTCGGTCCGACCGAGTTTGTTGATTCAGTCCCACCGAGATTGGAAAACTGTGTGTAACGGTTGGATTTTGTGTGGAGGCTATATATACCCCTCCACCTCCTCTTCATTCGAAGAGAGAGCCATCAGACTAAGCCTACACTTCCAGCATCCTATTTCTGAGAGAAAACTACCTACTCATGTGTTGAGGCCAAGATATTCCATTCCTACCATATGAATCTTGATCTCTAGCTTTCCCCAAGTTGCTTTCCACTCAAACCTTCTTTCCACCAGATCCAAATCCTATGAGAGAGAGTTGAGTGTTGGGGAGACTATCATTTGAAGCACAAGAGCAAGGAGTTCATTACCTACACACCATTTGTTACTTCTTGGAGAGTGGTGTCTCCTAGATTGGCTAGGTGTTACTTGGGAGCCTCCGACAAGATTGTGGAGTTGAACCAAGGAATTTGTAAGGGCAAGGAGATCGCCTACTTCGTGAAGATCTACCGCTAGTGAGGCAAGTCCTTCGTGGGCGATGACCATGGTGGGATAGACAAGGTTGCTTCTTCGTGGACCCTTCGTGGGTGGTTGCTTCTTCGTGGACCCTTTGTGGGTGGAGCCCTCCGTGGACTCGCGCAACCATTACCCTTCGTGGGTGGAGCCCGCCGTGGACTCGCGCAACTGTTACCCTTCGTGGGTTGAAGTCTCCATCAACGTGGATGTAGGATAGCACCACCTATCCGAACCACGGGAAAAACATCCGTGTCTCCAATTGCATTTGAATTCTCCAAACCCTTCCCCTTACATTCTTGCAAGTTGCATGCTTTACATTCCGCTGCTCATATACTCTTTGCATGCTTGCTTGATATGTATTGTGTATGTTGAAATTGTGCCTAAAACTCCACTCAAACCAAAAAGGCCTAAAAATTGCAACTTTAGCACTAAGTGTCTAATCACCCCCCCTCTAGACACATTTACTTCTAGATCCTACAAGTGGTATCAGAGCTTTGGTCTCCATTGCCTTGGTTTAATCACCATTGGAGGAAGATGGATGTGTCTACCTTAGGGAGTCTTAGACATAGAGTGCCTATTCTTGATGGAGAGTATTTTCATGAGTGGAAAAATGAGATGCTTGTAATTTTCAATCAATATCATTTGAACAAGTATATTGCTAGCCCTTGTGCACCTCATATTGATCCTTTGCATCCTACCCTAGATGAAGATATTGACATGATTCGCAATCTTAGAACTATTGAGCTCATCATTAGAGGATTGCCCAAAAATTTGATTGCTAGTTTGCCTACTCTTAATTGTGCCTATACTATATGCAAATTTCTTGAGGAACGATTTCCCGATCATTCCTTGAAAACTTTGGATGAAATTCTCCATAAATCTATTGCCTTGAGTAAGATGAACTCTAGTGATCCTAGTTTGGTAATTGTCTATTTGAACTTACCAATCTTAAGCATGCTAAAGGAGATGTTGGAATCATTAGTGATATCATATTCGAAGCTATAAGAATTCATAAAAGTGACCACTTTGATGATAATTTATCTAATGAATTACCCTCTCTAGGAAATGATGAGTCACAAGATCATGATGAACATGGATACTATGATGATGATGATGATAGTGACTTCGATCTTGATGATGCAATAAGACATTTTGGTCTTATGGCAAATCTTCGGGGATATGAATCAGGAGGAAAGGAATGGGTTCTTGATAGTGGATGTACTAATCATATGATCGGAGATGAAGAGATGTTTCGTGAGCTTGCTGAAAATGACGGCCCTCGAAAATATGTCACCTTTGGTGATAATTCAAAGGGTAAAGTGGTTGGCCTTGGTAAGGTGGCCATCTCACATGATAGTTCCATTCAAAATGTCATGCTCGTTGAATCTCTCGGCTACAACTTACTTTCAGTATCTAGACTTGCTGATTTTGGTTTGAATGTCCTATTTACTGAGGTAGATTGCCAAGTATTTCGTCGAGACAATCATAAAATGGTCTTTACCGGTATGCATAGAGGTGATCTTTACATTGTCGATTTCTCTAAAATGGCACAACCTAAAACTTGCTTTGTTGCTAAATCCTCAAAAGGTTGGTTGTGGCATAGACGACTAGGTCACGTTGGCATGAGAAACCTTGACAAGCTTATTAAAGGAAATCATATCCTTGGAGTTAACGATGTCATATTTGATAAGGATAGACTTTGCAGTGCTTGTCAAGCAGGTAAACAGGTTGGAGGAAGGCAACCCGTGAAGAACATCATGACCACAAGAAGGCCACTCGAGCTACTTCATATGGATCTTTTTGGTCCCAACGCCTACAAGAGTCTCGGTGGAAATTCTTTTGGTCTAGTTATAGTTGATGATTTTTCAAGATTTACGTGGGTGTTCTTTCTTAATGACAAGTCGCGGGTCCAGAAGATCTTCAGAAACTTCGCTAGGAAGGCCCAAAATCAATTTGACGTGAAGATCAAGAAGGTTCAGAGTGACAATGGAACGGAGTTCAAGAACGCAAATGTGGACACCTTTCTTGACGAAGAAGGGATTTCACACGAGTTCTCGGCTACGTACACACCTCAACAAAATGGAGTTGTTGAGAGGAAGAACCGGACGCTCATCGAAATGGCAAGAACGATGCTTGATGAATACAAGACGCCGAAGCACTTTTGGGCAGAAGCGGTTGAGACAGCTTGTCACGCAACAAATCGCTTATATCTTCACAAGCTACTCGGCAAGATGGCATACGAGCTTCTCACCGGTAACAAACCCCAAGTTGGATACTTTCGAGTATTCGGCTCAAAGTGCTACATTCTTGATAAGCATCGTCGTTCAAAGTTTGCTCCTAAATCTCATGAAGGTTTTCTACTTGGTTATGGCTCAAACTCTCACACTTACCGTGTCTACAACAATTTCACCTGAAAGGTTGAAGAGATGGTAGATGTGAAGTTTGATGAATCTAATGGCTCGCAAGTAGAGCAATTGCCAATTGATGTAGGAGACAAAGACCCTTCAGAAGCAATCCAAGACTTGTCCATTGGCAACATTCGTCCAACGGAGGTGAAGGAGAGTACTTCATCCGTCCAAGTGGAAGCTTCTACTTCACGACAAGGTGAACCAAGAATCGACACGGAAGCATCCACAAGTGGGACACACCAAGATGAAGAAGACAAGGAAATGCATCAAGACGAACATCAACAACCTCTTTCTCCACCACGACAAGAGAACGACGACGTCAACAATGAAGAAGGCCAAGAAGAAGAACAAGATGAAGAAGATGTTCAACGAAGACCCAAGCAAAAGCTCTCACGAGTTCGAGCAAGAATTGCCAAAGATCATCCCGTCGAGCAAATCCTCAATGATATACAAACCGGGAGAATCACTCTCTCAAAAACTCGTTTAGCTAACTTTTGTGAAAACTATTCATTCATCTCTAGCATTGAACCTATGAAGGTTGAAGAAGCATTGGAAGATCCGGATTGGATAAACGCTATGCATGAAGAGCTACACAATTTTGAGAGAAACCAAGTTTGGACATTGGTTGAGAAGCCCGACAACAACCACAACATCATTGGTACCAAATGGGTGTTTCGCAACAAGCAAGATGAAGATGGACAAGTGGTTCGCAACAAAGCACGCCTCATCGCCCAAGGGTACACACAAGTCGAAGGTATGGACTATGGTGAGACATATGCTCCCGTTGCTAGACTTGAGTCCATTCGCATCTTACTTGCCTATGCTAATCACCATAATATCACCTTGTACCAAATGGACATTAAATGTGCTTTTCTAAATGGTGAAATAGAGGAGGAAGTTTATGTCAAACAACCTCCCGGTTTTATCAATCCTAAGAAACCAAATCATGTTTACAAACTTCACAAAGCTCTTTATGGTCTTAAACAAGCTCCTAGAGCATGGTATAAATGCTTGACCAAGTTCCTTATTACAAGTGGTTTTGAAATTTGTAAAATTGATTCTACTCTTTTTACTAAAAGGGTTAATGGAGAACTATTTGTATGCCAAATTTATGTCGATGATATCATATTTGGTTCAACTAACCCTCTCTTTAGTGAAAAGTTTGGAAAGCTAATGTCAGAGAAGTTTGAGATGTCTATGATGAGTGAACTCAAATTCTTTCTCGGTTTGCAAATAAAGCAAACTAAGGAAGGTACATTTGTCTCTCAAACAAAGTACACCAAGGACTTATTCAAGAAGTTCAATATGCAAGAATGCAAAGGTATGTCTACACCCATGCCTACTAGTGGACATAATGATTTGACCAAAGATGGTGAACCAGTTGATCAAAAGGTTTATCGCTCTATGATTGGTTCATTGTTATACCTATGTGCTTCACGTCCCGATATTATACTAAGTGTGTGCTTGTGTGCACGATATCAAGCTGCTCCTAAAGAATGTCATCTTAAGGGTATGAAAAGGATAGTGAGATACTTAATCCATACACCAAACTTTGGCATTTGGTATCCTAAGAGATCTTCTTTTGATCTCGTTGGCTATTCCGACTCGGATTATGCTGGAGACAAGGTTGATAGAAAGTCCACTTCGGGTACTTGTCAATTTCTTGGTAGATCTCTTGTGTCTTGGTCTTCCAAGAAACAAAACTCGGTATCCTTATCCATCGCCGAAGCGGAATACATTGCCGTTGGTTCATGTTGTGCTCAATTACTTTGGATGACCCAAACTCTTAAAGATTATGGGATCTATGTGAAACATGTTCCACTACTTTGTGACAATGAAAGTGCTATCAAAATTGGTCATAATCCTGTACAACATTCTCGAACTAAGCATATTGAAGTTCGTCATCATTTCATTCGAGATCATGTTGCTAAGGGTGACATTGATCTTAAGCATGTTCGCACCGATAAGGAATTAGTGGATATATTTACTAAACCTCTTGATGAGAAAGTGTTTTGCAGGTTGAGAGGAGAATTGAACATCATTGATGCTTCGAACTTGGAGTAGAAACTCCATTGGATACATGCAAGACATGAGCTTATGACTAATCCATGATATATCTCTTATAATAACTATCTTATGTCTTGGATATATTTCCACCTTGCATGTTGTCTAACCCATGTAGGTGCTTGGTTGAATCTAATTCCATGAGATTGCGACTCACTCACATCTTGAGCAATCTCTACATCACCAAGACTCTACACAATGGTGGTTGAAGACAAGGAAGCACAAAACCATTCAAACATATCCTTTGACAAATTCTATGTTGAGCTTCATGATTGTCATTTTTGGATACACAAGTGCTCTTCCTTGCAAGAACTAACCCATGTAGGTAGATGAACTCAAACTCCAAGTGGTGCTCCCAACTCTTGATGAGCTACATCAACCTTGAGCACCCACACAAGTTCAACTACATGAGCAAGAACCACACCACCACCCAAGGTATGTTATTCCATCTTAGAGAAGCTTTACTCCAAGACATGAGTCAAAGCAACTTAACAAGATGTGAATACATCAAGATGCTTAAACGAAAAATGGTAACCCCATTTTGAGCTTAAACGATGAGTATGACCTATGATCAAGTGTTCTCACTTGACTCCTAAGTCAATATACTCTAACATAGGTGACTATGTCACCGCCCAACTCTAGATGAAGTTCTCTTGTGTTCTTTTCTGTGTTATTGCATTTGTCTCATGCATGTTTATTTTCTTTCTCTTTTTCAAAAAAAACTTCATCTAGATCTTTCAGTTTCTTCTCTTTTCTCTTTTTTTTGTTCTGCATTTTCTGCATTCAATTCCTTGCAAATCCTTCAGGTAATTCATTGCAAATCTTTGTGAGATCCTACATGTCTAGTGAGCTGAGGTGACAAATGTTTTTCTCTGTGTAAACTCGGTTTCACCGACTTGTAATTTTTGGTCCAACCGACTCCTTTCGGTACCACCAAAAAATACCACTCGGTGCCACCGACTTCGCAACAGGAAAAATAGTTTGCCACTTGTTCTATATTTCTTTTGATCCAGCTCTACTCAATGAATCTTGTCCTCTACAAGCATCACAGTTTTATCCATTGCTTTGTGCTGAGTCTCAAGGACCAAACCTATATGACGGATTCCAGAAAGCCCTTCTTGGAAATTGATGTCAAAGGGGGAGAGAGAGATCACATCAAAGCTTGTAGGAGAGAGAGATCACATCAAGGGAGAGAAAAAGTCTCAAGGACCAAACCTACAAGAGAGAAAGTATTAAGGGGAGAGAGAGACTTCCAGGGGGAGAGAATACTCAAGGATCCCAGATGTCCCAGATGCTTGATGCTTGATGTTCAAGAGGAGAGATGTCACATGTCTTTTTAGGGGGAAAGACATGTTCATTTGTATCTTTTAGCTCTGATTTGTTGTTCCTTATCTTCTCCCAATATCCCATGTAAGATTCAGGGGGAGCAAGACACCTAAGGGAAAGAAATCAGTCAAATTCATTGCATATCTTTACTCTTGGGGACATGTTGAATCCAATGTGGTACCTTGTACTCACTCTCTACATGTCATCCCAGTCTTGGCATTCTTGTGGTTTCTTTTGTGTTCTCTGGCTAGTGGATGTACCTGTGTTATCTAACTTTGTTTGTGCGGGTTGATTCCATCCTAAGCCAACTCAAGACCACAAGGTAAGTATATGCATCAAAATCATGAGTATGAGGAGTTCTTGCTTATGTACATACTGTTTGCAAGAAGGACTCATGAGCATGAAGGTATTTTCCTTGATAATCTTTTGCTCTGATGCTTATGGCCAAGATACATGTAACACACTGCCTACTCTGTCATGGTTATGCTCTCACATGCCTCTATATTTCATATTTACATGAGTGCATACATGTAGGGAGAGCCTATGCTTGTTACATGTCCTTCCAAAGCTTTACTTGCTGTTCTTTATATCTTTATCTAAAGCTTTGATGTATGTTGCCATCAATTACCAAAAAGGGGGAGATTGAAAGCACAAGTGCTCCCTAGGTGGTTTTGATAATTGATGACAACATATCTCTCGTTGGACTAACATTTCTATCTAGCATGTTTCAGATAAGTTCAACAATGGAGTGGCATGGACTAAAGGTTGTGGGAACTCCTTCAAGATGCTAAGGACAAAGGATTGGCTAAAGCTTCAAGATCAAGACTCTTCATTTTACATTTTAGTGATCTAAGATCACATTGAGTCCATAGAAAAAGCCAATACTATCAAGGAGGGATGAGGTGTTGCTTAATGAGCCTCTTGCTTCATGTGCTTAATGATATGCTCCAAAATCCTCAGCTACTTTCCCACTTCCACATATGACCTAAACCCTAAGCCAAACTCGGACCTACCGATTATTCCTATCCTGCGCCACCGAGTTTCACTTGTCATAAGCCACTGCCAAACCCTAGCAATTCGGTTCTACCGATAGGGATCTCGGTCTCACCGAGATGGGATTACAAACTCTCTGTTTCCCTTTCATAACTTTTCGGTCTCACCGAAAGAGCGAATCGGTCCCACCGAGATTGCAATGTAAACTCTTTGTTTCCCTTTTGTAACTTTTCGGTCTCACCAAAAGAGCAAATCGGTCCCACCGAGTTTGCCTGACCAACTCTCTGGTTAGCTTATTACCAAACTCGGTCTCACCAAGTTATTCCATTCCTACCATATGAATCTTGATCTCTAGCTTTTCCCAAGTTGCTTTCCACTCAAACCTTCTTTCCACCAGATCCAAATCCTATGAGAGAGAGTTGAGTGTTGGGGAGACTATCATTTGAAGCACAAGAGCAAGGAGTTCATTACCTACACACCATTTGTTACTTCTTGGAGAGTGGTGTCTCCTAGATTGGCTAGGTGTTACTTGGGAGCCTCCGAGAAGATTGTGGAGTTGAACCAAGGAGTTTGTAAGGGCAAGGAGATCGCCTACTTCGTGAAGATCTACCGCTAGTGAGGCAAGTCCTTCGTGGGCGATGGCCATGGTGGGATAGACAAGGTTGCTTCTTCGTGGACCCTTCGTGGGTGGTTGCTTCTTCGTGGACCCTTCGTGGGTGGAGCCCTCCGTGGACTCGCGCAACCATTACCCTTCGTGGGTGGAGCCCTCCGTGGACTCGCGCAACCGTTACCCTTCGTGGGTTGAAGTCTCCATCAACGTGGATGTAAGATAGCACCACCTATCCGAACCACGGGAAAAACATTCGTGTCTCCAATTGCGTTTGAATTCTCCAAACCCTTCCCCTTACATTCTTGCAAGTTGCATGCTTTACATTCCACTGCTCATATACTCTTTGCATGCTTGCTTGATATGTATTGTGTATGTTGAAATTGTGCCTAAAACTCCACTCAAACCAAAAAGGCCCAAAAATTGCAACTTTAGCACTAAGTGTCTAATAACCCCCCTCTAGACACATCTACTTCTAGATCCTACACTGATTTATGCCGCTTCAGCTTGGATGAGTCTCCATCGTGTGGAACCGGACTAGAGAGCTGCGGCAATGATTCCCATTGCCCATCGCTATGGATCGTGCCATCCATGAAGAACACCTGGGACTGGAACCTAGAGGAGGACATGTAGCCCATCTATAACGTGTAAGTGGAGTACGGTAATTGTGAACGGTAGCGCCGTGAATATATGTAGACTAGTCGTGCACAAATTTATCACATGAATTAGAGATGAACTTGTGTGGCATACTGGCATTTGTCCTTTAGAATTTATTACTAGTAAATGTGTTATGTGTACGTGCAACTTGTGTGGTTGTTGCATGGGCTCCAACATGCTCTTTGAGAAAAAAAGGTGGCACAGCTTTGGATATACGTGACGTGGCGGCATCATATAGTAGCATCATTCGCTATAGTTGTAGTACACTCCTACTAGGACGACAACTCCTATAAAACCTTGCGCTTGGCTCTTTGCGTCTTCGGGAGGTTCCACAGTTCGTACTCGTGTGAACCTTGCACTTGGCTCTTCGCCTCTTCGAAAGGTCCAACAATGATGATACTAGAGTACAATATGCTTATGGCAATCTGACACCGATTAAATTGCTGCATGTCCACCGCGAGGGCGAGGGCGAGGGGGAGGGAGAGGGAGAGGGCACTGTAGTCAGAACCCTCTCCTCATCCTATGAACCACCGCGCGCGTGGGCGAGGGAGAGGCATAGTAATTAAGAAAGCTTCTCCTCGTTCGGCGAGTTGACGGGACACATCAAAGCAGTACTAGTAGTAGTAGTAGTCCATATTGCGTCCTTTCCGATTAATATGGTTTAATTTGAAATGAGAAAAATACACTGGTGGTCAACGTATGTAACAATACGCTCTTTACGGTCACTATATATAGTTTTGCAGCGATTATACGATCACTAGCTCATCGTAGAGCACCGTATTGCACCCTACTGACCAGCCACATAGTCGACGTGGCACTTTGTTGACTGGTTAAATTGTCACCTGGTTTCTGGGTCCCACCTGTCAATTGGTAGAGCAAAGAAATCAGTTAAACAAAACTTTACGCAGGCGCGACACGAGTCCAACCCTTGCGCGCGAACCGCCCTGGCTGTGTATGTGAGTGCATGCACGTGTCCTCCCTCGGTCTTCCAACAAAGAGTGTACATCGTCTATAAAACAAAGAGTGTAGTACGTGATGTACATCTACACTTCCAATGCATTTATCCTTTAATCTAAATCGATATTGATTGACTAATGCACCAACTTGTGCTGTATGTATAGGCTACATGTCTATCCTTAATTACAGCATGCAACGGCCTTCATTTAATCTTCTTATCTCAATGGTCGCATGCACACATAAGTCTGCTACTTTTGGGCGTTAATTATGCCCTGGTCAATGTGTAAATCTCTAAATGTACAGTATTTCACGAACGAAGGGAGTAGGTTGAGCACTTGAGCGTGAGCGTGTGTGTTGCGTCGTGTGCTGTGTGCCGCATGGGTGTGTGAGTGTTGCGTGCGTCCATGTGTATGTGTGAGTGTTGCATGTTTCATGCATGCATGCATGCATGCATGGGGCTTACTCCCTCCCGTTGACATGTTCATATTTCAAGCTTCCTCTGTTCCCTCCATATGGTGAGACTCCCTCTGTTCCCAAATTGTACGGAGTAAAAGCCTCCCTCTGTTCCCAAATACGGAGTATTTGTCTTTCTACAGATTTCAACAAGTGAGTAGGTACGGAGCAAAATGAGTGAAGTGAGCGTAGAGGCATAGGGATACTGTAGAAATTAAGTCCTCGCGATCCATTATTCCCAATCTAGGTCAGAGAGAACTATTCAACTAGTCTTCGCAGTGAAGTGACAATACACGCTGCAGCAGATGGGACACGTAATTAATAAGCTGAACCAGCGTGTTGGTGTTACTAAATCAGCCTTACCCAGTACTGCCATCTCTTCTTCTCCCTCCTCTCTTCTTCTTCCTCCTCTCTTCCCCATCGTCAACCGCACACCATTTACCCCCGCTCACTGCTCGCCCGCCCGCGCCAAATTCCTTCTCCCTCCTCTCTTCTTCTTCCTCCTCTCTGCCCCATCGTTCACCGCGTACCATATCCCCCCACTCACTGCTCGGCCACACGAGGAGAAGCTTCTTCGCTCGCCTGCCCGAATGCACTTCCCCGCTGGCTCGCAGGCACCGAAAACCCCAATGGCAGAACCGACTGACACGCAGAGCCGTGATTGGAATTCCCTCCCTGATGTTCTCTTGGAGCAGATCTGTAGTCATATGGACCTACTCAGCACCGTCCGTCTGGCCGCATACTCGGTGTCTTTGTACCGTCTAATCATCTGCAACCGGCCGGCTCTTTTCAAAACACCCTGCTTGCTGATGCCCGATCCTCGCAGGTGGCCGAGACACCAACTTGACGATCTTACGGAGGTTGCCGTGGTGCCCCTCAACATGCTACCACTACCCGTCCACCTGTCCTTCATGCGCGGCCACTACTGGGCGGGCATGAAGGCCAACTGGATCGTCCTCATCCACCACACTGGTAGTCCGTGGTGTCTCGTGGATATCTACACCCAGCGAGAGATCACCCTTCCATCGTTGGATACCGCCGCCATCGAGCCTCGCGGCCCGCCGGACACTCCTGCCTACTACGCACGAGACGCGTCAAGCTTTTGGCTCGACCTCTGTTTGCAGAAAGTTGTAATCTACGAAGTGCCCACACCATCAGAAGACTACATGGATTACAAGCTCATTGCCTTGTTCAACATGGGACTAATCTATCTGGAATCTGGTCGCCATACATGGTTATGGCTCATCATCAATCCTGTTGAGGCAACATTTCTGTCTGATGCTATAGTGCACGATGGCATTGTTTACGCGGTCGACGCACAGAGAGGCTGCCTATACTGGTGGAATCTATCGTCGTGTAACTGTTCTATCTCATCTCATCTTTACCTTATGAATACGACTGCATGTTCATTTGTTACAATTTTAGAATGCATAGCATGTCTATAACCACATCATTGCTATGTGTTCATCTCATTTCCTAGATTTTTATGACCACACATGTTATTGTTAGAGTTGATATGAGAACAATTGGCATCTAATGATTGTTAGAATACATATTACGAGCATAACATCATGATTGCTATATGTTACCTCTCATTTACAAGATTTTTATAACAATGCATGTTATTGCTTAGCGTTGATATGAGAACAGTAGTAATAAGTGCTATGGTAGAATATGAGTAGGCGCTGTCATAGCTGTTTTCCTCTCATTGTTACATGATGTTTGAACCATGACATATTGCTAGAATATGAAAGCCATTGGCTTATTATTTTAACTTGGGGTATGATTATGACCATGGCATTGCAATTCTCTGTCTACGATGTTATGAACTTACTAACAGAAAATCCTCAAAAACCTAACAGAAAAAAAGTTATGGGGCTTTGAAGATCTGGAGGCAAAAAATTTCAAACTTACTAGTGGCGCACCGTATGCTAGGTGCGCCACTAGTAACAGAAAAAAAATAGTTTCAATTTTTTTCAGGAATTTTTTTTCAAAATATGATACGTAATATGAACGGAAGTTTGAAATATTTTTTCAAAATTTCATCACACTCATGAACATGAACAAAGTCATAAACATCAACAAGGTTTATTAGGATTGATATGCTAGATATATCAACAAGTGCCTGTGAAGTGAGCTGGTGCTGGGGTTGGATAAAAAAATTGATTTTTTTTAAAAAAATTAAAAAAAAATTGAAAAAATATATTACTAATGGCGCACTTCTATGTGGTGCGCCATTACTAAGTCAGATAGTAATGGCGCACCTCTAGGCATACTAATGGCACACTACAGGTGCGCCATTAGTATCTGGTATACTAATGGCGCACTAGTGGTGTGCCATTAGTAAAAACTACTAGTGGCGTGGTACTAGTGGCGCACCAGTAGTGCGCCATTAGTAGGCAAAACTGGTGCGCCACTAGTAGGCCTTTTCCTAGTAGTGTACGGTCGAAACGGGGGTCCTGTTGATCGGGAGGGGTGTGTTGTACCACAAAACGGACGAAACGGACCTCCTACGGTCGAAACGGGGGTCCTGTTCATCGGGAGGGGTGTGGCGTACCGCAAAACGGGACTCCACGGGATATTGTTCATCTCCACCGTCGACCTCCTCCAGCCTCCACCGCGCGCTACTCCACCGACCACTATTCAACCACCCCTCCACGGGCACCCCTCCACCATCTACTGTTCATCCAACCCTCCACACCGCAGGGTCCCGTTCAACCACCCCTCCATGGGCACCCCTCCAT